>NW_006294609.1:4766538-4767593 GCF_000327345.1 Myotis davidii | reverse complement strand
GGTTTTATTATATAGGATATTTATTTCAGAGAGGAAGCGAGAAAGAGAGAAACATAAATGATAAGAGAGAATAATTGATTGGCTGACTCTTGCATGCCCCCCTACTGGGCATCAAGCCCACAACCTGGGCATGTGCCTGACCAGGAATCGAACCGTGACCTCCTGGTTCATAGATTGATGCTCAACCACTGAACCACGCCAGTTGGGCTGTGGTTCATTCTTTGTGTGTACATTTTACGGGTTTTGGCAAATGTATGATGACATGTATCCATCATCACAGTATCATACAGAATAGTGTCACTGTCTTAAATATCCCCTGTGCTCCACATATTCATTCCTCCTTCAGTCCCTGGCAACCACTCATTGTGTTAATTACACTTCCTCTCGCGGAGACCTGCGCTGCCCGTACGCTGCGTCTGTTCGGGCCGCGCCAAGGGAGCCCCGAGATCTCCCCGCAGGTGGAGGCTGAGGGGATAGTCCTCACGTACAGACTTTTCAGTTGCGGGAACCGGGCCTGGGGGGTTGTGTAACCAGCTGCGCTGGGTGTCCATGGAGAAAGAGGTCCAGAGAGGGGAGGGGTCTGACACAAGGTCACCCCGCTCGAATCAGAACAGGCCCGATCCGAGCTTCCCAATGGCGAGGTCTCCGGTGGAGGAACAGCTGCTCTGGGCACACGTGGGCGGCGAGGGGGTTTGGGGAGGGGGGTGTCTGGGGCCCCAAATAGCGGTGAAGAGACGGGTAGTTGACGATGGAGGGTGCTGCTGCGAGGGCATGCGTTTCCCTCCCGCAGCCTGGCCGGTTTCCCCTGACACAAGGTCACCCCGCTCGAATCAGAACAGGCCCGATCCGAGCTTCCCAATGGCGAGGTCTCCGGTGGAGGAACAGCTGCTCTGGGCACACGTGGACGGCGAGGGGGTTTGGGGAGGGGGGTGTCTGGGGCCCCAAATAGCGGTGAAGAGACGGGTAGTTGACGATGGAGGGTGCTGCTGCGAGGGCATGCGTTTCCCTCCCGCAGCCTGGCCGGTTTCCCCTGTGCGCGGTGGGTCCCCTCCATC
>NW_006294609.1:4759495-4759726 GCF_000327345.1 Myotis davidii | reverse complement strand
TGGACAGCCTTAGTGCTGCTGAGGAGGCAGGAGAGGCTCCCACCAACACCACTGTACTGGCAGCCATCAGCCTGGCTTGTGGCTGAGCAGAGCTCCCCCCGTGGGAGCGCACTGACCACCAGGGGGCAGCTCCTGCATTGAGTGTCTGCCCCCTGGTGGTCAGTGCATGTCATAGCGACTAGTCGTTCCACCGCTGTTCTGCTGTTCGGTCGATTTGCGTATTAGGGGTTT
>NW_006294609.1:4751376-4759457 GCF_000327345.1 Myotis davidii | reverse complement strand
TAAATATCCCCTGTGCTCCACATATTCATTCCTCCTTCAGTCCCTGGCAACCACTCATTGTGTTAATTTTTGCCTTTTCCAGAATGTCACATAGTTGGAATTATATATGTGGCCTTTATAGCTTTACAGATTGGCCTTTAAAATTTTCATTTATTGCCCTAGCTGGTGTTTCTCAGTGGTTAGAGCACCTGCCTGTCAACTGAAGGGTCCCGGGTTCGATTCTGGTCAAGGGCACATGCCTGGGTTGTGGGCCCGATCCCCAGTAGGGGATGTGCAGGAGGCAGCCGATCAATGATTTTCTCTCATCATTGATGTTTCTAGCGCTCTCCCCCTCTCCCTTCCTCCCTGAAATCAATCAAAATACATAAAAAAGTATTTATTGATTTGAGAGAGAGAGAGAGAAACACCAATTTGTTGTTCCACTTATTTATGCATATTTTGGTAGATTATTTTATGTGCCTTCTACTGGGGATTGAACCTCTAACCCTGGTGTATTGGGACAATAGTCCAACCAACTGAGCTACCTGGCCAGGGCCACATTGGCTTCTTTAAAACACTTAGCAGTATGCATTTAAGCTTCCTCCATGTTTTTTATGTGACTTGATAGCTCTTTTTTTTTTATTGCCAAGTAATATTACATCATATGGACGTTCCTTCGTTTGTTTATCCATTAGCCTATTTTAGGGCATCTTGGTTGCTTCTAAGTTTTAATAATTATGAATAAAGCTGCTCTAAACATTGTGTCCAGGTTTTTATGTGGAAGTAAGTTTTCAGCTTATTTGGGTAGATACCAAGGAGCACAGTTGTTGGATCATGTGGTAAGAGTATGTTCACTTTTTAAATAAACGACCAAACTATCTTTCAAAGTGGCTGTACCAGTTTGCATTCCCACCAGCAATAATGAGAGTTGTTCTTGCTCTCTCATTGTTGCAAAATAGGTTATTTTGAGTTATTTATGCCTCATCCTCTGCCTCTATGCTGATATGGGACCTTGATATGCAAAGAGGGATCTGAAATTAGTATAGTAGGTTGTGGTTGGCCTGTATTTAGTTATTCATACTTAGAATTGACAGCTACCATTTCCCATTTAAAATATCTCATTTTCTTGTACATCTCATCTGGAAATAAATCTTGCTTTTGTTAGACTTTTGAATAATAACAGATTACTCTTTTCCCCTTAGCACAATTTTATAATGGGTCCCCGTATTCCTTAAGATTAGGAATGGATGCATAGCTTATGGAACCTAGACGTTAGTTGTTCTTCAAAGTCATTGCTAGTTTCAGTTTCAACCAGTATTTGAAAGTGCTGTCTTCCTGCATCCTTGCCCACTCTTGATATTATTGGACTTCATCTCTTCCATTTACCCCCACCTCCCATAGGTAAAACTTTATCTTATTTTCTAATTCAGAGAATTATACTTTGTGGTAAAGTAAGTATAACTCATTAAACATTTTATTCAAGGAACATTGTCTGTTTGGTAAAATTTAAAGCTTGGATACTAGAAAGGGTTATTTTTTTTAAAAAAAATTAATTTTGGGGTGACTAAACCTGTTTATCATAGGTAAAAATATTAACATCATCTATCATATAAATATGTTTGAATCTTCATTAAGGACTAATATAACTGATTATAGTGCTTTTGGATGAGAGAAGGCAGTAGGGATATAAAGTGGTATTTTGGACCATCCTAGTCATTTAGAGTGAAAATGAGCTCTGTGATGTTTGTTTTTATTGGTTTTAGAGACAGAGGAAGGGAAAGGGAGAGAGAGAGCTATCAGTTGGCTGCCTCCTACATGCCTCCCCACCGGGGATTAAGCCTGAAACCTTGGCATGTGTCCTGATTGGGAATTGAATGGTGGCCTCAGTGCAGGGGATGAGGCTCAACCAACTGAACCATACCTGCCAGGGCCATTGGTTGATTCTTGTATGTGCCTTGACTGGGAATCGATCCCACAACCTTGGCATATGGGGATGCAGCTCTAACCAACTGAGCTATCTGGCCAGAGCTCCATGATATGTGTGTATGTTTTTCTACGATGTTTTTAATACGGAATTATTATACTTTCTGAAACATTTGATACCAGCCTATGCATTTTTCATATTTGTTGTTGAAGGAATAAACTATCATAATTTCTGTTTTTATAGATTATCTTGATAATGGTAATAATAAAATGGCGATTCAACAAGCAGATAAATTATTGAAGAAACATAAGGATCTTCATTGTGCTAAGGTAAGTTCATTTGCCCTTGAACTTACATTTGTTGTGTTATATATTGTAATTTTGACTTTAAGTGAGAAAGATATTTAATCTCTTTAGTAGTTTTCAGAATATTTTCTTGATCACTTAAATGCCGTGAGTAGTATTGAGTTAAAAGCTAGCTATTTAATTCTTTGATCATAACTTATCTAATTACTTTATTTTCAGTCTTTTAAGCGATGTTTTGCGTCCCCCCCGCCCCTTTCCCATTGATTTTTTCCCATTGAGTTTTTAGAGAGAGGGAAAATAGAGAGAAGTATCAATGTGAGAGAGACACATTGATTGGTTGCCTCCTACACCTGCCCCAACCAGGGCCGGGGCCCAGGAGGAGCCTGCAGCCAAGGTATGTGCCCTTGACCAGAATCGAATCCGGGACCCTTCTGTCCGCAGGCCGACGCTCTATCCACTGAGCCAAACTGACTAGGGCTCTCTTTCTCTTCTTTAATCTTCTTCCGAGGACATACTTATTGCTTTTTTGAGAGAGAAAGAGAAACATTGATTCGTTGTTCCACCTATTCGTGCATTCATTAGTTGCCTCTTGTATGTTCACCTACTAGGGATTAACCCAAAACGTTGGCCTATCGGAATGACAATCTATCCATCTGGGCCTCCTGGCCAGGGTAGGGCTTGCATTCTTAACATGGCTGAAATAGGAAAGAATCTTTTTTCTTTTTTTAAAAAAATATTTTATTGATTTTTTACAGAGAGGAAGGGATTGGGATAGAGAGTTAGAAACATCGATGAGAGAGAAACATCAATCAGCTGCCTCCTGCACACCCCCTACTGGGGATGTGCCCACAACCAAGGTACATGCCCCTGACTGGAATCGAACCTGGGACCCTTCAGTCCACAGGCCGACGCTCCATCCACTGAGCCAAACCGGCTAGGGCTAGGAAAGAATCTTGATCTGTTCATTTTTTTAGTAAAATGGTTTAGTTGATTAACAATCTATACCTTACATCTTGTGCTTTCAAGTTGGCTTTCTATGGTTCCTTTTCATTCCTTTTCAACCTGATTTGTCTTTTCTTTCTGTCAGGTGTTAAAGGCCATTGGATTACAGAGAACTGGGAAGCAAGAGGAAGCCTTTACCTTGGCACAGGAGGTGGCAGCCCTTGAACCCACAGATGATAACTCGCTGCAGGCACTGACTATTCTTTACCGGGAGATGCATCGTCGTAAGTTTCTTTCTTTTCCTTGGTGTTAAACCTGAGCTTAAGTTTTTGGTTTTTTCTGATTGAGTTCTCTATTTGTCTGATTTGCTTCTCACTCATGATTTGAGTGGATGGCAAAGGTAAAATAAAGCATTAACCATGATTTCTGAAGACTGTAGACAGGAATTTTTTCCAGTATATTAGGATCCTTGAATTGAAATGAGCACTTGAGTTTTATTTGTGGCATTATGATTTGCTAAGTGGGAGAGTTACCCTTTTATCACCTTTTTTTAAAAATAAAAAATTTTAATATCTTTTTATTGATTTCAGAGAGGAAGAAAGAGGGAGAGAGAGATAGAAACATCAATGATAGAGAGTATCATTGATCAGCTGCCTCCTACCCACCCCACACTGGGGATTGAGTCTGCATCTTGGGCATGTGCCCTGACCCCGACCAGGAATCGAACCATGACCACCTGGTTCATAGGTCGACACTCACCCACTGAGTCACGTTGGCTGGGGTCATTTAAAAAAAAAAAAATACATTTTTTATTGTTTGTTTGTTTTTTTGAAAGGAAGGGAGAGAAACATTCATCTGAGAGTGTAACATCCATTGGCTGCCCCCTTTATGCGCCCTGCTGGGGATCAGCCTGAAATCTAGGCATGCTCCCTGACCAGGAATCTAACTGGCAATCCCATCCCCCACACACAGGACGATGCCCAACCAATTGAGCCACACTGCCTAGGCCACTTTTTTCACTTTCTAATATATAAAAATTCAAATATAGACAAAAACAGAGAGTGGCATAATAAATCCCATTGTATTAATTACCCATCTTCAGTAATAATTGACACATGACCAATTTCATCTATACTCCTCCCCTTGCTAAATTATTTCTAAGCATATTCTAGATGATCTGCTATTTCATCTGTAAGAAAGCTTTTTATTATTGATTTCTTGAATATTTTATTGTGAAATAATAGTTGTTTTTCTTAATACATATTATAGAAGAGTATATTTGATATAACACTAAACAGTTTGATGTGGAATAATGAACTTACTGCTCAACTTTATAGAACTAGAGTATTAACAATACTAAGAATACTTCCTGTGTGTTCCTCATCAATCTCATGTCCCCGTTTATCTTCCAAGAGATACTTGCTGTCCTAAATATTTTTTACTCTCTTGCTTTTCCTTAAATTTTTACCACATTTGTTTTTCTGAGTAATGAATGATTAGTTTTATTCAATGTTGAACTTGATCTAAAAAATTAAGTGCTGTTAAGATTTAAGTTATACTTCAGTAATGAAAGAAAATCTTATTTCTCTTTGTCTTAGCGGAGTTAGTTACAAAACTTTATGAAGCAGCTGTGAAGAAAGTTCCTAGTAGTGAGGAATATCACTCTCACCTCTTCATGGCCTATGCCAGAGTGGGCGAATACAAGAAAATGCAACAGGTAACTTGATCTTCAGACCTCCTGGGCTGCGGGATTTGCTGTTAGGGATCAAAGTCTCTTTAATGTGATTTAACTGCAGTGGTGTGTGTACCTGCACATGTGCACGTTTACAAATATCTGTAGAACTGAATTATGTATTTGTATGTAGAGATTAGCCAATTATTTTCTTTGTGTTTATTAACAATAAGCTGTTGTTCAAGTTTTAAAAATGTTTCCTTTGGGGGAAATTTGGTTGTTCCTCTTTTGTGGCCGGATGGTATGTGTTTTGTCTGGTTTTGGTAAGTTGGCTTCAGCTTCCCCTGCAACAGATGCTGTTACAGTTTCAGAAAATGGGCAGAACTCTCAGAGCAAAAAATGAACAGATCATAGAAAGAGTAACTTTAAAGTTTACATCTAATTTGTAATTATTTATAGCCTGATGAGATTTTTAAGTCCACGGGGGGTGGGGCGTGAGGGGAATCCCCATGGCTTGGGATACTTGTTCTTTTTTTTTTTTTTTTTTGGCCAGTTAGCACATTTTAGGTGCTCCTTGTGTTCCTGTGAAGGAGCCTCATTGGTGCACGTTTGGACTAATGAGTGGGTAAAGCGGACATCTCCGAGAAATGAGACCTGCACCGATAAACCCATGCGTAGAGAGTTACGATGTCAAGCTAGTACTTTTTTTATTTAATGAATTTACATGCCTTACTTTTTATTCCAAGCTAGTATTTTTTAAAAAAATGCCTTGTTTGTGGGTGTAATGTTTTCTGAAGGCAGAACTTTCTTGTTTTTGTTTGTTTTATTCCAGTGGTTCTCAACCTGTGGGTCGCGACCCCTTGGGGGTCGAACAACCCTTTCACAGGGGTCACCTAAGACCATCGGAAAACACATATATAATTACATATTGTTTTTTCTGATTAATCACTATGCTTTAATTATGTTCAATTTGTAACAATGAAAATACGTCCTGCATATCAGATATTTACATTACGATTCATAACAGTAGCAAAATTACAGTTATGAAGTAGCAATGAAAATAATTTTGTGGTTGAGGGTCACCACAACATGAGGAACCGTATTAAAGGGTCACGGCATTAGGAAGGTTGAGAACCACCTTTTATTCTTTAAATATCAAGTTACATTAATCAGGGAGGGTGGAAGATACTATATTAATATAAATCCTTAAAATTAATTTTCTATATGCTTACCTAAGGCTCACCTGAGGACATGTTTTTATTGATTTTTGAGAGAGAGGAAGAAAGGAGAGAGAGAGACACATCAATGTGAGAATGAAACATCAAATGGGTTGCTTCCCGTACATGCCCGATGGGGAATCCAACCTGTAACCTAGGCATGTGCCTTGCCTGGAAATCAAACCCCAACCTGTTTGGTGTATGGGACAGTCCTCAACCAAGTGAGTCACCTGGTTAGGCAGTTTTGTATCTTGATTTTTGGAGATATTGCTTCAATGTGGCTTAACAATTACAGTTCCTTTTTTAATTTTTAAAAAATTTTCAGAGTCTAGGAAAATTATTTATTTATTTAAATTGATTGGAGAGAGAGAGAAAGAGAGAAAGATTGATTTGTTTTTCCACTTATTTATGCATTCATTGGTTAATTCTTGTATGTGCCCTGACTGGGGATCGAACATACAACCTTGACATATCAGAACTATGCTCTAACCATCTGAGCTACCTGCGCAGGTTAACAATTACAGTTCTTTAATATGCTTTACCTATATCATGCTTTTGCATTATTCTAGTTTCATGTATTGAAAGAATGGAGTTCTCTAGTGTTAAATGTTTTAGAATAGGAGGCTTAATTTTTATTCCACCTGTGTTGCTGTTTATGGTAGTTACAGTTTTTTAGCTTATATGTATGTTTATTTTGAAAGTGGTATGTCAGTCTACGGTAATAGGTATTTTACAAATTAAATGTCATGCTTCATGCAGGTGAGGGCTTCTGTTTTGTTTATTGCTGAATCTTCAGCTCCTCGAATAGCATCTGCACAATAAATATTTGTTAAATAAATGAATGATTTTCATAAACTGGTGGAGGTTAGGGAGGAAGCCAGAGAATCAGAAAACTTCTACTTCCCCAGTGACATCTCTGGCAGGTACTTTTTAAAATCCCCTTGAATGAAGAGTTTCTAGTCATTCACATTGTGGTTAGACTTTCCTTTTTCTGTAAATGACATTTTGGTTCTCTGAGTCACCAGTTTACAGCCATGATTTTCAGACTTGTCTATCTTCAAAAGTTTTGTGTATCAGCAGAATATTAGTGTCTGTAAGATAGGGTGTGGACATGACAATTTGCCTTTTTTTTAAAAAATATATTTTATTGGTTTTTCACAGAGAGGAAGGGAGAGGGATAGAGAGTCAGAGACATCGATGAGAGAGAAACATCAATCAGTCGCCTCCTTCATGCCCCCCACTGGGGATGCACCCACAACCAAGGCACATGCCCCTGACCGGAATCGAACCTGGGACCCTTCTGTCCGCAGGCGGACGCTCTATCCATTGAGCCAAACCGGTTCGGCAACAATTTGTCTTTTATATTAAAAATTTATATTTTATATCCTATTTCTTTTTATTTTTGCGTGTCATTATAAAAATGTTTTCTTTCCCCAAATTATCAAGTAAAATTAACACTTTACATCCCGTTCCTACTGAGCTTGGTGTTGGAAGTACGGACCTCAAACCATCTTGGACTCTCCTTCTACTCTCTCTCTTTTGTCTCCAGGTCATCTTCATTCTACCTCCACAGTGTCTTTGAGGTCTCTTTCCTATTTTATTTATTTCATCTTGGTTTAGTTCCTCATCACCTCATGTCTTCTGTCATCCTATTTTCCTTTTTCACTGCTATAATACTCTTCTGAGAAGAGTATAGATATATACACATTAGTTCCTTACTCCTTCCGACTACTTTCGAATGCCTTACAACAAAGGTACCTCAGTCTGCCTTTTAGCCCTTTTCCCTACTATTCACTCTTCTTAATCCTTTGGTTTAGCCAAATGTCTTACTTGTTCTTGTCAGCATATTTTTCTTTGATTAATGTTTTTATTCAGACTAATATTGTTCCTACCTAGAATTGATTCATTCATCCAAATATTTGCCCAAATATTTGTATTTGTATATATTTCCTTACTTCCCATCTTTGCCTATAGACATTCTGTTTAAAACTTCAGGGTCCATTTGAAAGACTGCCACTTTGGAGAAGGCTTAATTGATAAAA
>NW_006294609.1:4744499-4751167 GCF_000327345.1 Myotis davidii | reverse complement strand
AGAAACATCGATTTGTTGTTCGACTTATTTATGATTCATTGGTTGATCTTTTTTTTCTTAGGGAGAAACATTTGATTTGTTGTTCTGCTTGTTTATGCGTTCATTGCTTGTTACTTATATGGGCCCTGACCAGGGATTGAACCAGCAACCTTGGCGTATTGGGATGATGCTCTAGCCAACTGAGCTATCTGGCCAGGGCTTATATTTCCCTAGCTTTTAAGTGTCTTTGAGACTGGGACACAATCTTTGTTTCCTTGGCAGGAATAGGCATATCCTTAATAGAAGCTCCATGAAATTTTTAAGGTGGCTTGAAGATAGGCAAAAGATCAAAACAAAAAAGAAAGTAACTGTGATTATTAGCTGATGGAGTTCATAGCATTGATTACTACTTGGCTAATTATGGATAGATCTTCTGTTACATATTAATAGATCTATTTTGTTCTTTTTAAAAAAATATATTTTGATTTCAGAGAGGAAGGGAGAGGGGGAGAGAGAGAGAAACATCAATGATCAGAGAATCATTGATTGGCTGCCTCCTGTATGCCCCCTACTGGGAATTGAGCCAGCAACCCAGGCATGTGCCCCATTCGGGAATCGAATGAACTATGACCTCCTGGTTCTTAGATCAATGCTTAAGCACTGAGCCACACTGGCCAGGCATGCTTTCTTTTTATGCCCCTGCTTTTAAGTACAGTATTTGTATACTGTATATGTCACAATGAAAGGGTTCAGTTCTAATTAATGGTGTCTTCAAAGAACCTGATTATTTTCCTGATCTGAGAAAATTTTCAATTATGTCAGTAATCTTTTCTAATTTTAAATTTTAAATATACTGTCTAGATTTCTTTGTTTATTTGTTTTACTATAACTGGTTAGTATCTTGTCATCAGTAAATTTTGTGTTTGCTTTGGTATTCTGTTTGGATTATGTTGTATTGCAGTATTTTCTAGAAATACTGGGTTTTATTTTACTTCATTTATTTTATAAATATATTTTTGATTTCAGAGAGGAAGGGAGAGGAGAGAGAGATAGAAGCATCAATGATAGAAGCATCAATGATGAGAGAGTGTCATCAATCAGCTCCCTCCTGCACGCCCCCTACTGGGGATTGAGCCCGCAACCCGAGCATGTGCCCCTGACTGGAATCAAACCTGGGACCTTCCAGCTCACAGTCCCAACGCTCTATCCACTGAGCTAAACCAGCTAGCGCTAGAAATACTGGGTTTTAATTTGAGAAAATATGTTTCAAAGGTGAAATATTCTGATGTAAAAGTTCACACTTGTGATTACCTATATTGCTAGCCAAAATATAATATCCATCAAGTCACGGCACTTACAGGAACTGGGATATGTAAATGTGTTGTTATTGTCCTAGATATCTTGTCACATATCTAGATCATTAACTGCCCTCTGTATGACCTTTTCTAAATTAAGTATTTATGGCTCTCTGTCTTTCAGGCTGGCATGACTCTATATAAGATTGTCCCCAAAAACCCTTACTACTTTTGGTCTGTGATGAGCTTAATTATGCAAGTGAGTATGGCATTCACAATGGGATTGAGATTTGCTTTTATATTTGTATATAGTTACTGTCCTTTAAGGGATCCTGTGAACGTCTTGGGTAGTCATGTGTCAAACAGGGACTTTCCATATTAGTTGACTTTTTGAGTTGGGGAGTTTTGGTATTCTTTATGAGTTGGTATATTGGTTTATTTGTGTGTAGCACAGACTGTATTCCCCCTGAATCTTAGATCCATTACTGGGTTATTTGATCAAGTATGTACCCTGCGATGTTAGATATTTTGACCTGACGTTTGTCTTTAAGACAGTATTGTTGGTTAGTGCATAGGTTATTGAACTGGGTGACCTTGTTTTATCACTTTTGCTTTCTGAGCCTTGGTTTGCTCTTTTACAGAATGGAGATGCTTACCTCCCAGAGCTACTGTAAGGACTGAAATGAGATATGTTGTAGGAGAGGATGGGGAGGTAGGAGTTAAAATGTAGCAGTTAAGAACAGAGAGCCTCTGGGTTTAGACAAGTCTGCGTTCAAATACTGGCTTCACCTCATGTCTTGGAGTGCAGTGGGGAATCTCATCATTTTATCTATAAAATAAGCATAATAGCTACCCTGAAAGGTTGTTTACAGGGGATAAATGAGCTCTGAGCAGAATCTGGCAGTGTTAAAATTATTAATATCATTCATTGATTTTAATTACCAATCTCAGGTAATTGTAGCTAATAGTAAGCTGTTTAAACAATTGGCATTTCTCTTCCAAAGTATGAACATCTCAAAACATCTGAAAGGCTTTTCAAACACTTGATGATACTCTTTGTATATACTAAACAGTATAGGCATACTCCCTCTTAACATATTTCTAGAAAAATGTTTGAATAATCTATTTAAAAGTTAGGTCATGTGGAAACTCAGCATTTCAAGATTGCATAGGATAATGAATTTCTAATAAAGAAATCTCTTGTAAAGCAAACCACTCTAGTGTATCTTTTTGGCAGGTTCAAATTAGGCCTGATATTTGACATAGTATAATGATAATTATGTGCTGGAGTCATAGTAATGGTCTGCATGGTAATATAAATAGTGCAGGCAGGGAGAAATTAGCATGAAACATTTATTATTTTCTCTTCTAGTCTATATCAGCACAGGATGAAAATCTCTCAAAAACAATGTTTCTGCCCCTTGCTGAGAGAATGGTAGAAAAAATGGTGAAAGAGGACAAGATAGAAGCAGAGGCTGAAGTGAGTAATTTAAGCCCTACTTTTGTATTTGTATGATTTTGATATTGCTACAATAAATATTATAATATTAAAAACTGTTGTTTTATTCTAGTTAAGAGGGCTGGGTCTTCACTCTTGCCCTTTGTGTAAATGTGAAGCTTTGGAAACCCCAGCTTAGACAATGAACATGGAGCTGTTTCAGCAAGTACTCTAGTCAGAGATGTATATAGATAGTCTTCCCTAAGACTCTTGTCTGATTCTTACTGTTAATTTCATCTCATTTGAGAATAGTGTTCTTTTCTATTAGATAACTTTTTAAAAGCATACAAATGACTATTTTTTCTTTTGTAATTACAGTTGAGATTCAATATCTTATATTAGTTGCAGGTGTACAGCATAGTGGTTAGATGTTTATGTAATTTATGACGTTATTCCCCCTCCCCCCTGATAAGTCTAATATCCATCTGGCACAATACATAGTTATTACAGTACTATTGACTGTATTCCCTGTGCTGTACTTTACATCTCCATGACTGTCTTTTTATTATTGAAAAGTTTCAGTGGTTGCACTTGTTTGTTTTTCTGTAAGGTTGAACTTTATTATATGATCCTGGAGCGTTTGGGAAAGTACCAGGAAGCCTTAGATGTCATCAGAGGAAAATTAGGAGGTAATTTTGAAAGTTTTAAAGTATTTTTTCCTGCTTAAACATGAAAAATGTTTATTGTGGAAAATTTCTCATAGAGAAACAGAAAGATATAAAGACATAAAAAAATAACTTATGATCATTTTATGTTCTTCCAGACTTTTCTGTGTCGTACATTTATTTATTTTTAAAGAATATTTTAATTGAATTTATTGGGGTGACATTGGTTAATAAAATATTTAGATTTCAGGTGTACAGTTCTATAATACATCATCTCTATTTTGTATTGTGTGTTCACCACCCCACCCAAGTCAAGTCTCCTTCCATCTCTATTTATCCCCCTTTTATCCTTTTCTACCTTCCCCCACCGCCCTTTCTCTCTCGTAATCACCATATTGTCTGTGTCTGTGAGTGTTTTGGTTTATTTGTTTTAAAAAAATGATGTGAGAGAGAAACACTTTGACTGGAGAATGAATCGGCAACCCAGGTATGTGCCCTGGTCTGGAATTGAATCTTTTCATTTACAGGACAATGCTCCAACCTACTGAGCCACCTGGCCAGGGAGTGACAAAGATTTTTGCTTTCTAACTATTTAAATATGTATGATGATTTCCTTAGGAGAAATTCTTGGAAATGCAGTTATTGCCTCAGTAAACCTGGTTGGTTTTTTTGTTTGTTTGTTTTATTTTTTTTTAAATATATTTTATTGATTTTTCACAGAGAGGAAGGGAGAGAGATAGAGAGTTAGAAACATCGATGAGAGAGAAACATCGATCAGCTGCCTCCTGCACATCTCCCACTGGGGATGTGCCCGCAACCTAGGTACATGCCCTTGACCGGAATCGAACCTGGGACCTTTCAGTACACAGGCCGACGCTCTATCCACTGAGCCAAACCGGTTTCGGCTTGTTTGTTTTAAAATATATTTTTATTGATTTCAGAGAGGGAGGGAGACACCCACTACTGGGGATCGAGCCTGTAATCTGGGCATGCGCCCTGACTGGGAATCGAACCCTGGCCAGGTTCATAGGTCGACGCACAACCACTGAGCCACACTGGCAGGGCTAAACCTGATTTTTTTAATTGTGCTTTTACAGTCTTTGGGACTAACTAAATTATAGATGAATAACTTCAGTTCTCTCATTGGGTAGTCATTAAAAAAACTTTGTTTCATACAAGTATGTAATATATATATCTTTTATTAGACTGTAGTCATAGAATGGTTACACTAAATGATACTTAACTAGTTATATAAAACTAGAGTCCTGGTGCACGAATTCGTGCATGGGTGGGGTCTGTCCAGCCTGCCCTGATAGGGGCCCATCGGACTGGGCCATTGGGGGTGAGGGGCTGTGGGCGGTTGCGGGGGGTCTGATTGGGGCCCTGATCAGGCTGGTTGGCTACCACAGTGTGCATCATAGCCACCGGTCGTTGTGGTCGTTCCGCCGTTCAGGTTGCTGGGCTTTTATATATATAGATGTAGCAGGAGGTGTGTGTGTGTGTGTGTGTGTGTGTGTGTGTTTTTAACATTACTTACTCTCTTACCTTCAGCCTCCTTGCAGATGGGTACAAATCAGCCTTTCTGTTTCTACTCATCTAGATTGTATTTCTGTGTGTAGTTTAAATTTAGACTATAGGAAATCATAATGTAATTGTCAGTATCCTTAATCTGCTAATCTGTTAGAAAAGGACAGGGCAAATTTAATTTGGTCAGAAATATAGTTGTAGTTTTCCTCCTTTCAGCTGTTGGTAAAGAGTTTCATTCATCTCTGTTCATTTTTTATCTTTCTCCTAACATCTCTGTCACCTTGCTCATCCCATTCCAGTCTAAGCTTATTCAATGTTTTGGAACTGTATGGATGGGAAATCTGTCTGTGGACTAAATATACCAGTCCCGACATTCTATTGGGGCTTTATATGTGTATCCCACATACTAGAGCCTCAACTCAATACATTCTGGATCCTGTCTTTTATATCTATCTATCTATCTTTTTGGATCCTTGTCTTTTACAGAAAAAAAATATTGTAAACATTTACTATCAGAAATGTACTTTTTTTCTCTTCAGTAAAATAGCCTATATAATAAAAAGCTGATATGCAAATTGACTGAATGGTGGAATACTGGTCTCTATGATGTGCACTGACCACCAGGGTGGGCAGACGCTCAATGCAGGAGCTGCTTGCTCCCTGTTGGTCATTGCGCTCCCACAGGGGGAGCTCCGCTCATCTAGAAGCCAGGCTCATAGCTGGCGAGCACAGCGGTGTTGGCGGAGCCTCTCCTGCCTCCATGGCAGCGCTAAGGATGTCCGCCTGCGGGCTTAGTCCCGCTCCCCGCGTGGTATGGGCCTAAGCCATCAGTTGGACATTCCCTGAGGGTTCCCAGACTGCGAGAGGACACAGGCCAGGTTGAGGGACTCCTCGAATGCACAAATTTTTGTACACTGGGCTTCTAGTTTTTTAATAAGATAGTAGTTTGTATCTAATGGTGGCTCCGTTTTCTGAGAGAGGGAAAATGTGCTATTATTTTCCTTTTTGTGTTTGGACTTTATTTTGGTTTCTGAGCAAAAATGAAACCAGCTTATCAACTATTATAACTTTTAATTATAGAGAAGTTGACTAGTGAGATTCAGAGTCGGGAAAATAAATGCATGGCTATGTACAAGAAGCTGAGCAGGTGGCCAGAGTGCAACGCCCTTTCCCGGCGCCTCTTATTGAAAAAGTGAGTAGATGCTTCTTTTTGGACTATATGACTAGAGTGGGGTTTTCAGGTGTCATTATTGATGTGTTTTGTCTATGTCTTTTGAGATTTTGGGCATAAAGTGTGTCCTGAAAACTTTAAAATTTAAAAAAAAGTTTTTGATGAACCATCTTTCAGTAAAGAGTTATTAGGTCTTTAAAATGAACACTGAAAATCATTTGTCAAATTTAATATTCAATATTATTAGCCTAACCTTCCCCTCTCCCCCATTTAGGAAGTGCTAATGTTGGGAGTTTTCTGTTAAGAATATTAATTTTCTAGATCTGATAATTTTATTGAAGGAAAGAGTAGTATCTTAAAAGTTTTTTACTTTTAAAACACCTCTAGAGTGCTGTGATTTTGGGGCTATAGGGGAAACCCAGAGGGAAGGGTGGGCTTCTAGTAAGAACTAAAGTATAACTTAGAAATAAGTTGAATATCATGGTTCCTAATGCAGATTTGTCACAACTTGTGTTTAATCCTGTGTGTACCATTCAATCTGATTTTTAGCTCAGATGACTGGCAATTCTATCTGACTTATTTCGATTCTGTCT
>NW_006294609.1:4737085-4744407 GCF_000327345.1 Myotis davidii | reverse complement strand
GTGGCACTGTTTTTGTTGTTGTTGCTTTGTTTTGCTATTTTTTCCTTTTATTTTACAATGGCATTTTTAAATATATTGTAGCAAAAAAATTTCATTGTAAGCCTAATTGAATTCTCTTTTCCTGTCTTAATAATTTTACCACTTGCAAAGTAGGATCTTTTTTCCATTTTGTAAAATTATCAAGTAAAAAAAAATTTTTTTTTAATTTATTAATTGATTTCAGAGAGGGAAGGAGAGGGAGAGATAGAAACATCAATGATGAGAGAGAATCTGATCAGCTGCCTCCTGCACGCCCCACACTGGTGATTGAGCTCACAACCTGGGCATATGCTCTTTACTGGAATCGAACCCAGGACCCTTCAGCCCACAGGCCTCAGCTCTATCCACAGAGCCAAACCAGCTAGGGCTAAAGTAAAACTTACTGCAAAAATGATCCATTCTTTTTTTTTTTTTTTTTCAAAAAGAGGTAGAGTTGGTTAATCACTCAGCAGTAATCAAATGCCACAATTGGGAGTAATCATATGCCTTGTTATCTGCCAGAATATGCTTACAGCTCTTTTATTCCATTTGTACCCTATATAATAAAAGGATAATATGCAAATTGTCCCCTCGACCCGGAGTTTGACCCAAGTACAACCAGGGGGTGGGGGTTGCCCTGCCAACTGCCCAGAGCCCCTCCTCCCGGCCGGCCCCCTCCTGATTGGTCCTCTGATCAGCTCCCCCCCACCCCCACCCCGCCATGGCGGGGGGGCGGCCAGCCAACTTCCCACGTCCCCTCCCCCAACCAGCCCATCCCATTGGCCCCTATCGAGGCGGGCTGGCCAGACCCCACCCATGCACAAATTCGTGCACTGAGCCTCTAGTTTTATAATTATCAAAATGCTTTATCTTATTTTTTTAATTTGTTTCTTCAAATCAGTTTCGCTTTAACTTTTGGAATGGACAGTAGAGGCACAAAATACCCTTTTCATGTGTTTATACCCAGCTCTTTAGAAGGAGAAGTACATTATTCTGCAGAAGAAGCTGTGAAGTTTATAGAAGATCGGATAACAGAAGAATCTAAAAGTTCTCGTCATCTTCGAGGACCACATCTAGCTAAACTGGAGCTGATTAGACGTTTACGACGTCAAGGTTTTAATGATGAGTACAAACTGGGTAAGAAACTGTAGTGATACTTGGGAATCCTGGAGACGGTACAGGTCAGGCCTTAATACCCAAGTGCAGTATTCATTTATCTGAAGCCTACAATAACAGAGTCACGTGTAGGAAGCAAATGTCTCCATAACCTGAAAATATTTACTAGTGAATGGATCACTTATAAAATTAGCCCTCAGTCTCTGTCTTATCCATCAGAGTCTTTGTTAGTTTCTTTTTCTTTTTGCTGATCCAACAATAATATCAAAATCAATTTCAAAGTAAAATAGCCAGTTTATAAAAGTTTCAGAATTTCTTGAAGTGGATGAAAGTTTTATTGAAAATCTGCTCCCAGCTCTTAACGTTGATGAAAGACTGTCTAGCAGAGTTAGGGCAATTAACGAAGATAAAGTTTATAAGGATAATGACGTAGGAGAAAATAAGTATTTGGATAGTGAAGCATTAAGAGAGGTCTTCAGGAACTTTGATGAAGCATTTAGATGTTTTTATAAAATGAATGTTTTAGCTTATTGCACAAGAAGTGAAGGGTGTCATATTGTGTTAGTTTATAATTTTGTTGGAAAAATGGCATTCCTTCTCCCCCAAAACAGTAATTCTTTGTTAATACTAAGTGTTAGCTTATAATAATAATGCCCTAAATTTTGTTATGTTTAAGATAATAAGCTTTTAACATTTTTCAATTTTATTTTTTAAGCTCCAAAGAAAGCTTTTTCCTCCATTTATTGTTATGGAAATTTTGTTCTCAGTGGAAGTTTATAAACTTTAAGAGGGAGTTTTTTAGGGACCAGTTGTCCTGGGATGATGAGCACTTCTAATACCTAAAACCTGTCCTAGAATATCTTTGTTCATTTTAATAATCTAATTAATGTTCTTTGTAGCTCCTTCTGAAATGAACTGTGAACTTCTCTCTGTCGTTCCCTATGTAGATTACTCACAATCAATTTTGAATTCCATGTTAACTTCTTTCTTGCGTCTACCTCAATAATCTGTGTATGTGAGTTCCAGAATTGCAAATGAAAATTTTCGCGTGACCTGTAGTAAGATATTATTAAAATAGATTCCAGATAATTGTTTTCTCTACAAAGCTGGATATAAAAGTCTTTGGATTTGCTTTGACAGTTAATATATTTATCTTCTATCTTTCTCTTCCTTATTGCCAGCCACATCTTACAGATGAGTGAATTTGTCTAGTCTCCACAATTAAAAAAATTTTTTTTTTTTTACCAGACCAGTGAGTGATTTTCAGTCTCTTTTGGATCACAGAGTCCTGTGAAAATTGGTTAGAGGGACCTCTGTTCCCAAACACATGTGAATAGTTACTGGGACCTAAAATCTTACATAACTCCTTGGTTAGAATCTCTGCTTCTTAAACCTAGTTCAATTTGAGAACATTTTATTTTTATTTTTTGTTTTTAATTTGAGGAAAAAATAAAATGAACTGGTAGCTTTCTGCATTTCCAGGTTTAAATTTTTAATAGTGGGTGATCTTGCTGGAGTTATTGGCCTGAGGTTCTTCCCATTTATTTTCTCTTCTGTTGGTGTGGCTGTTAACCAACAGTACCTTTCATTTAATTAACATTTATTTGATACTGCAGTAGTTCAGGAACTGTTGTAGAGAAGCATGTTTGTTTAATGTTTGCATGTAAACTTAACTCTTTAAACTTTGATGAAAACTTTTTAACTGTTTAAATTTTAATTGAATAGAGAGCTTCACATTTCCTAAGTGTATTAATAGGTAAACTGAATGTAAGATTCTACTCCTTTTAAAAGTATTTTCTTTTATTTTTAACTACACAAGCCGCCTTCCAGCCCTCATTGTTATTCTCATTCACTCTCACTCAGGCATTCAAACAAAATTTTAATTTAAAGATTTTTCAAATCAGACCTGTACTTAAATTAGAAATTGCTTCAGTCCATGAATAACTTAGTAGTTTTTATTTTTCTCTCTTAGGTGACCCAGAAGAATTAATGTTTCAGTATTTTAAAAAGTTTGGGGATAAACCTTGCTGTTTTACAGACCTCAAGGTGTTTGTTGATCTCTTGCCTGCTGCACAGTGTACAAAGGTAAGTACTATTCGGAATTCTTTTGGGTGCCTGTATTTGTTGTAACTAGGTTAAGTGTTTGGGTTTCCTTTCTAAAATGTGAGAGAGTGGTGAACATGAGATATCAAGATAACTGCTCTATCAAGCCAAGTACTTCTAGGGGCTATCAGATTAAAGGCATGATTTCTTGTTAAGTTAAGCACAATGAGAATAACCCCTTTGTAGATAATTAGACTCTCCTTTTTTGTTTTTATGTGTGTTTTGAGATAATTGTAGATTTATATGCAGTTATAAGAGAAATAATACAGAGAACACTGTATTCCCATCACCCATTTTGCTCTAATGCTAACATAGTGCATAATTATAGTATAATAGCATAATTAGGAAATTGATATTGATATAATCCCCTGACCTTATTTGAATTTCCCCAGTTTTGCATGCATTCATTTGTAAGTGTGGTGTTTTTTGTTTGTTTGTTTGTTTTGTTTTGTTTATTTTTATTGATTTCAGAGAGGAAGGATAGAGGGAGAGAGAGATAGAAACATCAATGATGAAAGAGAATCATTGATTGGTTGCCTCCTGTATGCCCCCTACTAGGGATGGAGCCCGCAAACCAGTCCGCAGGCCAACGCTCTATCCATTGAGCCAAACCAGCTAGGGGTGTTTTTTTGTTCTTAAAGCAGTATGTAATACATGTGGAGTATGTGACCACCACCATCATCAAGATACAGAGCAGTTCACTATCAGGATCCCATGTGCTACTCTTTTTTACCCCCAGCCACCTCCCTGCACCTCCCCTTTCCTCACCCCTACCCTCTGGCAACAACTAATGTTTTCTATTTCTACAATTTTGTCATTTTAAGAATTTTATATAATGGAATCATATTTTGTATAACCTTTTGAGATTGGCTTTATTCACTCAGCATAATACCCTGGAGATTCATGCATTTGTTACATGTATCAATAGTTCATTCATTTTTATTGCAGAATAGTATTCCACATTACTTACTTTCTCATATTTGAAAGCTCTCTTGTAGGAAAGGGATGAGAACCAGTACTAAACTCTCTCTTCCACTCAGTCAGCAAGTTGTTACAGGGAATTCAGAATTTAGTGAGAAAAAGATCTTTTTAGTAGCCAGAATTCTCTAAAAATAGTGTTTGAATTTCATGTTACTGGAGGGATTTATTAGTAAGCAGACTATGGAACCATGTGGGAGAGATTCATTCAGTGTTTGTAGCATTTACAATGTGCTAAGGGCTAAGCTAGGGAACAATTGATCATGTCTTATAGTGCTTACCATCTTGTAAGTTGAAGCATCAAATGATGGGGATGCATTAGAGGAACACTTATATTGTCATCAACTGAGATTCATAAAGGTTTGCTAGTATGAATCTGGTACCAGCCCCTTTGCTTTGCTGGTATGTTTGAAAACCCTAGGTCAGTGGTCGGCAAACTGCGGCTCGCAAGCCACATGCGGCTCTTTGGCCCTTTGAGTGTGGCTCTTCCACAAAATACCATGTTCGGGTGCACACGTACAGTGCGATTGAAACTTTGTGGCCCATGTGCAGAAGTTGGTATTTTGTGGAAGAACCACACTCAAGGGGCCAAAGAGCCACATGTGGCTCGCGAGCTGCAGTTTGCCAACCACTGCCCTAGGTCATCTCACAGGATCTCATCATAGTGATGTAGTAAGAGGAACCCTCTAGAAATGCTGGAATACTAGCAATGCTAAAGTAGTCATTGTTCTGTGATACAAAGGATTTAAAGCTGCTGCAATGAGTTGTGTAGTTCTATGTAAATTTTTCATTGAGGGGTAATTTTGCTGCCACAACCTTTTAAATGTGGGATTCTGCTGCTCAGCAGTTTGTAAGAGGATTGCAAATTGCCCTGTAAGGTTCAAACTGAGAACTGTTGTCCCAATGAATTAGGAGCCAAATTCTTTTAAAATGGGAATAACCTCTAATTGAAGAAAGAAAAATAGAATATAGTCAAAGTTGTTAGAATGTTTAATATATTTTATTATTTTATTCATTTTTATTGCTCATAATTATATTCACATACATACATAATCTATATATACTAGAGGCCTGGTGCACAAAATTCTTGCGGGGGCGGGGCAGGGGAAGGCTTGTTGTTCCCCTCAACCTGGCCTGTGCCCTCTCGCAGTCTGGGAGCCTTCAGGGGATGTCCAACTGCTGGTGGGGAGCGGGCCTAAGCCAGCAGTCGGACATCCTTAGCACTGCCAGAGAGGTAGGAGAGGCTCCCACCACTGCCTGCTGCGCTCGCCAGCCATGAGCCCAGCTTCTGGCTTCTGGCTGAGTGGCACTCCCCCTTTGGGAGCACACTGACCACCAGGGGCAGCTCCTGTGTTGAGCATCTACCCCCCTGGTGGTCAGTGCATGTCATAGCTACTGGTCATTCCACCGTTCGGTCTATTTGCATATTAACCTTTAATATATAGGATAAAAGCCAAGCGACTGGAACACCAGAATGACTGGAATGACCAGTCACTATGATGCACACTGCAGTGGCCAACCAACCTGATTGGGGCCCCGATCGGCCCCCCCACCAACCTCCTGTGGCCCCCCTCCCGGGCTGGCCTCGCCCCCAATCCCCCCTCCCCCCCCCATTGCACTCCCCCATCAGGGGCAGGGCCGGCCAATCTCTCATGTCCTCTCTCCCCAGCTGCCCAGCCCGATGGGCCCCCATCAGGGCGGGCTGGCTGGACCCTACCTGTGCATGAATTCGTGCACCAGGCCTCTAGTCTGTATATAACTTTATAGGTGTGGGGTGTATGTACATTATATTTAAATATATAATTATTTAGATACCTGATAAAATTAAACATTGACTTTAACTTTAAAATATAATTAACATTATCAATATATCAAAACAATGTATATTTTATTTCATTACTCTTATCTTAATAAAATATGGTTTGGTAAATAAAAAATGATATTGTAAAAGGATTTTAATTTTTATTTTTTCTTGATTGACGTCTTTTTCTAGACCATTTCAGTATTTTTTAATTATGGCCTACTGAAAACTAGATCTGTTTTGAGACCTGTCCTCCTTTTTTTTTTTTTCCACTCTGCAGTTTATTAATCAGTTACTTGGAGTTGTTCCTTTGTCGACACCAACAGAGGATAAGCTGGCACTGCCTGCTGACATCAGAGCTCTGCAGCAGCATTTGTGTGTGGTGCAGCTGACGAGGTTACTAGGCTTGTACCACACGATGGATAAAAATCAGAAATTGAGTGTGGTCCGAGAACTGATGTTAAGATACCAGCATGGACTAGAATTTGGTGAGCAACCTTTCAAAATGTGCAGTTGTTCTCTGATATGCTAAGACTTAGAAGTTAGTTTTGTTTTGTTTTGAATCACAGCATCCTGTTTTAATGAGATTGGCAAAGAGAATATTTTGTCAAGTGGCAAGACTACCCAAATAAAGTGCAAAGCCTTTCTAAAGCTTGGAGTTTTATTATTATTATTTTCTTCCACATTTCATTTCTTAAAACTTTAAGTGTAGTCGGCACATAGTATTAAATAAGCTTGGAGTTTTAACTAATTATATTGTCCATATTCTTCCCGATCTGGTGAGCTATCACATTGGACTCATGAATTGCATAGTTTATGATAATTGTTAGGTTTTCTGCTTGTATGCCTGCATAAGTGAACAAAAGGAATGTTGTAAATTGTGAGGTATTTAGAAGTAGAAGATCTTTAGATTGCTAGGTGTATGTGATAAAATATCTGATTAGATGATATCAGTATTTCTTTAACAGCATTCTAAAAATTTAGGTGAAGTAATGAGCATAACATGGCTTCAGTTATACATGGCCGTGGCTTCTGTGCTTCACCTAAAGCCTTTCAAATCTTGCTGCTTTCTCTGTTGGACCATTTTGGATACCATCTCTGTTCTGGAACCCTTCTGTTCCAGCTGAGTCTAGTCTCATCATTTGAATCCTTTGGTTCATGGCTTATATTTTCTTTTGATATTTACCCTGTTCTTCTTATTTCCTTTCCCACCTCCCTCCTCTCCTTATCACTGTTCCTGCTCTAAAAAACTTCTTTGGAGCAGTAATAGTTAAATGAATTTAAAATAACCATGATTTTCCCCCCC
>NW_006294609.1:4723301-4737054 GCF_000327345.1 Myotis davidii | reverse complement strand
AGGGAAATCCTGTTTGAAAACCGAATTGCAGTTTTCAGACTATTACTGTCTCCTTGCTGTCCATGTGCTTATTGATATATGGAGAGAAACAGGTAAGGAGCAATCATTTCATTTTGATACTACTCTTTTTTTAATTGACTATAAACCCATGGACTAATTACATAATCCAAGAATTTGATTTATGCTTTTAGATTTTTCTTTCTTGCCCTTCTCCAGGGTGCTTCTAGAAGAACCTAAGTCTCCACGTATCCCCTCCCTGCAATCAGGAAAATCTTAAATCAGTGGATATCTGTTCTTTTTAAAAATATTTATGAATTGTGAGTAATGACTGTAGAGAACTTATTACAAAGCTACAATAATTAAAATACAGAGAAACTCACCGAAACCAGTTTGGCTCAGTGGATAGAGCGTCAGCCTGCAGACTGAAAGGTCCCAGGTTCGATTCCGGTCAGGGGCATGTACCTGGGTTGCGGGCACATCCCCAGTGGGAGATGTGCAGGAGGCAGCTGATTGATGTTTCTCTCTCATCGATGTTTCTAACTCTCTATCTCTCTCCCTTCCTCTCTGTAAAAGTTCAATAAAATATATTTAAAAAAATAAAATAAAATACAGAGAAACTGATGTAGAGATGGATGTATAGGCCCATGGAATGGAATAGCCCCCTTACTCACTTTAAAAAATTATATATAGCAAAATGATCAGTTCCTTTCCATGTTTGCTTTTATATTCTGCCTAATTCTAATGAAAGATTAAGACATTTTTTCTTGTAAAAAAATTATATACAGGAAAATGCACTCTTTTTGGAATACAGTTCTGGTTAGCCCATTTAAGACAAAAATATAATATATGGTAAAGGATGATTCAGCGAATGGCATTGAGATTGCCTTTTCTTTTTAATATATTTTTTATTGATTTCAGAGAGGTAGGGAGAGGGAGAGAAAGATAGAAATATCAATGATGAGAGAGATTCATTGGTCAGCTGCCTCCTGCTCGCCCCCTACTGGCGATCAAGCCTGTAACCCGGGCATTCGCCCTTAACTGGAATCAAACAGGGCACCCTTCAGTCTGCAGGCCAACACTCTATCCACTGAGCCAAACAGCTTGGTCTGAGATTGCCTTTTCTTTAGGTTGCCTCCCCCTAACATTTTCTCTTATTAGCAGTTTTTAGGAAAAAATAACTTCAGATACTATTGCATATTATTTACTAGAATAAACTATAGAAGAAACAAAGGGCTGGGGAGGGAGTAGAGTGCAGGATAGACACAACCCCTGCCCTCGGATCATTTCACAAAGTACTCAGTTTTGATACTGTTATCCTCATGTTTAAAATTCTTCAGAGGTGCCCTATTTTCCTGAGGATAAAGGCCAGCCTTTTCAGGGTAACTTACAATGCCTTTTTAAAATCCAGCTTCTGCCTGCATCTCCCGGTTCTTATGTACATACAGTCCTGAATCTACTGGGTTTTTCCCAATAATTATCCTCTAGAATAATAGACACACACCAAACTAAAGCCTACTGTACAATGTCTTCCTTATAACTTGAAAATGTTATAAAAAATGTTTTTCTTAAAAGTTGTTCACCATCTTGACTCAATTACATTGAATAATTTTACATTTATTAAAGGTGTCACGTGGGGACGGTGGAATTGAAAGCCTGAGGAGATGGGCATACAGGTCATGATCCAGACCAAACTTCTTACATCCAAATTCTTATTTGTCCACACGGGCCACAGACACTATGTACATATATTTTGGGTTCTGTCCAAATTTGTTTCCCATAATTACAACGAACACATTCAATTGACTATGTTTTTATTGATTTAAGAGAGAGAGAGAAATAGATGAGAGATAGAAACATCAATGATGAGAGAGAATCATTGATTGGCTGCCTCCTTCATGCCCCCTACTGGGGATCGGGCCTGCAACCTGGGCATGTGCCCCTGACTGGAATCAAACCCAGGACCCTTCAGTCTGCAGGCCGATGCTCTAACCACTGAGCAAAGCCAGCTAGGGCCGAGTTTTTTTTTTTAAGTCAGTGAAAGTGATGTTGAAGTGCTCCAATCATAGGCATAGTCATTATTCATGGAGGATCTGGCAGAAAATTGAAATTTATAGAAAATTGGTAAGGATATTGAAAAAGAATGATTTGAATATGAAAGGACTTAAGAAGATTGCTTTAGGAAATGGGTGATGCTCTCAAATGTTTTTGCAAAATGGCATTTCTTTATAGTTATGCTGCAAAAATAAAAGGGGCAGTGAAGAATATCATTTCCCCCTCTGTTTTATTGATATATAATTGATACATTGTATTACTTTAAGGTATACAGTATGATGATGATTTGACATATGTATAGATTGTGAAATGATTGCCACAATTAGTTAACATCTATCCCACACAGCTATAAAATTTTTCTTACTAAGTCTACTCTCTTAGCAACTTTCAAATGCACGATACAGTATTAACTATAATTACCATGCTGTACATTATGTCCCGAGATATTATGTCATTTTGTTATATTATAAAATTTTGTTAGAAAAATTTTGTCCCTCAAAAAAACCTCATCAGTCTTTGATGCTCTTTTTGATTTGGTAAGAGTTTGTGTACAGTTGTAGTTATATCCTAAAATTTGCAAAATAAAATGATACATGTTTTTATAATATTTGGTTCAGTAGTTCAGAAAGAAGTATGAAATGAAATCTTTTTTTTTTGCTATTTACTTTGAAATTTTGTTTCTATTTTAAAGAGATCTTTAAGAAGATTTTTTCCCCCTGATACTAGTTATCCTTGAACAGCTAGAATTTCTTAAAATTTTCTGTTCTCTATAATTGTTCAACTCTCTCTTTTTTCTTAATTGGAGTAATTTGTTTTTACATATGGAGAGGCTCCTGCCATCGCCGCTGTGCTTGCCAACCCTGAGCCCGGCTCAGGGCTTCTGTGTTGAGCATCTGCCTCCTGGTGGTCAGTCTGCATCATAGCGACTGGTCGTTCCGCCGTTCAGTCAATTTGCATATTAGCCTTTTATTATATAGGATATTGATTTCAGAGAGGAAGGGAGAGGGAGAGATAGATAGAAACATCAATGATGAGAATCATTGATCGCCTGCCTCCTGCACGGCCCCTACTGGGGACTGAGCCCTTAACCCGGACATGTGACCTTGACCAGAACCAAACCTGGGGCCCTTCAGTCTGAGGCTGACGCTCTATCCACAAAGCCAAACTGGCTAGGGCCAGGTAGATTCTTAAAAGAGAATTAACTTAATGTTTAATATTATAGTTACATGTGAACGTCTGAGTTTTGGTGGCTCAAAATGTGTATCACTTTATTTTGATTATGAATGAGCAATTTTTTTCAAATCTTATTTGATATCCTATTGGTAGAGTTACAATAGAAGAAAAAATGACGTTTAGAGAAAGCATCTGGGTCTTGTAGAGAAAATCCTGAACTGGGAAGGTTGGTGACACCAGTTCTCCTTCAAAGTTCGTCTCTTCTCGGAATCTAGGATTCCCTGAGATTCCATAACTTTCCTCTACAAGTCCTGGCAGCTTAAAAGTTTGTGTCAGTTTTATAGATGCATATTTAAGACTTGAGGTACCTATTCAGGGAAACCCCCTGTTTTGCTTATAGGTGTGTATCTAAAATTTCTTCTCTGCCATCTAAGCTCATTCTTAGAATATAGGGGAGGTGATGATGTCAGCAAGGTTTTGTTTTTGAGAACCCTATATTTGCTGTCAAGATCTGTGGGTAACGCTGTTATATTTTGGTTCTAGGTGACGAGACTGCTGTGTGGCAGGCCTTGACTTTGCTGGAAGAGGGATTAATCCATAGCCCTTCCAATGCTCAATTCAAATTGCTGCTTGTTCGAATCTACTGTATGCTGGGAGCATTTGAACCTGTGTTGGATCTGTACTCCAGCCTTGATGCTAAGCATATCCAGCATGATACCATTGGGTTGGTAGTATATACTCTGAATAATGAGCAGTCAGCTACACCAGTGTGGGGCGCTGATATATGAAACATTTTGATTTTAGCAGCAAAGTTGTTCCTGGTATTAAGCTTTTTAGATGAAATAATCACATATCGTGACTTGTTGAAAAACAGTAAGATTTATATTTGCCAGCATTATGTAGTAATGTTAAAAATTGCATAGTTTAGAAGTGGTAAGAAAGTTTTTCTTAGAGACAACAAATGGCTATATACTTTGAACCCTTTTTCTTAGCATACATGGTTTTGAAATCTTTACTTTTGGCTTGGACTTGACGTTGACACTTGTACTTCATTTGTTTTCCTCAGAAATTCTTTGAATTTGTGTTGGAATTATTCTTTGCGATGAATTGGGGTATTTTCTCTATTCCCTGTAGAGCTGTTTCAGGAAGATAGTATTCTGTTCTTTCATAATCTGTGCTCCATTAATTATCTGAGTATAAGAAAGCATGGCATTGAACTTTAGAGCTTCCCCAAAACTGAATTAACTTTGTTCTTTTTAAAAATTTGATTCTGTAAATTAGATTTCTGTTGCAAGATGTTTTAAATTTTCCATATGCTTAACTACTTCTCTGCCAAAATAATTTGAAGTATAGTATATGATATTATAGGTGGGTAAGTATAACATGTTTTTTTCTCTTTCCTTCCGACCTAGTTATCTTTTGACCCGATACGCTGAATCCCTAGGTCAGTATGCTGCTGCATCCCAATCCTGTAACTTCGCACTCAGGTTTTTCCACTCCAACCAGAAAGATGTAAGTGAAAAAAAAAATAAATTTTTTTTATGGTCTTGCCTGTGGAATGCACATGATTCAGAGAGCATCTTCCCGTGTCACAGGTACACCTAAGGTGTATCTTGCTGTACTTGCAAGTGCCTATATGCCATAGCTTACTGGCCAAGGCTGATAGGTATAGTTGAAGTTATTTGTGGTTGATAGAATCCATACAAAGGTGTTAAAACTGGGTATTAACAGAATAGGAAGATTTATGCCTCTTAGGTCAGTCTTTTAATCTCTAAGAGACTTTTTCCAAGGACATGAGAAGCTGTGTAAGATTCTGCGATAGCAGCTGCTCTCTGTTACCTTAATTTATTTCTGAAATCTATAACCACTGTGCTCTTTGTCAACAGCAAACGCACTTATGTTTTCTTAGAATTATAAAATTGATCAATTGAAGGTCATTTCAGCAATGAATAAGATAGAGCTTTTATGTGCCATAATGAAAGGATGGGATTTGCACCATATTTTTCATTGCAAGCAGAGTTGGTCTCCACTTGTCAGTTATGCAGTCATTTTTGTGGAAAAGCCATATATATGGTTTCTACTCAGTTGACCAACTATGCAAAACTACCCAGGAAGATGTGTGAAGCTAAGGCATGTCTTCTAGGTCACTGCCGACTAGTTCTCATGTGCTTCCAAGACTCATCGCCTGGAATTGGGCCATTCCAGATATCTGCCTGTAGCTCTCCATTTTCTGGTCTAATAGCAACCAAGAAACTGGGCCAGCAAGCTGGTTTCTGGGTTTCTTCATGACAAACGCTCATGAGGATTTTAAAAAAATGTTTTGTAACTATAACAGCTTTGGCTAATCTATCTGCTATCTAATTCTTTAAGGGTGTAGTAAATAGGTTTGTTGTTCTCAGCTTGTAATAATTATGTCCTGACAAGTTTCTGAGCATGGCCTGAAGGACTGGTATGCTTCATTTACTGGCTTTTAAGCCCTATTTTCCTCCCCTTTGACCTCTTTCCCCCACAGTTGTTGGTATCTCTGTTCAGACCTCATTTTGTGCCATAGCTCCTGACCAGGGAGAGAGTGAAGTAGGCATCAGCATTTGAACATATTGCTCAGAAGGTGCTGGCCTGGCTTAGAGGTCAGGGAGTATCTTTTGGACCTTGGATTTCTAAAATTTCTTAGCATGAGTGGGCAGTTATAAATCTCTTGAGTTTTCACTGTGCATTCAATTATCTGTGCTTTGCCTTCTGTTTTCAAGTAGTTTTACTAACACAAAAGAAAAAACTGTTCCTTAAATCTCATTCTAGCTTTCCTTTCTATATTTTAAGGAAGAGGCTAATTAAACATTTGATTTACTGAAGAATTCTTTTCGAAGTTTTGTTTCTCAGATAGTTTTGAAGTGGGAGTTGGGGTAAATAAGGGGTTAGTTCAAGCCTGGTGGCTGGTTTTACTTGTTTCCAGTCATTTAACATTCTTAAAGAGCCATGTTGTTCATGACTTGGCCAACAGAGATATATTATTTACCCTATAGTTAAGCTTTAATTATTCCCCCACAAAAATTGTATCTGAAGAGTTGTTTTGAACACACACACCAAATAAAAGTATTGTAGTAGGGACAGGAGATCCCCAGGAGCGATTAGAGAGGACATGTTGTCTCTAATGTGGCTTTTGTATCTTTGGTGTTTTGCTGATGGCTGTATGTGACAGGAGTGACAATTCATCTCAATGCTTGTAATGCTGAGCCTGATAAAATTATTGTGTTTTATTGATCTGGAACTAAGATGTTCTACTTGACACATTTGTTTTTATTACTACTAACTGGGAAGACAGAGCTTACTTCATTATATTAGGTAGATAATCTTTGGGGATTCTGGAGGCAAAAGCAAACACAGTATAGCAAGGAAAACATACTTTAAACCTTAGTGCCTAGCCCCAGTCCCCAAATATGAAAATGAAGACTGGTGTGGACTGTTTCTTGTAGGAATTTGAGGCTGAGAAAGATCACGGTTGTAGTGTTGGTACTATATGTGTTAAATCTTCAGGGGTAGTATTAGAAATATCTCTCTGGAAACAAAAACTCGACGCTCTATATCTTTTATTCTTGGTAGTTTTTTGTGTCCCCATTTGGTGTTTCCTTGGGTGACTGATGTATTTCAATTCCCAACTAGCTCTTTGAAAGAACACTTTTACTCCTAAATGGAAAATCTGGTTTTCTGCTTTTTAAGGCTTTGTGCTGTGGAATCAAAAGTTGTATTTGGAAGGTCTGCACAGGAATTTTCTCTCTGAGAAGGTGATTGTCTGCCGTCATTATTGCTTGTGAATAGATTTTTACAATGTGAGAATTAGTGCTAGATTTTCATATCTTCCTAAGTTACTTATATATTTATACGTTAAAAAAATTTCCCTTTGAAAGTCTTTATTTTAGGTATCCATAGAAGTTATTATTCAGGGGTTTGATGTCCATGTATTATGCAAATTTTTAGTGACCAGGGTTCATTTCAGGAATCCGAATGGGATCTAAATAGCTTCAGTGGTTCATACATGAATAGAAATAGGTACGGACAACATTCTCTGATTTTCAGAAGTCTTTAAAGTGCCGATGACTTCCAGTTTTGCCTGCAGTTCTAATGGCAGGGGGTGTCTTCAAATTGTAGTTCTTCCCCGGCTTTTGTCCTATTGGTAGTTGCTCGAGCCCTTTTCTAGTTCTGCAGTGACAGTTTACCGCAGCATTAAAGGAGGACTATCGTCAAAAGAGCAACTAGAGAACTAGAGTTACCTTCTCAGTTTGTTAAAGGACTACATTCCCTCTTTGTTGCCCCCTATTTTCTCTTTTTAAAGCTGTTGCCTTTTTCTAAAGTGGTAGTCCATGGACCACTTCAAATTAAAACTGCTTCTACACTCAGTAAGGCTGGGTTCTTTCTTTTAAACATATCATATTTTGGATCTGTAATTGATAAATTTGATTGGAATCACCAAAGTCATATTTTATCCTGATTAATTTCTGGATCATATGTTCCTAACCAGCTATTTTTTTTTCCAACTTCTAAGTTCCTATTGCAAGGGCTGCTGGTAAACCTTGCTGTTTTCCAAGCCAAGTGGCCATCGGATAGGCATGTGTTTAGAGTGTCCTGGCCTCTTCTTATAGGGCCTATCACTGTCCTTTAATCAGGCTCGATTAGAAGGTACACTTGAGCTTTTTCAGATAGTCCTTCTTTAAACCTGCAGGATCACAAGTAATCTTTTTAATTTTCTTGTGTCCGTCCGTCTTTAATTTCTCCAGATACTGCAGGCAAACAGCTCGCCGAGGTGTCCCATGGGGGTTTAAAAGCCGCATCGAATGCAGTTGAATTAGCGCCCGTGGCGCAATCCCGCGGCCTGAAATGAACCCTGCGAGGCTGTGTATCAGAGGGTATGTTGTGAACTATTGGCCTATTTTCCTATTGGGCAGATAATTGGAACGTTATGGAGATGGGGGTAAAGCTGATTGAGGTTATGCCAAACAGACTGGAAAGGATCTAGAAAGGATTTTTTAGGGTAGACATCAGCTTTGAACTTCACACTTTCCTTGGTCCAAAGGGATGCCCTCCTGACTTCTCATCCTGATGGCATAGGTCCACCTATGAAATGTTCTTCCTTGAGATTTTGTTCTGTTGTGCCAGAATTTCTGTTGAGAATTCTTTATCTTGCCTCTGTTTACAATGTTTCATCTGTAAATGTATTAATCTAAATTAAAATCAGATGTGGTGAGTGTTGCCTTCACTTACTTGTTCATGGAATTTTCCAGCAAAGGTCTTAGGTAGTTTGGATGGACAAGTAGTCTGGTTCTTGAAGTCTTTCTGTTCGCAGAACAGATTATGACATGAGTTTTTTTAGGTCTTTTGTTTGGCGCCTTATTTCTATCCTGATATAATACATGTCCTATGTTTGTGATATTGTATTTAGAAATAAATAAAACCAAGCAGCAGCCTTTTTTTTCTGAAGGAGAGTGATTTTTTTGTGGGGGGGGTGTTGGTAGGGTGGTTATATTATTCTAGTGTTTTGGAACCTTTGTATAAAATAGTTTGTCTTAGATGCAGAAAAACATGGAGTAATATCCCTTCCACAATGGTGAATTGAAAGACAAAATTGCTAAGAAAAAGTCTGTATGGTGGCAGCAGCAGCTGGGTATTACCAGTGGTAATATTAGTAAAGAAGACATTTAACTCTGGTATAGGAAAGAAGGAAAATAATGTTTTAAAAAGCCGATAGTGTACTTGGTGACCAAGGCCTTTAAAGAGTAGATTCAACATCTTACTTAATTTTAGTTTGAGGGTTTGTTGTTTTTTTAAAAATTTTGGCTGGCAATGTTTGCCTTCATTGTCTGACCTGTGAAATATTTATACCAAGGTAATGTCTTTCCTTCCCAGACCTCAGAATATATTATTCAAGCTTACAAATATGGTGCATTTGAGAAGATCCCAGAGTTTATCGCTTTTAGGAACAGGCTGAATAATTCTCTTCATTTTGCACAAGTCCGTACTGAACGGATGTTGTTAGACCTTCTACTTGAAGCAAATATGTAAGTACTAGAGGCCCGGTGCGTGAACTCATTTATGAGTGGGGTCCCTCGGGGTGGCCTGTGGGGATCGGGCCCCTTCTTGCGCCCCCAGCCTCGCAGCCCTGCAGCCCCACCTGGCACCCCGCCTGGCACCCCGCCGTGGCCTGGTGCTGCCCCCTCACCTGCTCCACCATCCCGCCTGCGGGGTGAGGGGTGATCGATTGGGACCAGGCATCCTGCCTGGCTCCTTCAGGACTTGGGAGCTGTGCGGACCCCCACCCCCCCCGCAGTCTGTGGGGCGATTGACGGGGCGATTGGGCCACTGCTTGTACCCACCTTGGCCTGGCACCGCCTACTCATCTGCTCTACCATCCTGCTGCAGTCCTGCTCTCATCGGGGCCCATTGCATCGCCGATGCCTGCTATGTTCCACACCGCCCCCTGGTGGTCAGAGCACGTCATAGCAAGTGGTTGAACTCTCAGTCAAACAATTTGCATATTAGGCTTTTAATATATAGAATTCCATAAGAACTACAAAGGAACTAAGGGATTAGATCAAATGCTGAGAGCCTTTAATGGGCTCATGGGTGACATTAACAGGTTTAAGCTAAGGAAAAATGGGGGGAAAGGAGAAAATAGAAGGGGATGCAGGGAAGAAAGGGGAAGAGAACTTGATATATGTCATGAGAATGAGAATACTGCCAGCTTCCATACAGAAGCCAGCTAGGTTCTGGGCGATAATTGTGTTTATAAGGATCCCTGCACACATGGGATTTCAGGGATCCACTTTGTTTTGGTTGGGCTTCCAGACTCAGGCTGGCATGGTCTGTGCTTGGTTCTCTTTCACCTTCTATGAGCCTTTACTACTACTATTTTTTTTTTAAATATATTTTTATCTACTTCAGAGAGGGAAGGAGAGTGAGAGATAGAAAAATCAATGAGAATCATTGATCGACTGTCTCCTGCACGCCCCCTACAAGGGATTGAGCCTGAAATCCGGGCATGTGCCCTTGATCAGAATCGAACCCAGGACCTTTCAATTCGCAGGCTGATGCTATATCCACTGAGCCAAACAGGCTAGGGCGAGCCTTTACTTCTTAGTAGAAATCCTTCCCCCCTTCCTTTCTAATAAAACAGTCCTAGCTAATATGTTTTTATGGCTGGTTTATAACTTCAGTAATACATAAATATATTTTATATACCACAGATCAATCAGCTTAGCAGAAAGTATAAAGTCGATGAATCTTCGGCCAGAAGAAGTACGGATCAGAAAATATAGGTAAACCAAAGAAAGAGAATAAATCTCACCCCTATATTGGGATTAAAAGTTAGGTCCTTCACAGCATCTGTGCAAACAGACTCCAGATAGATTAAAGATTATGTTAATTTATGTTTTCTTCTTAGAAATTCTAGAAGAAAATATAAAATAAAATAAAAATGGTTAGGGAAAGCCTTTCTTAGCATTACCTCAAATCTGGAAACAAAAGATTTAACCTTTGTAAATATTAGCCCTCTATATAGAAGTAAATTTGTTAACAAGTTCTAAGGATATGTGGTAAGTTGGTAAGTTTCTTCATATATATATCAGTTTATCAGAAAGTATGAAATATATATGTGTGTGTGTGTGTGTGTATACACACACACATATATATATTCGTTAATCCTCACCTGAGGATATTTTTTCCATTGAGTTTTTTTAGAGAGAGTGGAAGGGAGTGGAGAGGGGCAGAGAGAGAGAGGAGGGAGAGAGTATGAAACACCTATGTGAGACAGACACATCGATTGGCTGCTTCCTGCATGCACCCTGACTGAGGCCTGGGATAGAACCTGCAAACCATGACCCTCTGGTGTGTTGGCCAATGCTTTAATCACTAGATTATGAAGATCAGGGCTCTTTATATATATTAATAGCCTTCATATATAGAGAGAACTAAGAAGAAGATAACTAAAAAACGAATTGGGTAAATGGCTTAACAGGAAATTCAAAGAAATGTATCTTACAGCAGTAAAAATATTTTTTTTTAAAAAATTTGATTTTTTACAGAGAGGACGGGAGAGGGATAGAGAGTTAGAAACATCGATGAGAGAGAAGCATTGATCAGCTGCCTCCTGCACACCTCCTACTCGGGGTGTGCCTGCAACCAAGTACATGCCCTTGACTGGAATCGAACCCAGGACTCTTCAGTCCCCAGGCCGATGCTCCATCCAGTGAGCTAAACAGGCGAGGGCCAGCAGTAAAAATATTTTAACCTGTTAGATAAAGATAAAAAGGATTAATACTGTGCTCAGCAAGGTGGTGGGGAAAATCGTTTTTGTACGTTTACATGGGGGTGAAACTTTATATAACTTTCCCTAACCTGGAATTTTAGTGATGTGTATATGTATCAAGATTGAAAAATCCATATACTGTTTAGTTCAGCGGATCTGCTTCTAGGAAAGTGGAACCTAAGGAAATAGGTTGTGCAGAGATATGTCTATGAGATAGTTCTGAATATACTGTGACTTGGGGATTGCCAAGAACACATTTAGTGATTTGCAAGCACTCATGGGACTCAACATATCCTTGTTCTCACAGCTAAAGTTTATTATAATAAAAGGATACATGACAGGATCAGCAAGGGAAAAACATACAGGTGGAATCTGGAGAATTCCATGAACAGACTTCCAATGTCCTCTCCCTCCTGGGAGGTGCCCTATCACACACGCTCCTTTCTCTAGCCACGGAAAATACAGTATTGAGTGTGCAATGTTTCTGCTTAGAGAAGCCCATTAGAGAGATGGTGCCCAAGGTTTAGGTATGCTTTGTGTAGCATGTACCAACATTCTAGACTCCCAGAAGGAAAACAGGTGTTCACCATAAACAGTAGGCTTATACAGTCTAGGCACAGTGAGCCACTCTTGTCATTTAGAGAATGGTTGGAGTGCCAAGTTTCCAGACATCAGCCAAGAGCTACCCTTACGAGCAGGCTCTTCTAAATTAATAGCCTCAGGCTTGCTATGTTAATCTTTTCTACACATTCTATCATTAAAAGATGCAGTTTGGAAAATAGTATGGATACTGTGAACCTGTGTTATTTGCTTAAAATAAATTGTATAAATACTTCTGGTTGCATACTTTTAGTACCTCTGTATTGCAAAAATCTGAAATCTTTAAGTTTGTTAATATGGTGGATGCTTGGTTGTCAGGTCATTTTTCTTCTCCTTTTTACTTTTCGGTCATTTGAATTGTATTATCAGAAAAGTCTCAGTTAAGGGGAAAGTAACCTGTTAGGTAGGTTGTCATTCCCATTTATGGATACCTAAATGGGGACTTGGATGATTTTGGTTTGTCTAAGATCATTCAGCTAGTAAATGAAAGCTGGGCCCACTCAAAGGCATCTTGTCTGATGAAAGTTAACTTTGAAAGATTTAAAGGCAACAAACACATTTAGTAAAAGGGATGGTTTGGGGATTTTTTTAAAGGGATGTTTCTGAAGAGCATAAGAAACTTTCCTTGGAGGAGGAGACCATGTGGTTAAGAATCCGTTCCTTAACATTGAGGCTGATCAGTGGACTCCCAAGTCTTAACCACCCTGTGGAACCAAAGAACTCGGAGAAGACCACTGAGAACGGTGTAGCCTCCAGGGTTGATATTCTTCGTTTGCTCCTTCAACAGCTGGAGTTGGCCCTGGAGACAGGAAAGCGATTTATTGAGAAGGAAATTCAGGTATATACTATCGAAGCTTCAGTAATTTATGACTACCTTTTTAATAATATGAATTTGGGTGGGTGAATCGTAAGAAACAGAATTTTGTCCCAGTTTATGACATTTGTAGGAAAAAGGCAAATATTACAAACTTGGAGGATTGTAGAGGCTGTCTCAATATCCAGACTGGAAAGCGAGGAAAAGCAAAATAGCTTTTTTTGGTGATAGTAAATTATTTTTTAATCCTCACCCGAGGACACATTCATTTATATTTAGAGAGAAGGGAGGAGGGCAACAGAGACAGACAGACATCAATGTGAGAGAGAAATATCTATGGGTTGCCTCCCCTATGGGCCCTGACCAAGGATAGACCCTGCCATCTAGTAGATATGTGCCCTGATCAGGAATTGAACCCTTTCAGTGTATGGGACAATGCTCCAACCAACTGAGCCACACTGGGCCACACTGGCCAGGGCTGTGATGGTAAATTTTTAAAAAATATATTTTTATTGATTTCAGAGAGGAAGGGAGAGGGAGAGAGAGAGAGAAACATCAATGATGAGAGTGAATCATTGATTGGCTGCCTTCTGCACGCCCCCTACTGGCGATCGAGCCTGCAATCCGGGCATGTGCCCTGACTGGGAATCAAACCCTGACCTTCTGGTTCATAGGTTGACATTCAACCACTGGGCCACGCCAGCCGGGCAGTGTGATGACACATTTTTAATAGCTATCTATTTTCTCTATAACGATGTAATTGTTATCACAGTCCCCTTTACTCCTGGTTATGCTTTCCACAGGTATGGTTGGTTACCTGC
>NW_006294609.1:4714856-4723212 GCF_000327345.1 Myotis davidii | reverse complement strand
CCTGCACATCTCCTACTGGGGATGTGCCCACAACCCAGGTACATGCCCTTGACCGGAATCGAACCTGGGACCTTTCAGTCCGCAGGCCGACGCTCTATCCCCTGAGCCAAACTGGTTTCGGCTGCACTGCTTGTTTTAAGTCACCCTTATTTTACTTAGTAGTCCCAAAGCACAGAGTAGTGATGCTGGCAATTTGGAAATGCCAAAGAGAAGCCATAAAGTGCTTCCTTTTAAGTGAAAAGATAAAAGTTCACAATTTAATAAGGAAAGAAAAAAAGTCTTATGCTGAGGTTGCTAAGATCTCCAGTAAGAACCAATATTCCATCCATAAAATTGTGAAGAAAAAAAAGAAATTTGTGCTATTTTTCTGTTGCACCTCAAATTGCAAAAGTTATGTCCACAGTATGTGGTAAGTGCTTAGTTAAGGTAGAAAAGGCTTAAATTATAGGTTGGAAGACATAAGCAAAATACATGTTTTTTTGTGGGTTTTTTTTTTAATGCAAAATACATGTTTTGATTGCTGGCAATGTGTTGCTCCCAAAAGCACTGATCTTATACTAAGACTTAAGCAAGGAGTTCCTTAAAACAAGTGACCACATTCACTTAACTTTCATTGTTATATTGTTATAATTTTTCCATTTTATTATAGTTATTAATCTCTTGTCTGACTTATAATTAAACTTTATCATAGGTATGTATGTATAGGAAAAAAATAGTATATACAGGGTTTGATACTATCCATAGTTTCAGGCATCCACTGGGGTCTTGGAATGTATTCCCTGTGGATAAAGAGGCTAGGTGGGAGTGGAGGGGGGGAGGGTACTATAGTTTGCTGATCAGTGGTTTGTAACTTAATCACTAAGATAGATTTTTATCCATTAGTTACAGACATTTGTTTTCTTACTTTATATGAATTTAAAGAACATCACTTTATTCCTTTCTTTTTCAGTATCCTTTCCTTGGTCCTGTGCCTACCAGAATGGGTGGATTCCTTAATTCTGGCTGTTCTCAGTGTCAGACCAGTTCTTTTTATCTTGTTTGTGATATTTATGAGCTGGATACCAATGGTTTAGGTAAGTGTATGTTTGCATGAGTCTATTTAGTGGGTCTTTGTCATTGCAACATTGCACTTAGTAAATACGACAGAATATCTATAACTCACTATTTGAAAAAATTTAAAGGAGATGGAAGCTGGAAGCTGTTCTGGAAATGTCTGGCTTACAGGAAAGTACATTCAAAGGTTATAAAGTAATATTTTAGAAGTTTAAGTTCTTTCCATATTTGAAATCTTATTAAGTTCTAAAGCTGAATAAATTCTTGATTTGTTACACTGTTTTTAGATTTCAGATTGAATTCTTTATTTAAAAATGAAGTCCTTAGCCCTGGCTGGTGTGGTTTAGTTGGTTGGGCATCATCCTGTGCACTAGGAGATTACCTATTAGATTCCCAATCATGGGCACATCCCCAGGTGTGCGCTCAATCCCTGATGGGGGCGTACAGGAGTTAACTGATCAATGTTGCATTCTCACATTGATGTTTCTCTCTCTTTCTCCCTCTCCCTTTTCTCTTTAAAAATGGATAAATTAGTGTGTGTGTGTGTGTGTGTGTGTGTGTGTGTGTGTGTGTATAAAATGATTTCAGAGAGGAAGGGAGAGAAATAGATACATCAGTGGTGAAAGAGAATCATTGATCTGGCTGCCTCCCCGCATAACCTACACTGGGGATCGAGCTTGCAACCTGGGCATGTGCCCTTGACTGGGAATGGAACCATGACCTCCTGGTTCATAGGTTGCCGGCTGCGCAATAAACTATTCTTTTTTTAAAAAAAAGAAATTTTCAACTTTGTGGAGAAAAGTTTCTTTCTAAGCTCTAAAACCAGTGAGAATCACAAATATTCTATAGGCTGTGGTGGGTTTTTTTCCTTCTGAATCATAATGTTTGTACTTCCTGTCCTGTCATTTGGAGTATTTGAAACACATAGTCCTCCTAGACTAGAAATCTTTTCCTATATCTTTTCTCAGTTTTTCTTTTCTTTTCCTTTCATTTGTCTCTGTCTCTCTGTCTCTTAAGCGAAAAGAATGTCTTTGCCTACATGTGGCTTGCAGGTATTGAGCTTGCGAGAAAAAAAAAAGAATGTTTTTCATTGTTTTTCAATTTTAGAGGATACAGTAGAGATCCAGGAGCGAGTAGAGAATATTCTTAAGTCTTTACTAGAACAGTTAAAAGGTAAGCGTTCTTACTGTGTGTCCCCTTTTGTATCTGATTGTCTGATAATAGCTCATTTTTTTAAGTTAGAACTTGCAAGAGGATTTGAAAGTAATGCATACTTTTGATATGTTTAAGATGTGCTTTTAACTTGAAAAGGTTTTATTACAAAAGCCATAGATAACTATTATATAAATAGTACACAGCTATGTATGGTCTTTCCCCTGTTGCCAGCCCCATTTCCTCAGAGTAAGAACTGTTGACACTTTGAAGTCTATATGCCTAGAAACCACCCAAGCTGCCCATACATGTGTATATGGAAATACATAGTGGTAATTGTCTTTAACATATGAAAAGGTGTAACATATGCTTTTCTGACTATAATTTGCTATTATCTTGGATATCTTACCATTTCAGCTACATGTACACTCCATTCATTTTAATGACTGCATAATATTCCATGGTTGTTTTTTTATCATTGTACCAAATTTGTTTATGCTTCCCTCCGTCGAATACATAATATACACTTGAGTTATTTGTAGCAGTATTTATAAACAGCATATATATAACAATGCTGAAATGAACATCTTGAAACACAAGTGTTTGGATACTTATTGAGTATTTTCTTGTGATTAAATTCCTAGAAATGGAATTATTTGGTAAAAGGATACACATAAGCATTTTAAATCTATAAGGGACTTTCTCCTCAGGATTCTAAACAGTTTTTAATTTTATTGCCCAAATGAAGAATGAGAATTAAAAGATGATCAAGATTATAAGAATTAAATGTGGTATTTGTTATGAAGGTACATCTCTACCATGCCCTTAATGGCACAAGTTCTTCTAAATTATTCACTGGGAATCTTAATTTTATTGTGCCAATGGCCTATTTGTGAAAAGGCTCCGACACTAGAATATGTAATTTATAAAGCCACCTTTTATATTTTAAAGACAACAGAGCAATAGTCATGTGGCTTTTAAAAAAGAGCTTAACATAGATATTCTTTGGTATTTGGTTTATTGTGTGTGGATGGGAGGCTTTCTTGATTAAGCATTAATATTTGTTTATTCTCTAGTAGATTGTACATTGTGTTCCTAAGAATAACATGAAACAAGGGCTGAATAAAACCATGAAATATTTTTCTGTTTTTAGATGTCTTCAGTAAATGTAAAGGTGATCTGTTAGAAATTAAAGATGGTAACTTGAAAACACACCCTACTCTTTTAGAAAATCTAGTCTTCTTTGTTGAGGTATGTTTTTTTTTTCTCCCTAAACTAGATTGTTCTCTATTGTCTGAAGGATTAATTTTTCAAAAATGAACAGAAAATAGGCACCCTAGACCTGTAATTTAATCCCTCACCCCTGCCTTTTGTTAATTGAAAAACAATGGACTCATCTTGAAAGATTTCTGATCCAATCCAAATCTAGCTGTTTTCTGTTCATTTTCCTTGTTGAGTTTAAATTAATTCCTCCAGCTTCTTTTGTTTGTCGGGCTGTTCTCTAATTACTGAGATTCTGCATTATGAAGGATGATCCAGGAGCTGATATATCAAAACTCTCCTTTTAGCTGAGAGGAGGATGTATCACAAACACTGATAACATCTTTTCTGTAATTTCTGTGGCATTTTTCTTTTTTCTTTTCTTCTACTAGTCTGTAAACTTTCTGAGGGTAGTATTCTCTGTTCTTTTGACTGGCACATTATAAGTGCCTATAATACACTGACTGAATGAATGAATAATAATTGCATGTATATGTACATGTATGCACTATAGTATAGAAGAAGACATACAAACATCTAACAAACAGGATATGTGCTGACCAACTGGGGAGATTCTCCATATATATTTAAGTTAAGGTTTGCAGGTAAGGTAGTATTTTACTTGGCTGAAGAGGTGGGTGGAAAGAGACATATTGTAAAGAACCTTTGGATTCCATGTTTAGGAATTTGGACTTCTCACTTGAGTGAAAAGGATGTTAATGGATTCTCACTTCCAATAGGCAAGAGAAAGGAAATAGGATCAAGTGGAGCCTGAAGAAAGGATAAAGATTTAAGCTGTATTTAAGCCAGAGATGATGAAGGCCTGGATTAATGTGGTGACCGTTGAAATTAGAGAATGGAGAGTTGGAGGAGAAATTGAAGGGATTTGCTTAGAACGACTGTCAATTTATTTGTTTAATCCATTACATTTAACTGTTCCTGATTGATATCTTGAGTGTAATCGTTATTCATGAATTTGTAATTTTTCCTCTTTCAGACTATTTCTATTATTCTGTGGGTGTCCAGTTACTGTGAGAGTGTCCTGCGACCATACAAATTAAATTTACAGAAGAAGAAAAAGAAGAAAAAAGAAACCAGCATCATCATGGTAATAACAGAAAATACAAGTAATAATCTGGCTGCATGCTGCTTTTTGTTTTCCTGCATGTTGTGGAACTTAGGGTCCTATATGCATTTATTTTCTTTCCTTAACTTAAAAAAAATATATACACCTACAGGAACATTGAAATACTAGTACAATGACACCCAAATAGCCTTACCTGGTCTCACCACTTTACCAGTTTGCACATTTGTTTTGTTTCGCTCTCTCATCTCCCTTGCCCCTTCATTCACTGTGTTTAAGATAATTTAACAGTCATGAGTACAAAGTCTGGAAGGATAGATCAGAGTTGCTCTGTTACTCTCTGTGTTAACGGAGGCCTACAGTCCTAGAACTTGTTAAATAGCTTTTTGATATTTGGATTTTGTGGGTTTTGTAGTTGTTGCTTTTCTAATTCCAAAAATAAAAATAACTTTCCTATTTTTATGATCATCTAAATAACCTAACGGTGTAAATAAAGTGAAGATCATCCATATTCCCACCAAGCAGTGACAGCCACTGCAAATAAACCAGAATCATGCTCTGTAGGTTTTGCAACTATTGGTTTGTTTCTGTTTTTTATTGAATGACATTTACTGACATCTCATTTCAGTTAATATATATGTATCTCATTACCTTTAATGGTTATATACTATCCCGTTATATTAATACACCACCATAACTTATTCCCATTGATGAATATTTGGTTGGTTCTGATTTTTAAATATTATAAATTATGCTTTTATTAAAATACGGACATATACACAAAGATTAATTTATAATATTTTCTTACGATATCTCATAGATCTAAAGTTACTATGTATTTACATTTTTACATTCCACAACAGTGTTGAGTGTATCTGTACCCTTACCCATCTGATAGGCCAGTGATGGCGAACCTATGACACGTGTCAGAGGTGACACGCGAACTCATTTTTTTGGTTGATTTTTCTTTGTTAAATGGCATTTAAATATATAAAATAAATATCAAAAATATTAATCTTTGTTTTACTATGGTTGCAAATATCAAAAAATGTCTATATGTGACACGGCACCAGAGTTAAAGTTAGGGTTTTTCAAAATGCTGACACGCCGAGCTCAAAAGGTTCACCATCACTATGATAGGCAAACATTACTATTCCTTTTTTTCTAATTTGCATTTAAAAATTTCTATTGATGTTGAACCTTCAAAGACTGCTTCTTGAGTGAAAAGCTGGTTTATTACTTGATTGGCTAGCTTTCTTGCATTTATCTGTGTTTTAAATTGTATGATATATTGCTGGGATTTCTTTGCTATATTTTTTGTTCTGTCGTTGCCCAAGTTTCCTATTGTGGTAGTAATATTTTACCTTTTGATATGGTCTGACCTGTTGGACTCTTATAATATAATAGTGTTATTAATCCTTTATCATAGATGATTCCGTTTCTTCCAGTTTGTCATTGGTCTTTTTTTAAAAAATATATTTTTTTATTCATTTCAGAGAGGAAGGGAGAGGGAGAGAGAGAGAAACATCAATGATGAGAGAGAATCATTGATTGGCTGCCTCCTGCACCCCCTTATTAGGGATTGAGCGCTCAACCCAGGCATGAGCCCTTGACCGGAGTCGAACCCAGGACGCTTCAGTCCGCAGGCCGATGCTCTATCCACTGAGCCAAACCAGCTAGGGCAGAATTTTCTTGACTGTAGTCTCCCATCATTTTTCTATTAGAGGAAATCTCAAAGATGTAAAAGAGAAGAAATGAAGTCTTGGGGTCCTCTCATCTCCTTTAGTGTTCCAGGAGATTCTCAATTCAAAGTTGAGTAATGGCCAAGATATTTTTCTATTGGAATTTCATCTCTACTTCACCAGGGTGAATTAAAATCTCATTTTTAAAGAATGCTTATGTCATTGTTGCTGAGTTAGCATTATTTGGTGGCAATTAAATATGCTATGGGTTTCAAGAATGTGTTAATATCAAAACTGTATCCATCCCTATTATTGTTAATAGCATTAAGTAAAGCTATAGTATGAAATTAGTATAGCTTAAATGATGTAAGTATAAGGAATATGTTTGATAATCTTTCAACTTTTTAAAAATGATTTTTTCAGCCACCCGTCTTTACCAGTTTTCAAGACTATGTTACTGGGCTTCAGACTTTAATTTCCAATGTTGTGGATCATATTAAAGGGCTTGAAACACATCTAATTGCACTTAAACTTGAAGAACTTATTTTAGAAGACACTTCTCTCTCATTGGTAAGAGAATGTAGGCAATCAGCAATAAGTTATAAAGAAATATTGAAATGTTCTCTATCATAAGGACATGTTAATTTTCAATCCATCATTCTCTCCTTACAGGAATTCTGATTAGAAGGTGACTGCAGTAGTAGTTTGTTGTATTGGTGGGGGTGGGAGTATGGGTGGTGCATTTCCCCTCCTTTATTTCCAACCCCCTTGTCCTCCAGTCCCCAGCCTCCAGTCAGTCCCAGTCCCCCTATCCAGAACCATTCCCACCTCTCCCTCTTCTGTGTTTCTAAGACACATTTATATCTGCCGTTAGACTTTAAGACTTCCAGGCACTTGGGAACCGAGTGAATCTAAAGAAGTAGGTACACCCCAGCTAGGACTCTTGCCTCCTATCTCCCACTTGAGAGAAGAGAGACACTTGCTGTCCTTTTGGTACACTTTTCATATAAGGAAATCTGGAAATTTGTAGTTACAGATTTAGAACTGTTTAATTTTTTATTTTTTAGACCAAATCCAAAGTCATTCTTTATTTGAAACTCACATCCCCTTTTCTGAATAATGCAGAAAAACAAAAACTCAAAATTACCCTACCTCTTAAAAAAACAAAAAAGTCTTAAAAGATTGCACACTTGAATGAATGTCACATTGCTTTATATTGTTGGGCTTTGCTGGGTATCTTTGAGATTTTTATTTATTTTATTTAAAATATATTTTTATTTATTTCAGAGAGAAAGGGAGAGAGGGGGGAGAGAGATAGAAACATCTATGATGGGAGAGAATCATCGATTGGCTGCCTCCTGCACATCCCACACTGGGGATCGAGCCCGCAACCCAGGCTCATGCCCTTGGCTGGAAGCGAACCCGGGACCCTTCAATCTGTAGGCCGGCGCTCTATCCACTGAGCCAAACTGGCTCGGGTTCAATTTCTTTATAAAATGGAAATCATATTAATACCTACTTTTTAGGATTATAGTGAGGATTAAATAAAACAACAATGACCTTTTATTACTTACTTTTGTTAAAATTATTCTACATTACTGAGCAGCACCAGCCACCAAATATAGGGTCCATATAGTGTTGGGTACTTGTCTTTTGAGTTTAAAAAAAAAAAATCTTCAGTTTCCTTTAGGTTACTTCTTTCCTTCCCCCCCTCCGCCCAACTTCCTTCCTAAACTAGAAACATTATCTAGAAGTCCTGTGGACTACCACTGCCAGTCCTGGTCCCCTTTCCTCCTTCCTAGGGGTGTCCACTGAAACTGGTTACGTGCCAAGATCGTCTTTTTTTCTTCTTTCATTTATATTCATAGAGAAAATACACAGTATTATATGTGTCATTAAAACCATCTGTTTTTTTAAAAAATATATTTTTATTGAGTTTTTACAGAGAGGAAGGGAGAGATATAGAGAGTTAGAAACATCGATGGGAGAGAAACATCGATTAGCTGCCTCCTGCACATCTCCTACTGGAGATGTGCCCGCAACCCAGGTACGTGCCCTTGACCGGAATCGAACCTGGGACCTTACAGTCCGCAGGCCGACGCTCTATCCACTGAGCCAAACTGGT
>NW_006294609.1:4713540-4714816 GCF_000327345.1 Myotis davidii | reverse complement strand
CCCCACTGTCCTCATCCATAGGTGCACGATTTTTGTCCAGTCTCTTCCCGCATCTCCCCTTCCCCCCCACCCCCCAAGAATAGTCCATTCCCTTTCTAGGTCCCTGATTCTATTACAATTGCCAGTTCATACTGTTCATCAGATTATTTATTTATTATTATTATTTTTCCTTTCATTTATATTCATAGAGAAAATACACAGTATTATATGTATCATTTTAAAACCATCTGGTTTTAATATAAACTTATAAGGTACTCTACTATCTGTTAGGTTTTCAAAATAAATGGCACTCTATTTTATTCTGAAGCTGGGCTTTTTTTCATTTAATCTTATATTCATGAGATCTGTTCAGGCTAATGCATATAGGCCAAGCTTGTTCTAAACAGCTGTTTAGTATTCAAAATATGAATGCACCACAGCTACTGGCTATTTCAGCTTATTTCTATAATTGACTTTTACATACAGTACTGAATGAAATACACTGAGTGGCCAGATTATTATGACCACCTGACGATTGTAGGCAAATTAGCTATAATTTTGCACTGAAGTTGCTACAGGGCCAGACCATTATAAATAGGGAAGCAGGTTGTTTACCATGACAGTAGAAGTGATTTTTTTCTGAAGATATGGGTAAACAACCCGATTTAACAGCCTTTGAACGTGGGATATATATTATTATGAGTGGCCAGATTATTATGACCACCTGACGTTTGTAGGCAAATTAGCCATACACTGCATCGTATGGGATATGGAAGCCGAAGGCCTGTTCGAACACCTTTGCTGTCTGCAGTTACCAAGATAAAACGTCTCCAATTCGCACAGGAACACAAGGATTGGACAATCGAACATTGGAAAAAAGTCATGTGGTCCGATGAATCACGTTTCCAGTTGCATCATGCAAATGGCAGTGGAGAATTTGGCTGAAACAGCATGAAAGCATGCAACCCACATGCATGAGTACAACCCTTCAAGCTGGTGGGGGCAGTGTTATGGTTTGGGGCATGATTTGGACCCTTTGATTCGTGTGGAACAACATCTGAATAGCACAACATACCTAAAAGTATCGTTGCTAATCAAGTTCATCCTATCATGTTGATGGTGTATCCCAATGGAGATGGCTTCTTCCAGCAAGACAAAGTGCCATGCCATGGTGCTCATATTGTGCAGGAGTGGTTTCAAGAACACGAGGGAGACTTTTCCATGCTTAGGTGGCCCCTACAATCACCAGATCTCAATCCAATTGAGCATTTGTGGGATGAGATTAAAAGAGAGATCA
>NW_006294609.1:4689556-4713520 GCF_000327345.1 Myotis davidii | reverse complement strand
CTGTGGCAGTGCCAAGAAGAATCTCCGCAGTATTGAAGGCAAAAGGTGGCCCAACGAAGTACTGATGGGTTGGTCATAATAATCTGGCCATTCACGTGTGTGTGTGTGTATGTATATATCCCACGTTCAAAGGCTGTTAAATTGCATTGTTTACCCATATCTTCAGAAAAAAATCACTTCTACTGTTATGGTAAACAACCTGCTTCCCTATTTATAATGGTCTGTCCCTCTAGCAACTTGAGCACGAAATTATAGCTAATTTGCCTACAAACGTCAGGTGGTCATAATAATCTGGCCACTCAGTGTATATTTGTACATACTTTCTTATGCACATTTGTGTTTCTGAGGTGGATTAAATCTCAAATAGTAGATTGTTGGGTCATAAGATGTGCTTCCCTGGTTTCTTCTAGGCTTTGGGACACTGCCAACTTCATGTAAACCTAACCAGTTCTTAGTCAACCTCCTTTCTGTGTTTGAATACTCCGTCCCCTTTGTTTTTTATATTCTCTACCACAAGTCAAATGAGCAGCAAATATTTAACCCACACATCTGAGTAGGCTGAGAAAAGCTTTGCTAATTTTTTAGTTATTTGTCCCCTAGAACCCAGGGATTTCAATATGGAGAGAGACTTGTTGATTATAACTAAAAATGATAATACTGTTAAACTTGATGCCTGTATTTACATAAGCGTAACTCTCCCTCTCTTCCTCTCCCTCTCTTCTTCTCTCTAAGCATGTCCTCGGGTTAGGATTAAAATAATAATAATAATAATAATAATAATAAAATTTATACATTTTTCTGATGAAATTAATAATCAGAAATCTCACTTTTTCCACCTTGTATATCTCATAAGAAAATAGTGATTTTGTGTCCAAACTAGTAACAATTTTCTACTTTAGTTGATGGAAGCTTCTCATTAGAAATGTCTGTTTTTTTGACTTCATATAACTAATGACAAAGGCTACTTGAAATAAAGAATGTCTCAGTGAAAAATCAGATGGAAAAATATACATCTGTAATGAGCTTTAGCCTTTGCATTTTATGAAATTGAAAATGACACTGTTCTGATGGAGTTGGCAGTCAGACAGAGGTAATGGTAATTTTAATTTATAGCTGAGGAGCTGTTATCTGGGGGAATGCTTTCTGAGCAGGACCACTAATTCTTGTCTCCTTTTTAGGAAGAGAGAAAGTTTTCAAAGACTGTGCAAGGGAAGGTGCAAAGCAGTTATCTGCACTCACTTCTGGAAATCGGGGAGCTGCTGAAAAAAAGACTTGAGACCACAAAGAAACTAAAAATTTAAGGAAGTGTGAACCATAGGCACTGATGACGCTATGGCAGAAAATATCATCTTCCCAGGCAAAAATCTTTATGGTTGACCATCATTTGAATCCAGAACTTCCTCATAAAATGCATGAAGGACTTTGATCGTGAATTAATTTTTTAGGTATTAAATGTATACAACTGATTAAATTATTGTACATATACCGGAAGCGGGACCCTCATCTGGGTTTGACCACTTTTTTATACATGTTCATATGCATATGGCAGCCACAAGAGAACCCCACTTTTCTCCTGCCCTTCTCTCACCAGAAACATCCGGTGGAGGAGGGTCCTATAAAAGCAGTGATAGAAATTAAGCATAAAGCGTCGATGTCAGAGCAGCTGAATGACCCTGCCAGTACAGCAGTGGACATTTTGGTCTGGTCTTTGAGCCCTTAGGAAGCAGAAAGGAGAAGTATAGGGGGACCATAACTGGGAGCAGCCCCTCTTTCCACATTAGCAGTTTGTTTTTGAGGCTTCTTCAGCTGCTTGGCTCCTGCAGAACCCAAGGCAGGTACCCAAAGGGCCTCAGATGAAATTTGGCATAAGCACCTGCCACTGAAGGGCACCACTCAGACAACTACAGGCGCTCATTTTCTGGCTGAATAGTCCTGTCGGTCAAGGCATCCCCATCCTAGCTCGGGTGAGAGTTCCATTGCCGACAGGCTTCTAAGGCTTCTGTTACCTTGCAGCTGTTGGAGGAGAAAGCAGTGCAGACCCTCATAAGCCTGCGAGGACTAGCTTGTCTTTCATCTCGTTGGGAAAGATGGGGATCACTTTTAAAGAAGAGAGTGTACATAACTTACGCAGGCAAGGGTGATGCCAATGTCATTGGTCTTGTGAGATATATGTATATGTATATGTAGATGCTTTACATATATATATATTTTCAAGCATATATATGGTGTATATATGTATAAGCATATATACACCATATATATGCTTGAAAATAAAGATATAAGACTTTAGTGTTGTTTTTTTAAGTGGGGGGTTTGAGAAGGAAGGAAGGAATGTATATTATGGACTTAACTTAGGCTTTAAGTTTTAGGTTGGCAAAGGAAATGTTTCTCGTTGGTTTGGAGGTTCAGTTTACTACAAACTTGAGAATTACACCAGGATGGCGTACGCGTTGTTCACCTGGAGCTCCTGAAGACGACAGCTTCTGAACTAGGTCTGACAGAAAAGATAAACATTGCTCTTGAAAATGTTATACAGTTTATATAATTCCTTTGGTAGCTTTTTTATATTTGAATCTGTGCTTCTGTTTTTGGTTGTTGTTACCTAAATACTGTTAAAGTTAGTAATTTTGTAAGAGCAAAGAAATGAATTTGATGAGGAAATTTAAGCACCTGGTGGAGGATTGGTCTTGAAGACCTTAAATGTCCTTTTCAACTCACTTCTGTGAAATGTGATACTTTTTTCTTCCAAAAGCAACTGAATGAGAGTTTGGAAAGTCTCTGTATGCAACACAATTGTATTTTGTCTCCTCATCGTGACTTTCTTAGACTTACAGTTTGATAGGGTGATTAATAACTGTTTAAACCCAAAGGAAATTTTTAAGAAAATTACTGCATTACTACATTACTCGTTTAAAATGAGACTTGTTGGAAATCTTAGTCCATCAAGTAATTTGAAAATACTGTTTTTGATGTCAGTTGGTAGCCACAGCTGTCACACCTCATCCCCAAAGGAAGAACTGATCAACAAGATGAATTGAAAATATTGATTCCAAATGTAATTTAATGACAACATATCATAATTTCATAAAACAATGGCCTGTTTAGATGGAATTTTGTGTGTGTATAGGGGGGTATGTGTGTATGGCATGTGTTTTTGAAATGTTTCTTTGAATATCCAAAAATACTGTACATAAACGTAGAAATGCTCTTTGAAACGTCTTCAACTGACCTTGATCAATCTAGCATGTGTGTGTTCAGTGGGCTGGCCTTGGTCCTCAGGGACAGTGTGTGACTCCAGTGTCTACCTAACTAGTCTCTTGCTTGGGACCTCTACTAAAAACTCAAACGGTGGGTTTTAGGGGCAATGTTAAGTCGAGGTTATATTTCCTTTGTTACTTGATTTTCCTACTAAACATAGCATTTCAATTAGAGCCAACCTCTTGCGTTTTGAGAAAATTGTAAAAAGAATGAAATTATGCAGAAATGGCCAATATCTTTTATTAATCTGTTCTTTTGGAAACTGTCATGCACTATAAATTGTGTACAGTTAAATATATATATATATATATATATATATTCTTACATGAGTAAAAAGCAACCTCTCCAGCAATCGTATGTCATTGGTATTTGAAGAGAATTCCTAAATAACCCGCTGCTGCTGCTGTTTTTTGGTTTGTATGGGTTTTTTGTTTTGTTTTTGTGTGGTAAATTGCTATTTAAAAAAGGAAAGGAGAAAAACACGACTACTGTTTACAGACTGAAAAATTACTGCTTTTTATACTACTGAGAATCCTAAGTTAAAACTCTCCAAAGCAAACATTTGGTTTAAATCATTTATCTGTGGATTAAAGGTAGATAAATTTTTAGTGTTCTCCAAACAATGAAAAATGTACAAATGCCTAGCTGTGTTGCCCATCAATTTTGTATATTTTCATAATTTTAATTGTTCAAATTGCATTATATTTTGCAATCACAATGTTCAATCTGGATTTGTCTTTCATTTTAACTTTTAATATAAAAAGGGGTTTCAATGTATCTATGGCCTTGTTATTGAAACTCTTCCTCCTTATTTGATGTGATTTATTAAAATGGGAAGTATATTCTTCCTTTTTCAGAATTAAGCATAGGAAAAGTACTTTAAACTGGATGGGTTAATTTATATAAACAACTTTAAGTTGGCATTTCTGCCTCGTTCATTTTTGTTCAGATTCCTAGAAGCTACCTTTTATTATTTTTGTCTACCTTTTAAATGGTATTAATTCACCTCAATTTTGTACTTAGTGTTACGTTCCTCAGCAAAATTGTAATATTTGTGAATTTAAAATTTATTTTCCAAGGCCATTAGTCTTTTTCTTTAAAAGTAGTGCATTGCATGCTAGCATTCAATAATTCAGTATATGTATATTGAGCACTTATTTTACTACATGCTACATTCCATTTTAGGCTCTGCTGATATAATAGTGAGACTGTATATCAGTGATGGCGAACCTATGACATGCGTGTCAAAGGTGACACACGAACTCATCTTTTTGGTTGATTTTTCTTTGTTAAATGGCATTTAAATATTTAAATAAATATCAAAAATATAAATCTTTGTTTTACTATGGTTGCAAATATCAAAAAATATATGTGACATGGCACCAGAGTTAAGTTAGGGTTTTTCAAAATGCTGACACGCCGAGCTCAAAAGGTTCGCCATCACTGCCATATATCCTAGTCAGTGGCTAAGGTGGGAAAAGTAACAAGAAATATTAGCTTATAATTAAGTTCTGTTTAATAAAATAAATCAGGGTATGTGATAAACTGGGTCTGAGAGGGTGCTTTGAGTGCCACCATCTGATTTGAATGAGGAAGAGTCAGCCATGGAAAAAGGAATGCAAGTGCAAAGGCCCCAAGGCATCAAACAGCTAAGCATGTTCCAGTGACTGGGGAAAAAAAGGGCCCAAGTAGCTGGGACTTAAAGGAAAGAGAGAGGTAGGGTTTGAGTAGAGGGGATGAGAGCAGTAAGGACTTTGAGGCCAGGGGAAGGAATGTGATTCCAAGTTTGGTGGGAAGTTAACTGGAGGCTTGCAGACACGTTGATGACATGACATCCAAGAGGACGTGAATCCATAGAGGAAGACCTAGTTTATTCTGCCGCACTGACACAGTGGAAAGGAGCTGTTTGTTTTTCCTCAACTTTCCTTTTTGTCTGTTCTGTGATTATTAAGTGCTCTTATTTGAGCACTGGTAAGTCAGTTTTTGCCTGCTTCCATCCCACTGTTATTTTCCTTTAGCAAAAGGTGAGGACTTGGATATACTTCAGTGCCATTTTTAACTTTTCCCAAAAGGTGGGCTCAGGGTTATATTTTTTTCATGTTACCTGTTTTTTAGATGCTATCACTGTTTAATGCAGACATGTACCAGTATGTCATACAAGGGGAGGTAAGCAACTGTAAGCCAAATACTTATAAAAATTATTTGTGGGATGTCTAACGTACTTTAGGAGTTTATGCTTCTGGAACACAGCTTTTTTGTAACTTCCAGCTTCCACATATCCCAGTTAAAGTGGGTCCCAGGTAAGGTATAATGAGAGAAGTAGTTATTGCATATGAGATTACTACTTAAGACCACCCAGTGGGGTAAGGGTTGAGTAAGATTCAAAATCTGAAGCTTGGATGAAATTAGCTAAAATCCAGACACACACACACACACTCACTCTCTCTCTCTCTCTCTCTCTCTCTCTCAACACACACACACCATCTCACATTCTTGGTCTTGATGGCCATGTTCAAATTCCCATTCTGTCTTAGTTCTCTACTGAATAACCAATCTTTCCTAATATGAATCTAATGCAATGTTTTGTGGCATCAAATGCCAAGGACTATTTGTAAATTTAAAATATTCTTAGCAATAATTGAGATAACTTGCAAGTTCCCTAGGATGGGATTGTTCGTGTTGGGTTCAAGGTTTCATTTGCTTCAGGTAATCTGGGAATTCCCTAAAAGTTATATATACACTCGCTTGATTCTGGGAAACCAGTCCATAGCCTTCATTACAGGTGAGCAGCTTGTGAGCCACATATTATTTAATGAGATGCTAAGAAGTAAAAGGAAGGAATCCATATTATTTAATTAAATGCTAAGTAGAAGGAAGTGCCAGGGAAGATTGGGTTTTATGTGGCATATGCAAATCAGTTCAAATTCTAAGCTAGAAACAAAGCCCATCTTTAGTGAAAAAGATTTGATACAAAGAGCCTCTGATGTATGATAACCTAGTCCTGTCCAACGGTCCGTGTTGCTTCAACTCATGGCTTATAATGATATCCATTGGACCCATCCAATGAAGTACACTGGAGGTGCTGCCACCTTTATTCCTCACATTGAGATGCAACCACATTCAGGGATGTTGGAAAACTTTAGTTTTAGAGTTCTGTCCCTACCAGTCATTTGTCATACTCTTATTTCCATAAGACAGTGAGTACTTAGTTCTTTGGGAACGACTGTTTTAGGTAGATTAAAAAAGAAATTAGAATAAGCTAAAGTAAGTTTACCAGTGAGAAGCATCCAAAAACATCTCCCAAAGTTTTCATTAAGAATTGAAGGAAGGGAAATATTGAAAATTCTTTTGTCAATGTTGAGAGTATCTATGCTGGCTATGGGCAAGCATTTAGGTTGAGCATCTCTTACTTAATGGAGTTGTTAGCCTAAGCTACCACAACTGTTTTTGTTCCATCAACTTCAACACACAGGTTTTCCTGCATTTTTTGTTTCCAGTGAGTTTAAATACCAATGTGGCCAAAATGAAAGAACAATTTTATTTGCCTACTTTGTTCGGCTTAAATTTCTTTGGGTGCAATTTCAGGAGCTGTATTCTGCTAATTTTCAAACAGTAAATATGAAAATGAGGATGTTATGAAGTTTACCATTGCAGATACTACTCATCCAGAGAACAAATTTCAAAGTTAGTATAATGCTCCTCCCTGTTTTAAAAAATTTTTTTGATTTGAAAGAGAGATACATAGATTTGTTGTTCCACTTATTTATGCATTCTTTGGTAGATTCTTGTATGTGCCCTGACCAGGGATCAAATCCACAACCTTGGCATATTGGGACGACACTCTAACCAGCTGAGTGACTGGCCAGGGCTCCCCCTGCTTTTTAAAAAAAGTTGGTATATACTGAGTAACTGAGAGTGAGAAAGTAACTTAGGTAGTAAACAACCCCTTTTCCTCTTAAACTCCCACGTTGGACTGAATCGTATTATTTAGCTGTCTAAAATCGAACTAGGAAAAAAAACCTCTATCAGATTATATCAGCAAAACTAAGAATTTCCTACATATATCTTATGAAGTATGGAAAATAATTACACTGAGGTTTATTAATGTTGCCATTCAGTTTTAAAGACAAGAAAATGTGGACAACACAATTTACCACCCAGAACCAGTCCCCTTGAGTCTGAAAACTAGAGGAAAGTAATCAAGACAGGCTTTGAACTGGGACAGACCAGCTTCTACAGTGTTACCAGGATAGTCTGTTACCCTGGTAGTGGAATCCATACCAACTTGGATTAAAAAATAAAGTCAAAGGGGAAAGCAGGTCATAGTCCAAAGTATAATTTGTGAAAGAAACTGAATGGCTTAAGGTCCACTTAACCAAAACATGGAAACTTTAATTGGATTAGAAGTACACCTTTCAAGAATGTGGGCAGTACATTCTTTATAGCACCAGTTCCTTCTGAGGAAATTCATAAGCCATTTGAGTAAGTGTTCTAGCTGTACCTGGACTAACTATAGAGATGTCCCAAGCATAGTCATATCACCATCAATGTCTGGGCATGCTCAGATTTCTTACATCTCAGAAAGGTCTCACAGCCAGCAGGAAACTCTTCCCACCCACACCAACCTCTGGAGTCCCTTTTTACAGCTCTTCCTTCTCCGCCTCCTTCTTCTGGAAGGCAGTCAAGATGTTTAAGCTCTTCTGGAGTTCCTCCTTCTTCCCGTCGCTCATCTTGTTCTTCTCAATCAGCTTGGTGATCCGCGTCATCTCTGAGGCTGGGAAGTCCTCCCCTTGGTCTAAGACCTTCCCCATGATCTTCAGGTACTGCTCGGCCCACTTCTTCTCAGTCTCCTTCACATTTGCCAGGTTGTCCTGCCCTCGTTTCAAGAGGGCCTGGCGGGCCTCCATGCCAGAGGCCCTGATGAACTCTCCAGCCAGAGCATCGTATGTAGGTAGGCAACCAGGCATACCTAGGTAGATCCCTTGCCCCTTTAGCCAGCGTTGGATGGCTCCAACCTTAACCGCCCCATTGTATAGGATTGGGTTCTCAAAGTCCCCATCCCGGAAGAGGTAGAAGACTGGGTAGTTATCTTTGTCCAGCTTGTATTTCTCACTTAGCTCCATATTCAGCTTGTCACCATAATCTGTGAACAGAAACCAGATATCAGGAGCGAGACCATGTGGAATGCGGGGCAGAAGACTGTTATGAGGCCTATCCAAGCTGAGAGGAAGAAGCATGTTGGTTGTGTTTGAATTCCTAGCCATGTGGCATTAGGCCACATTTAACTTCTCTGGACTCCATTTTCCTCATCTGAAAATGGTACTTCAGAGTATTTGAGATGCCCACTATGTGCCAGGTACTGTTCTAAATGCTGGGTATCTAGTTGTGATTAAGAGTATAAAGCTCTCTGACCTCAAGGAGCTCATATTTTTCTAAGAGTGAGAAGATGTTAAACAAATGTACATAAAATGATTAGTGCCACGATGAAAATAAAACGGAGGTGTGAGCTTAGTGGGGGCTGAGGAATTCCAGCTGGGAGGAAACAGAGAGGGAAGAACCCACTGCACTTGGGAATAAATACTTAGGTTGAGTTCTGGATGGGCCAATTCCTCCCCCACAGCCTGGAGCTTCAGTATAACAGGTAGAAAATATGTCTTGCTTTTCAAGTGGGATTCAAGAGAAGTTTTAAAATGCAATGTCTATATATCTTTACAGACTGTAAACTGCTAATTGTTGGCCACAATTATTATCAAAGCTGTCACTGTGGTTGACAGCTGCCCTTGGTTTAGTGGCAACTCTGGTGGATTTGAGCTGAAGCCAAAACTCAATAGTTTTGGTACAAAAGAGCTGAAATGAGGATGGAAGAATGGACTATGCTGTCCCTTAGGAGGCATGGTACCCCCTCTGACCACAGTCCCCTGCAAGAGCTCCAAGTTCTCATAGTAAATTTAATGTCAGTGGAGGTTGGAGGGTGAAGAATAGTGGATTCCCTTCCCTCAGGCACCCATGAGGCTGAGCAGAGGTTTTGTGGTCACAGAATCTGCTCAAAGAGAAGCTTGCCATGATTTCGTGAGAGGTCATGACCCCATTTTTACTTAGTGTGTGACTCAGACAGAAAGGTGCTGGGTATTCCCTCTACAAGTAGGGAAATAATTCTTAGCTTCCTCCCCCTTTGCCCTTCCCAGTCGCCTGGACTTGTTCATACCTGAAATTCCCACCTCTGCCACCAAGAGATCATCACTGGAGGCTGAATTTTCAGCCAGACGCTTGAACTCATCCTGCTTCTCACCGTAGGGGTACTGGGTGTCGAACTTCACCAAGACGAACTTGCTTTTGGGAATGACCTGAAGGTATATAGAATTGAGTGGGTAGGGGGTTCCAGGAATTGTTGGGGCTAATTGCCTTTCCCAACGGACTCCTGGTTAAGAAACAGAGTGGAAACCAAGCCCACAAAGGAGACAAGATCTCAATTACTAATATTCATTCATTCACCTATTGATTCATTTAACAATTTATGTGCTGGGTACCCCATTAGATGCTTATTGACACAAATCGAAGACAAATACAACCCTGTCTAGAAAAAGCAAAGCTATAGAAGTACTAAGACCTTCTCCTCCAGTGGCCCCTTGGTAAGGTCAAGGAGACCCTTTGCACACAATACTTTAGCCCCTGTCATGCCCGTCATCCCAGGGTGGGAATTTCTCAGGAAAGATTCAACCAAAAGAATCTGACCGAAAAAAAAAAGCCAACTAACCATCTATAAAGGAGTTGGCACCATGGAGGACACTTAGGCTAGGGCTACCACAGTTTGAACACTGCAATTTCAGGGCTCAAGAGAAGTTGCTGAGTCCAGGGTGGGGACAATATCCCTTCCCTAGACCACAGTTCCCTCTGACTAGATCTCTAGGTACTAAACTGGCAGGGCTAAGATTTTTATTTTAATTGTAAAATTTAGTAGGATTTTTAGTACATTAACACCATTGTGCAATCCTGCCAACTACGCAAAAAAACAAAAACAAACAACAAAACAATCCCACAACAATGTGCAATCATCACTAATATCTAGTTCCGGAACATTTTCAACCTGAAAAGGAACCATGTACCCATTAAGCAGCCATTCCCCCAGTCCTCCTTTCCCCCAATCCCTATCATCCACTAATCTACTTTGTCTCTATGGATTTGTCTACTCTGATGGAATTATACAATATGTGGCCTTTTGTGACTTCCCTCTTTCACTTAGCATGTTTTCAAAGTCCATCCATGCTGTAGCATGCATTAATATTTCATTTATTTTTGCGGACAAATAAATATTCTATTGTATAAATAGACCAATTTGCTTAGCCATTCATCAGTTGATGGACATTTGGGATGTTTCAACCTTTTGGGTATTTGTGAATATCTGTTAGGAACATTCATGTACAAATTTTTGTTTTTATACCTGTCTTCATTTCTTTTTTTTTTTTTTAAATATATTTTATTGATTTTTTACAGAGAGAAAGGGAGAGAGATAGAGAGCTAGAAACATTGATGAGAGAGAAACATCGATCGGCCGCCTCCTGCACATCCCCCACTGGAGATGTGTGCGCAACCCAGGTACATGCCCTTGACCGGAATCGAACCCGGGACCTTTCAGTCCGCAGGCCGACGCTCTATCCACTGAGCCAAACCGGTTTCGGCCTGTCTTCATTTCTTTGGGGTATATACCTAGAAGTGGAACTGAGGGGTCCTGTGTTAATTCTACATTTGACATATGGAGGGATCCCAAGGACTTTTTTTGATGGTTTCTTCCAATGCATAGATTTGATCTAACAAATTGTCTTTGATCAGTAATAGTGCCTTCTCTTTCTCCAACAAATTTTTTTTCTAATCAAAGTGATCATTTCCAGTCAGTATTTCATCACAGGCAATTATTGTTCTAGTTAGGTCAAGCTGACATCATTCCAGTTTTTGTTAGTCCTTGTTCTTTATTGTGTGTTGGTGTGTTTTAGGGTTTTAAAATATTTCACTCTGACTAGGGGTACAAGGGAAAAGGGAGAAGCCACCAGAACAGGTAATCTTTAAGTGGTCACTGACCCCCAAATTCTGAGCTCTGGGGACCTAAAAGCAAGGAAGACTTAAAATGTAAATCAGATCACATCCCTCTGGCCCAGATAGCCTTATTTCAATACACCAAACTCATTCCCAATTAGGGCCTTTTCATTTTCTGTCTCTGTGGCTGGATTGCCCTGTCCCTAGTTCTTTCCATGGTTATCTATCATTCAAAGTTCAGTTCATATATCCCCTCCTAATGGAGGCCTCTTCCACTCATACCACTCTCTCTTACCCTGCTCTACTTTCTTTGCTGCATTTAATCACTCTGAAATCCTTATTTGCTTGTCTATCTGTCCTCTCCACTAGAATATACACTTATGAGAATAAGGACCTTGTCTGACCTGTTTTCTGCTGTATCCCTATTGCCCAACAGTACCTGTATGTAGCCGATGATCTGAAAATATGTGCTAAATGAACAAAACTAGGACAGACTTTGGTAGCAGATGCTACATCTTCAGTGGGAAAACAATTTAAAAAGCACAACACATGATCTCTATCTGAAAGGGGCCTACATTTGTATTATGGAATAACAATAACATTATTAATATGGAATAAATTAACACAGTGCTCTAATGTTTAAAGAGAATGGAGAGGCCTCCATCTACTTTCACTTTCTGATAGAATGGTTTTGAATGGCAAGCATTTGCACAATAAATTTTCTCTTATTTTTGACCCAGTCTGTACCTCTTAATTGCTTTAGGTATCTCTCTCTTTACTTTTTTTTTTTTTTAATATATATTTTATTGATTTTTTTACAGAGAGGAGGGGAGAGGGACAGAGAGTTAGAAACATCGATGATAGAGAAACATCGATGAGCTGCCTCCTGCACACCCCCCACTGGGGATGTGCCCGCAACTAAGGTACATGCCCTTGACCAGAATCAAACCTGGGACCCTTCAGTCTGCAGGCCAACGCTCTATCCACTGAGCCAAACCGGTTAGGGCTCTCTCTCTTTTCTTTATCCTTGAGGAATTGGCTCCACCATAACTTAGATTTAGGCAACTTCTTCAGTGTATACATGAAATCATTCATTCATTCATTCATTGAATAAAATGGTACTGAGAGTCTATCATGTGCCAGGCACTGTTCTAAGTAAACAAGAAAATGGACAGTAGAGAAAAAGGACAGGCATCTGGCCAGCATGGCTCAGGGGTTGAACACTGACCTATGAACCAAGAAGTCACGGTTCAGTTCCTGGCCAGGCACATGCCCAGGTTGCAGGCTCCATCCCCATTGTGGGGCATGCAGGAGGCAGCCGATCCATGATTCTCTCTCACCGTTGCTGTTTCTATTTCTCCTTCTCCCTCTCTGAGATCAATAAAAATATATTTAAAAACAATTAAAAAAAGAAAAAGGACGGTCTCATCACTCTTGATGGCGAAGGGCAAGAAACAAAGACATTGGAAACAAAGACACTTAAAGGCAGAGTATGGGCCAAGGCCCTGGACATAACATTAGGAAGCCCCCCTTTTGTTCAATAATAATGAAAAGAGTGAAATTTAGAAAGGGACCAGATAAAACATTTATTCATTCAATAGATTATTACTGACCATCTTCTATGTGACATGTAACCTGCTAGGTTGTGCAGGTGATCAATGAACAAATAGGCAAGGTAGTTCTTCCCAAGCATACAATATTCTAGTGTGGGAAATGATAAAATAGACAAGAAAAAAAAATCGGTGATGAGTGAGCTCTACACAGAAATCAAACCGGGTAATGTGACTGGCACTTCAGGCTAGGGGATGGGAAATCAAGGAAGGACTTTAAGAACGTAATATTTGCCCTAGCCAGTTTAGCTCAGTAGATAGAGCATCGGCTTGCGGACTGAAGGGTTCCCGGTTCGATTCCAGCCAAGGACTCAGGCCCGGGTTGAGGGCTCGATCTCCAGTTGGGGGCGTGCAAGAGGCAACCTGTCAATGATTCTCTCACATCATTGATGTTTCTATCTTTCTCCTCTCTTCCTCTCTGAAATCAGTAAAAAAAATAAAGAAGATAATATTTAACCTATGCCTAATGAGAAGCAACCAGCCTTCAAAGAATGTTCTAGTCACAAGTGCAAAGGCCCTAATGCAGTAATGAGCTAGGAATATTTAAACAGCAAAAAATGTGCGGTTGGAGCAGAGGAGACAAAAAGAATGGTTAGGAGATTAAAGGAGAGAGAAGCAGCTTGGACTGAGCGGAGGCTCTTGTAACGATAGCATTGACCAGGGTGGTGGCAATAAAGATGGTGAGGCATCAACTGATTAGGAAATACTGTTAACTTTACAGTGCAAAGCCTCCCTCTAAGTCACACTTGGTCTGTGATGTTATCCCAGTCCCATGTTTGGGGGTAGAGGTGTCACTTTGCCAATCAATGCCCCCAAAACATAGGGTGTTGTGGGGTGACCACCCATCAGCCATACCTACACTTTTAAATTCTTGAAACTTTGCCTTGAATGGGCCACACGTGCCAAACCCACGACAAGAAACCCTTCTGAAAATAGGAAGGGTTCAGGCACTTGAGATGGATTCTGAACTCCACTTGTAGGTTTCACTTCCCCAGCAATGGGTACAAATTAAGAAAACAACGGGCTCTCTTTCTCTCAAATCCTTGGTTTGCCCATCTTGTAAGCAAATCTGAAGGTTGCCAGTGGGTGAAGACAGGTGAAAGAGGAGGGGTTGAGGCTGCATTCAACCTTCAACGTTTCCAACGGCCATTTATCCAGGCCAGAACCCCAAATTCTGAAAACTTGGGTGTGGGGGTAGTGGCAATCCTTCTATGCCTTGATCCTTGTCCCCAGGCCCAATATTTCCTGTAGGGTGGTAGAACCGAAGCTTATTCTTAACGCTTGCACTTTCTAAGGAGACGCAGGCTCTCTGGACATTATTTGCATATTGCAAAGCTGGCTGCAATCCACGCCAAGAGAAGAGGGGCGCAGAAATGCAAGCTAACGTGACTGGTTTCTACCTCGCCGCCCAACCACAGCCTGAGCTGTGGCGTCCGCCTGGCACCGCCCGGGTCTCCCACTTGGGACTCCAGGATTGGATCTCGCCTGACACCGCCCCCTCCCCATAGGTGAAGGAAAGCGGCACCCAGTTCCCCGAGCTGCATCTTTCACAAAAGGGGAAGCAAGTAAAAATACTGCTAAGGCGAGGGTGCGCAGGGGCCCTGGAGCTTGCAGACCCCATGGTCATGCTAAGGCGTCGGCCCAGAGTCCACCAGCCCGATAGGATGGTGGGAAGCCCCGAGACCGTAGTTGCAGACCATCTCTAGCCAGTCCTCTGTCCCTTGCGCGCTCCCCTGGGTGCGATGTCCTCCACCCCCGTTACCTTGTAGAAAGTGACTGTATCCAGGGGAAGGGCTCCCTTGGTGTGCAGGCCGCTGCTGCCCTGCGGAGCGGAGAGAAGCTGGAGGAACAAGAAAAAGGGAAACAGCGGGGAGAGGGAAGAGGCGCGGGACACAGCGGCAGCCATCACGCCGGGTTCTGGCAGTGGGAGCTAGTAAGGCTGTAGCGGAGAAAGCGCAGAGCGGGAGCACGTGACCAGGAGGCCCCGCCCCGGAGGCTCACGCCCGCCTAGGACGAGAGGGAGGGGCCACGTGAGGGGCGGGGAAAGAGGGCTGCCGTGTGCGCGCGCACTCAGCGAGGCTCACGCCTTCCTAGGATGAGAGGGAGGAGCCACGTGTGGGGTGGAGCAAGGAAGAGAGGGAGGGAGGGACTGAGGCGCACGCGCTGAGGCGCGCAACTGGCATGCTTTTTCCCGTCTTCCTCCGCGTGAGGAGAGGCTGAGGCGCGTGTTTCGGCGTCTTTGCAGCTCCTGGTTCGCTGTCTTTCCTTGTCTCTGAAGAGGACGACGCCACAGCCCTTTTTTTTCCTGCCTTCGACCCATCAGGCAGGCGGCTGGGATTGACTCCTACCCTCGGTTAGTCTGTCAGTCACTCCGACTTGAGTTACTACCCTCAGTCGGCGCAGTGTTCCCCTCAGTCAGTCATCCTCGGCCGCCTCCCTTGGCCGGCCCGACTTGGTCGCCGGACTTGGCTCTTCATCCGGGCCACGCCTGCCCTCCGCCCCGTCTGGCAGTCGGGCCTACTCTGAGGCGCCAGGTCTTATTGGAAGCCGAGTACCCCACCCATCGAGGCCCCAAACAATTCTATAGGGCAGCGGTGTGTTCAGAGTATGGTGGGTTTACACCGGGTCCTGTTTGCCTGTGGGAATACAGAGAGGCCGAGACAGCGCTGTCCCGAAGGAAGTCCGTGTGCGGGGAGGAGACAGCGGCATAATGTAACATGTACGATGTCATTGGTAGATAATACGACTGTGACACAGTCTTGTGAAAATACATATGCAGATTCAGTCAGTCCTGTTCTGGGATGTCAGGGAAATGACTTTTAAGATGGATCTTGAAAGGAGGCATTTACAAGGCAAACACCAAAGGCTATATTTCTAGCAAGGGGAAAAGCTTGATAGTGAAAGGGCACGTTGTAGAGGGTCTTATTAAGCTAAAACATTTGGAGCCGTCAACGTTTGTGTGTGTGTGTGTGTGTGTGTTTAATATGCATATCCTATAGTAGTGGCCTGGTGCACAAATTTGTGCACATTGAAAGGAAATTAGGAGAAATATTTTAATATCACTATTTGACTTTTCTCTATAATACAAGTGTCAACCAAATTCACAATCAACAATGACAGATCAAAACACACATGTGATTGGTGCCAGTGAGAGCTTTATATGTACTGTGCATGTGTGAGTCAACTTAGCCTTTTATATATATAGATAATAAAAGGCTAATATGCAAATTGTCCTCTCCTGAGTTCTATTGGGAGACCAGGAGTTGGAGCGCTTCCTATGATGTGCGCTGACCACCAGGGGGTGGCAGTGGGGCGCTGAGGGAGCAAGGGAAGGAGGAGGTGGGGAGGTGAGGAACCTGATTGGCCCTGATTGCTGGCCAGGCTTAGGGACCCTACCTCTGCACAAACTTTATGCACCAGGCCTGTATTATTGTTTATTGATGTCAGAGAGGAAGGGATAGAATGTGCATGAGAGAGATGGAAACATCATGATGAGAATCATGGATCAGCTGTCTCCTCCATACCCCACACTGGGGATTGAGCCCAAAACCCAGGCATTTGCCCTTGATCAGAATCAAACCCGGGACCCTTCAGTCTGCAGGACAATGCTCTATCCACTGAGCCAAACCAGCTAGCGCTCTGTTATTTTTGATATTGTTTTATTCAATAGAGTAATATTTTGAAACTTGGATTTTAACATCCAGGCATCAAGTAATTTAAGCAGAAATTTTTTTTCTCCTTTTGTCCCACTTTCAATTCATGTCTTACTTTATGTACTCTTGTAAGCCTCACAAACGAACCAGATATTTTGGAATTTCATAAATGTTCATCTGTGAGGTGTTGGGGTCCAGCCTCAGCAGGTCCAGGGGTTCCCAAAGGTGTGGACGGAGTTGGCAAAGAAGGAAGACACACAGGCAGCGTTCAGATGATCAGTATAGTTGGGTTCTCTAGCCAGGTTCTCTCTTTATTTTCCTATTACATCTGTATTTATACCATTTGATTTTAATCCTATCCATTCTATTCCAAAGGTTAGGGCATTTGTTATCTCCATTCCAAGGTCACTACTCTACTGTTCTGTCAAGCTACATGGCAGCAACTGAAGGAGATTATCCTAAGTAAAGATTATGTAGCTTAAGCGTGATTGTGCGTAGTTAAGGTGATTAACTACCAGACTGGCACTTAGGGGTTTTACTGATTTATTCCCTTCCTTAGTCCTGTTAATCCCTGACTACAGGGAAAAATCCCCACCTGGGGAAACAACCTTTCTTGGGGAGGTGGTCCTGGTTAAAACACATAGCACTAAGAAGGGGAGCAAACATATTAAGAACAGTATGCCATATATGCCAGGTCCCTTGAAACATATGCTGTGCAGATGTTTCTTCCCTGCAGTGACTGTGTCAAGCAGCAATGATGGACCAGCTTCTGGCAGTGAGGTGGTGATATTTGAGCTGGTAATAGAAGGATGAGGAGCCAGTCATGTGATTATCTGGAGGAAGAGCATTCCAGAGAGAGGGAACAGCTATTGCAAATGATCTGATTTGGAAAAGTACTTGACATGTTAGAGTTCACATGGTGGGAAGACATTAAGATGGCCCCTGCCTCTTGATATTCACACTCTTGTAATCCTTTCCTTTTGAGTGTTGACAAAACCTACAATCAATAGAATACAGAAGAGATAATGGAATGTCAGTCCAGTGATTTGGTTCCATAAGATTGTGACTTCCAATCTTGCTAGGAGGACATTTTAGCAGGACAAGTCCACAGGGCAAGCAAGGAATTGAGTGTAGCATTTGGCCAACAGTTAGTAGGGAACTGAGGCCCTCAGACCAATAACCCCCAAGGAACTGAATTAGGCCAACAACTACGTGAACTTGGAAGCAGGTCCTTCCCCATTTGAGTATTCAGATGAGAATCAGTCAACATCTTGATTATAACCTTACTCTCCCCCACCCGCTGCTGGCACCGGTTTCCCTCCGGCCACCAGCAGGCACTCGGAACTGGGCTTCCCTCGCAGCTCCAGCTTCGTCAGAAGGTCATCCAGAAGGCCGTCTGAACCGGTTTGGCTCAGTGGATAGAGCGTCGGCCTGTGGACTGACAGAAGGCCGTCTGGTCTGATTAGTATATTATACTTTTATTATAGATGAGAGACACTGAAGCAGAGGACCCAACTAAGCTAACCCTGGACACCTGATCCATAGAATATGTGAGATTATGTGTTTTAAGCCACTAAATTTGTGGAAATTTGTTACGTAGCAGTAGATAAGTGACACACACAACTTCATACATATGCTTACTATATTTTCTTTCAAGTCATTGATGAAAGTGTTTTATAGAACAGTGCCAAGTCAGAATGCTGGTTCACTCCACTAGAAGGTATTTCTAAATTGATATCCATCAATGAATTAGCATTCCCTTAGGTTTATTTAAGAAATGTCCTTAATTGTGCTTCTATTTGGTCTATATTTATTTTTACATCACCAAATTTCTTATCAAATATTTTGTCAAAATGCCATATATACTACGTGTAGTAATTCTATCCAAAAAGAGAATGAGGTTAATCAGACATGATTATTTATAAGTCCATGCTGACATAATTATTATATTTTTCTGTTTATTTAAAAACATCTTTTGGATAGTTCATTCTACAATCTTGTCTGGGATCAATGCTATAATCTTTTCACTTATGGTTTGCAGATTTTACTATTTTAAAACAATAAAATTTTTTAGTGGTAACCAGTTTTCTATAATTTCTAGCAGTTTTCCCATTTTAAAAAAAATATATTTTATTGATTTTTTACAGAGAGGAAGGGAGAGAGATAGAGAGTTAGAAACATCGATGGGAGAGAAACATCGATCAGCTGCCTCCTGCACATCTCCCACTGGGGATGTGCCCGCAACCCAGGTACATGCCCTTGACCGGGATCGAACCTGGGACCTTTCAGTCCGCAGGCCGACGCTCTATCCACTGAGCCAAACCGGTTTCGGCAGTTTTCCCATTTTTAATATATTTTGATTGATTTCAGAGAGGAAGGGAGAGGAAGAGAGAGATAGAAACATTAATGATGAGAGAGAATCATTGATTGGCTCCCTCCTGCATGCCCGCTTCTGGGGATAGAGTCCGTAACCTGGCCATGTGCCCTTGACTGGAATCAAACCCAGGACGCATTAGTCCTGTAGGCTGATGCACTGAGCCAAACTAGCTAGGGCAGCAGTTTTTCCATTTTTACATGAACCCTCAGATTTCATTCAATGGTTTATTGGGTTGACCTGCAAGTTTTATCAAAGTGCTGGAGTATAATTTGTTCAGGCCAGGAGTGGTGGATTCATTTAGAGCAGTCAGGTGCTTTCTCAAAATCTTTCTCTTCAGTTCCCTCTTGCAATGTTTATTTTACACTTTTTAATCTCAATATTATTCTTTTCAGTAGTAAAGACAGAAACATGTTATCCATTAATCATTACACCATGAATTTCAGCAATGGGACATTTCCTTCCTTGTTTTTGTCCCAAACTTCATTTTTTGGCAACAGCTTTATTGAGATACTAGAGGCCCAGTGCACAGATTCGTGCACTTGTGGGGTCTCTCAGCCTGACCTGTGGGGATCAGGCTGAAACTGGCTCTCCAACATCCCCTGAGGGGTCCCAGATTGCAAGAAGGTGGTTCTCGGGTGATACACCCCAGAATTGGGCTCCCTCCTCTCTGGTTCCAGCTGCATCACCCGAGAACTGCAGCTGCCAGGTCACTGTAGCTCAGCAGCTCCTGTGTTGAGTGTCTGCCCCTGGTGGTCAGTGTGTGTCATACTACCAGTCGGAAGATCGCTTGGGTATATATATAATATATATGTGTGTATGTATGTATATGTATATATATGTATATATATATTTCACCTATGATATAATTCACCTTAAAGTGTACATTTCAAGAATTTTTAGTATATTCATAGAGTTGTATAGCCATCACCACTATATGATTTTAGAATATTTTTGTTGTCCTAAAAAGAAACCCTCTGACTGTAAGAAAGAAAGAAAGAAAGAAAGAAAGAAAGAATCCCTGTGCGCATTAGCAGTCACTCCCCAAACTATCTTCCTAGCCCTAACTAATCTATTTGACTGTATAAATTTGTCTATTTTAGACATTTTGTATGAATACAGTCATACAATATGTGGTCTTTTGTGACTGGTCTCTTTGACTTACATAATGTTTGTTTGTTTGTTTCTTTGTTTGTTTTTTAAAATCCTTACCGGGGAATATTTTCTCATTGATTTTTTTAGAGACAGTGGAAGGGAGGGGGAGAGATGGAGAGAGAAACATCAATGTGAGAGAGAAGCATTGATTGGTTGCCTCCTACATGCACCCTAACCTGGGGCCAGTATTGAGCCTGAAACTGAGGTACATGCCCTTCACCAGAATTAACTTGGGACCCTTGAGTCTGTGGGCAGATGCTCTATCCACTGAGCCAAAATCAGCTAGGGCAGCCTCCTGTTTCTAAGGTTCACCCATGTTGTATCATGTTATCAGTATTTCTTTCCTTTTAATTGCTGAATAATATTCCATTGCATGAGTAAACCACATTTTATTCCTTCATCAGTTGATGAACATTAATGTTGTTTCTACTTTTTGTCTCTTATGAATAACACTGTTATGAACATTTGTATCTAAATATACCTAGGAGTAGAACTGGGTTTATATCTAGAAGCTGAGTCATTAGTATATGTTTAACTATTTGAGAAACTGACAAAGTGGCTACAAATATGATATTCCCACTAGCAATATATGAGGGTTCAACCTTTTTCTCCACATCTTCATCAACACTTGCTATTGTCTATCTTTTTAATTATAGCCATCTTAATACTCGTGGAATAGCATCTCTTTGTGATTTTAATTTTTACTTTCCTGACACCTTATCATGTTGATCATCTTTTCAGGGGCTTATTAGTGATTAGTATTTTTTAAAAATCCTCACCTGAGGATATTTTTTCCCACTGATTACTAGAAAGAGTGGAAGTGAAGGAGGAGGGAAAGCGAGGGAGAAACATCTGCAGGAGAGCGACACATCAATTGGTTGCCTCTCACATGCGCCCCTACCAGGGTTGAGGAACCTGCAACCTATGTACCTGTGCTTGACCAGGAATCGAACCTGAGACCCTTTGGTTCGAGGGCCAATGCTTTAACTACTGAGCAAAACTGGCCAGATCTGATTTGTGTATTTTTGGGAGAAATTTCTAAAACGTTTGCTTATTTTAAAGTTAGGTTGTATTTTTATTATTGAGTTGTTAGAATTCCTTGTATATTCTATATACAAGTCCCTTATCAAATATATGGTTTACAAATATTTTCTCTCATTCTGTTAGGTTGCCTTTTCTTTCTTTCTTTTTTTTTTTTTTTGAGGGTGTCCTTTGAAGCACAAAAGTTTTTAATTTTGAAGACCAATATATCTATTTTTTTCTTTTGTTGCCTATGCTTTTGTTGTCATATCTAAGAAGTAATTGCTTAATAAAAGAGCTCTCTTGATGTCATGTTACTTTTTAAAATTATCTTTCCCTTTCCTCCCATTAATCAGTTTCCTGTTAGAATACTGTAGGTGTTAAGAGTGAGATGTCAGACTGACTGAATTTGAATTACTACTTGATAACTCTGTAACCACAGGAAAGTGACTTAACTTCTTTAAGCCTTGGTTTCTTTATCTATAAAATGGGGATAATACTGCTTATCTCAAAGGTTGTGGTGAGGATTAAAATGCTTAGTATAGAGCCTTACACATAGAAAGCAATCAATAATTGGTAGTTATTATTACTAAAAAAAATCTTCCTTGAGTATTTTTGCTTAAATAAAAAAATTTTACTAGGTAGGTGTTTTCTTGACTTTTTAACCACTGCATTAACTTGCTCATGGTAGAAGTTTAATGAATATCTGTTAAATTGATATGTAATATAGCGTGGCCCATTATGTTGAGAACTGGGGTGTGCTTGAGCTCGCTAAAGAAGTAAAAACAGAAGAGTCCTGGCCTTTGTGGCTCAGTTAGGTGGAGCATCATCCGTACCCCTACTTTATCCCGTAGTAGGTTCCATTTCTGGTCAGGACACATGCCTAGGTTGTAGGTTCAATCCCAAATTGGGGCATCTACGGATGTTTCTCATATTTATGTGTCTCTCTCTCTCTCTCCCCTCTCCCTCCCCCCTCTCTCCCTCCTTACCTCTCTCCTTCTTGCCCTCCTTCCATCCCTCTCTCCCTTCCCCCTTCCTCTCTCAAGTAAAATTTTTAAAATAAGGAGAGCCGAAACTGGTTTGGCTCAGTGGATAGAGCGTCGGCCTGTGGACTGAAAGGTCCCGGGTTCGATTCCAGTCAGGCGCATGTGCCTGGGTTGCGGGCACATCCCCAGTAGATGTGCAGGAGGCAGCTGATCGATGTTTCTCTCTCATCGATGTTTCTAACTCTCTATCTCTCTCCCTTCCTCTCTGTAAAAAATCAATAATATATATATATATAAAAAAAATTTTTTTAAAAAGGAGAAAAGAAAACTGAAAATAAATATTACTCACTTTATCATTTGGGCTTGATTAACCCTTGTAGAAAAAGAGGATGGGAAGATTATTTTTCCAGAGACGTTTCAAAGGAAGATAGTGCTGAATATACAGAAGGCAGGGGACTAATTTAGAGAGAAAAATGGAAAAGTAAGTCCCCACATGTTGGCTGGTGACATAGGCATTTTAGAAGAGATGCCAAAATAGAAAGTCCTATCGAGAGCAGCAGGCTAATTTCGCATGGCTGTTCTTGGAACAATCTGAGATTTGTTCTTGACTGAGACAAGAGTCCTTTGTTCAAAAGCATTCCTTTATCACTTGGTGAGACTGTCATTAGTCCCCTCACCCTTATTACATAGATATGTGATTAGAAGCCGCAAAACGCTCCCTAAAACCTATAATAGGGATTTCTGACCCAGAAATTTACTGGTATTTTTATTTATTTATCTAATAATTTATCTAATTTATTTATCTAATAATAATAAACAAAGTGATTACAGCCTACCTCCACTTAACAATGTCTCGTCTTCTACTCCATACTATATTCTTAACCTCATATGAATACATGTCATATATTTAAATTACTCAAGCCAAGCAAATGATCTAATTTATGTTATAAGTAAATATTCATAGAATGTATAAAAGTATGGAATAAATGTTCTTCCTTCTGCCTCCAATTTTTGTCCAAATTTTACCAGTTCTTACAAATACTGCTCATATGCCAATCAGTATATATGATTTTGTGTGCAGATAATTTAAGGTTTTTGGTATTCAAGCTGTTTTTCCTACTATATTATAAACTTCTGCAAGTATGGGTCTGTATCTTGTCTTTGTATCGTCCATAACACAATGCTTTACACAAAGTTGATAAACGTAAGTATATTAAATTATTCATGTAATTTAATGATATAATGATATTTCTGGTGGGGATTTTTGGTATAGAATATTGAAGGTGTTAGTATTAAATAAATATGAGATATTAATAACCTCTCCTCTCCACAGCTTTTTCTTGGTATTACTAAAACTTTATTGCTTGAGTGAATATCCAGTCCAGTGTATATTTCTCATCACAGGCTTCTATTTTTATTTATTTTTATTTTTTAATTGTTTTATTGCTTAAAGTCCAATGGTATTTATTTTTATTTTTTATTTTTTAATTGTTTTATTGTCATCACAGGCTTCTGTATATAAAAAGGGGCAAGTTTTAAGCAAACCTCCCTTCCCTATTTTTCTCTCCCCTTTTCTGTTCCATTTCTTGCAGCTCTGTTTACCTTTTCACTATGACTCGTTCTTTCTACTTTTATTACTCCTGCCTCACCCGTTCTTACAATTTTAATGCTTTTTTAGAACTTTGTTTCCTTGTCACCTGCTTTTCCTATTTTTGTCTTTCTACTTGGCTTTCTCCTCCACTTGTTGCCACCTCTCCTTGCCCTCAAGGTACAGGGCAGGATTGGATAGGGAGGAGCTCAGCTGGGATAGGGGCGGAGCCACCTGTTCACCACTTGGGTATTCAGAACCTGACGCAGAAGGATCTGGCTGTTTAAGCATA
>NW_006294609.1:4678099-4689509 GCF_000327345.1 Myotis davidii | reverse complement strand
GAGGCTAGAATTCTGACAGACAGTCTGGACTTGGTGAGATTAGTAGCTGTGGGGAAGCTCTCCTCTTTTTTGCTCCCCCTTTCTTCCTCCTTGTTCTGTATTTTTCACTCAAGTATCTCTCTCCATATTGTTTCTTTTTTCTATTTCTCTTTTGCTTAGTATTCTGTTTTCCTCCGTCTGTCTAGCTGTCACTCAACTCTATTTAGCATTTGTTTGCCTTTCTTTTTACCCATTTTCCCCATATATCTGTCCTGTCTCACAATTTAACTTTTCCTACCTCTTCTCCATTTTATTCTTCCCTTTATTAATTTTCTCATTTAACTCTGTGTTTGTTTGTTTGTTTCCACTCAGTCACTTTCTACCTCTCTATTATCTTACTGTTTCCCAGAGTGTAGCAGTAAGGGAGGAAGAAAGAAGCCGCCCTGCCTTTCCATGGTTCTAGTCAGACTTTCTACTCATTCTCAGATTTATAGTGTGTTTTGATTAGGTACTGAAAAGGAGTTTGTGCTCTGCACAGATAGTTAATGAACAGTGAAACTGGAATGAGGTTGAACATTAAATGTGAAAGGCTTCGTTTTATTCTTATTTTCTCATTTTGTTTAGGTTTATTCTGCAATACAGTGGATACAGTTTGTTATGGCTACTCTGAGGTACGTTTACATAATTTCATGTGATATGACTATTTAAACTAGTATAAGAAAAACTTGAGCCTTAACCGGTTTGGGTCAGTGGATAGAGCGTCAGCCTGCGGACTGAAGGGTCCCAGGTTCGATTCCGGTCAAGGGCATGTCCCTTGGTTATGGGCACAACCCAGGTGGGGAGTGTGCAGGAGGCAGCTGATTGATGTATATCTCTCATCGATGTTTCTAACTCTCTATCCCTCTCCCTGCCTCGCTGTAAAAAATCAATAAAATATATTTAAAAAAAAAAAGAAAAACTTGAGAATTCTGAAAGTTTCTACATTTTCCACCCTGGGGATTTGCTTTTATTCTTTAGTTAGAGAGAAGTGTTGTTCTTTACTAAGTTGATATTTTCAGATTAATAAAATGTACCAATATCAACAACAATAAGACCAAAAAGTACAGATTGAGGGCTAACTTCTGAAAATCAAAGGACAACTTGATCAATAGGATTTACTTAAAAAAATCAATAGTTTTGGTAGTACATATACTAAAAACTGGAATGAAATAGAGAAGATTGATGTGGGCCTTGCACAAGGATGACACACAAATTCATGAAGCAGTCTATATATTTTTTTAAACATGTGCAGGTAATTTTACATGAATTATATGTCAATAAAGCTTTAAAAATCAATAGCATAAATGAAGGAACCCCAATTGTCCTGTTTTATTGATCTTTTATCTATGTTAGTATTATAGGTTCAAGTTCACTTATTGCTTATGCTGTATTCCAGAATATACAGAAATCTCCAGAGGTGAGCAATCTCTTTTTGTGTTGGATTTGAAATTTTAGTGACTTAGCTTTTGATATAATTAAGAGAGGTGTCACCTATAAATGATGGAATAATTCTATGAATCACTTATAAATTTGTCATGATCCGTTGAGATATTTTAGTGTCAATAGGTCTCTCTCCCTTTTCTTCTAGGTAATTATTTTAATTATAACTTTGAACATAGAGATTGACTACTAAATATGGGTTTTTTTTGTATGTATTATTAAGGTTAAGGAAACAGTGTAGTTTGGAACCTAGGTTCACTCTAAGTTTGGTAGGGTCCTGCTTAGAGGTGAGTTTTCTGATGTTAATATGTTGGTTAAGTTGCTAGAGGGGCTAGGAAATAGTTCAAAGACTTTGCTATACAAAATGTACTATTTTTGCTGTTCTGGCCTTCTATACAATTACAATTTAATGGTAAAAACAGCAAAAATACAACCTATGTAAAACTATTCATACCAAAAAGTTCAAGGCAAGAACCTTCCTTTTATTGAGGTATAGTTGACAAATATTGTATGTATTTAAGGTGTAATAAAACAAAAAACCTTCCTGATTCAGAGAGGACTAAGAAGAGTGATGAATTTTCTAGCTCAGAAAAGATTTTATGAGAAATGTAACAACTGTTTCTTTAATGAGGCCAAATGGCACAAAACTAGGCAAAATGTAGTTTAGAACATACATGGGAGAACATATATGTGGAAAATGTCATTGGGTTTTGTTGGGCCCATTTTAATAACAAAAATAGTTCTGTATGTGGAACACTTACTGTGTTCCAACTATGCTGAGTGCCTTATGGTCCTCATTACTCTTCTCTGAGAAGGATGGTAGAGACCTATTTCACAGATGAGAAAATTGAGACCTTTAATTCCTCTGGCTTCAATTCTGACACCTTTCACATAACCAGAACTTAAAAGACCTTAGCAATCACTAGTTCAGTGGTTCCCCATATTCTGTTTTCTTGGCCTAGGAAAAATTCTAATTTTTCCAGGTTAAACATGTACGCCATACTTGGCTGTTTTCCTTTATTTCTTCCAGCAAAAACACATGGAAGGCATATCTAAAAAAGACAAAGTAGTCTATTAAATTAAAAATAATTATAGTGCCCTATCCGGTTTGGCTCGGTGGATAGAGCATCGGCCTGCGGACCAAAGGGTTCCAGGTTTGATTTTGGTCAGGGGCAAGTACCTTGGTTGCAGGCTCCTCCCCTGCCCAGGCCCTGGTTGGGGAATGTGCAGAAGGCAACCAATCAATGATGATTCTCTCTGTCTTTCCCTCTGTCTTCCACTCTCTCTAAAAGATTAATGGAAAAATATCCTTGGTGAAGATTAACAATAACAGCAAAATAATTATAGTAAATTGGAAAAATCCATGGGAAATCTAGAGGGGACAAGCTGATTAGACAGTGACTCAGAGACAACCTGAAACAGGAAGAAAGTGTCCCAGGCCAGCCAATGTTAAAAAAATACTCAGGGCAGATATAGTTCACTGCATGGCGTGTGACTTAATTTCCTCGTAAAGATCACATTTGATACTTTGGATATTCTTTATTTTACTTGACTAGAAATATTGGGAAGCAGAGTTTTAGAAGAGTATTCGTATGAGTTGTTTTAGGTCTTTCACCTCAGCACAATAGACCTGGACCCAGACCGCGCTAGGGAAAGTCGCACAGAGCTTTGCCCCTACCCCATCCTCATTCTGCTTTTGCAGATGTGTGTGTGTTTGTGTATGCTTTAAAAAAGAGTCTTTGATTTTATATTTAGGATCATGTCTTGTGCCTTTTAAAAAAAGAGTATTCGTATGAGTTGTTTTAGGTCTTTCACCTCAGCACAATAGACCTGGACCCAGACCGCGCCAGGGAAAGTCGCACAGAGCTTTGCCCCTACCCCATCCTCATTCTGCTTTTGCAGATGTGTGTGTGTTTGTGTATGCTTTAAAAAAGAGTCTTTGATTTTATATTTAGGATCATGTCTTATGCCTTTTACAAATATTTATCTTTATTGTTGAAAGTATTACAGATGTCCCCCTTTTCCCCCCATTGACCCCTTCCCTCACCGCCACATGCCTTATGCCTTTTCTTCGTGTTTTCCTTATCAAGCACTGTGTTGATTATATTTCCCTAATACTGTACAATTTCTTTGTATTACCTTCAACATAGTATTTTACTAATAGGAGGGATGAAATCTTTCTTGATCTCAATAATAGATACTCAGTTAATTTTTGTTTAATTGATTGATTTTATCTCCTATTACTAGAACTAATGGTTTTCCAACCATGAGTGAAAATATGTAAACCCCTTCCTTTTCCCTGACAAAAACTTTAAGTATGCTTTAGTGGCTAACAGCTCCCTATATATAAGGTTATTTCTTGAATCAATGACCATAATTATGTTCTTGTTTATAAAAGCCACTTGACTGCCTCTCTCCTCCAGAGTTTATTTTATATTGTTTTAATTTTTTTACCCATTAACGGTTATAAACTTGTGGTAGGTCATAGGCCACTTTCATCTATGAATGCCTATCTGCCTGTAATTTTAGCAGGCTTACCCTGAGCGTATGCTATATGCGGTGAAAATAATACTATCTGATGTTTATTAAATACAGTTTAAAATGTTATTAATTTACTTGTTTTTGTTCAAGGCAACTTAACCATTTACCCCTGTTAGCAAGTACTAGCATCTTAACTTTCTTCTCATTTGGAAGATAGGCATGAGAAAATTTCCTTTTGTACAGGTGAGATTAGTTTGTTGTTGTTTTGTTTTTTTAAATATATTTTATTGATTTTTTACAGAGAGGAAGGAAGAGGGCTAGAGAGTTAGAAACATCTATGAGAGAGAAACATCCATCAGCTGCCTCCTGCACACCCCCTACTGGGGTTGAGAGAAACACACTGATTGGTTGCCTCTTGCAGGAGCCCCGACTAGGGTCCGGGCCGGGGAGGAGCCTGCAACCAAGGTACGTGCCCTTGACCAGAACCATGGGACCCTTTGCTCTACAGGCTGATGCTCTATCCACTGAGCAAAACCAGCTAGGGTGAGATTAGTTTTCATATTAGGTAGTATCTGATGATAACTTAAATATTTTTAAATTTACGTTTTCTTGTGAGATATATATGGCATGTATTAGAATGCATAAAACATACATGTACTGCTCAAAGAATGATTATAAACAAACACTAGGGACAAGAAATAGAAATTGCCTGTACCCCTAAGCCAGTGATGGCAAACCTATGACATGCGTGTCAGAGGTGACACGCGAACTCATTTTTTTGGTTGATTTTTTTCTTTGTTAAATGGCATTTAGATATATAAAATAAATATAAAAAATACTTCTTTGTTTTACTATGATTTCAAATATCAAAAAAATTCTATATGTGACATGGCACCAGAGTTAAGTTAGGGTTTTTCAAAATGCTGACACGCTGAGCTCAAAAGGTTCACCATCACTGCCCTAAGCATACCTGTTTGTGTTCTTCCCAATCACAACTCTCTCCCTCACCTCTAGAGGTAACCACTACCCAGATTTTTATGATAATTATTTCTTTATTTTTATGAACAATTTTACCAGTTATGTATGTATCTCTAAACAACTTAGTTTTGATTGTTTTTGCATTTGACATGGGTATTTTTTGTATATATTGTTTTGTGATTTGCTTTTTCTCCTTAATATTATTTGTGCCACTTATCCATGTTGTTTTATATATCTCTGGTTCATTTCATTTTCATTAATGTTTAGCATCCTATCTTATGAATATACTACAATTTTATCAATCTGTGCTGCTATTAACAGTCTTGTACATGTCTTCAGGTGCACACATGAAAAAATTTCTCTAATGTCTTTTTCTAATAACAGAATTGTTATAGAATATGCATATATAGAATAGGACCTAGATCATGCTAAACTTTTCCAAATGGTTGTATGTAATTTTTTTCCTCATTATGCTTTTAATTTTCATTTCCTTGATTATTGGTGTGGTCAGGTATATTTTCATGTGTTTATGGCCATTTGGATTTCCTCTCTTCTTAAGTACCTGTTCAAATCTTTTGTCCATTTTTTTTTTTTGGTTGGGTTTCCTTATTGCTTTGTAAGTTCTTTGTTTGTTTTTAATATTGTTTGGATATTGGTCCTTTGTCAGTTATATGTGTTGCAAATGTCTTCTCCCACTTTGTGGCATGTCTTTATACTTCATGGTGTATTTTAACACATTTTTTTTTCATTTTAATGGGGTCAAATTTTCCAATTACTTCATTTTGTGCTTTTTGTGTTTTGTTTAGGAAAACTCTCCATAACCAGAAGTCGAAGACAATTTGATCTTTTAAACTAGTTGAAACTGATTTTTGAGTGTGAGATAAAAATCATGGGACCCTTTGGTCTACAGGCTGATGCTCTATCCACTTTTTTTCAATAGATACCTGATTTTACTTTTATCCAATAGATATCCAATTGTTATAGCACCATATTTTGAGAAGACTATCTTTTTTTCCATTGATCTAAAAAGCCACCTCAACCATATGTCAAAAGTCTGTATACATGCTTGCGTTGTTTGGGGCTCTCTATTCTGTTTGATTGGTCTGTTTGTTCATCCCTGTGCTTAGGACCACAGTATCTGTGCTCTAGCTTTACATTAAGTTTTGATATGTGTAAAACAAGTCCTTCTCCTTTTTCTTTGAGTGTCTTGCTTGTTTTTCTTCAAGAGTTCACCTTGATATTTTGTATCTGTCAGTTAGATTTAGAGCCAGCTTGCTAAATTTCACAAGAAAATATGTTGAGATGTAATTGAGATTGCATTTAACCTATATATCAATTTAGGGAGAACTGACATTTATATAACATTGGGTCTTATAATCCATGAGCATGGTATATTTTTCACTATAGATCTTCCTTTGGTATCTCTCAATAAATATTTTATAGTTTTCTCTATAGCAGGATCAAAACTGTTTTTAGAAAAGTGGGAGTAGGGAGATAAAAAGAGAGGAGGGCCTTGACTGGTTTGGCTCAGTGGATAGAGCATCAGCCTGGGGACTGAAGGGTCCCAGGTTCGATTCCGGTCAAGGGCATGTACCTTGGTTGCGGGCATATCCCCAGTAGGGGGTGTGCAAGAGCCAGCTGATCGATGCTTCTCTCGTCGATGTTTCTGACTCTCTGTCCTTCTCCCTTCCTCTCCATAAAAAAATCAATAAAATATATTTTTAAAAAAAAAGAGAGAGAGAGAGAGGAGGATACTAGAAAGTGAGAAAGGCAAACTTCACCAATGTGGTTAGAAATTCATAGTCAACATATACAATTTATTCTGATATTTTCATTGATATGGAAACTTGTAAGATAAACTAGAGGCCCGGTGCACGGATTTGTGATTCTATGTTTACTTTGATTCTATGTTTGAGGAAGGAGTGTCTATGAGGAACAAGGGCCAATGCTAATCCATAAGTACTCTGATTCCGGGACAGTTAGGATAGTTGTGATAACAGATCCCCTCCTACCTGGTGTATTCCTTTACATTCCTCACAGTCAACCAGTGGGACAGGCTCCAGAAAAACGATGCCCAGTTTCTAATAAAAAGGTAAAACATAAAAATAATTCCTTGTTAACGTCATTTATGAAATGAGGCTTTTATTGCTTTGACAGATGAGGCCACTCTTTTATCTGAGCTTCTCTGACCTCCTCCTGGGGATATGCTGGCTCATTGAAGCACTTCTCTATGGAACTTCAGCAGCCAATAAGGACATTGTCTGCTATAACCTGCAAGCAGTGGGACAGGTGAGTACTGCTAGATTGTGACTGTACATTACAAGAAAGGCACACTCAGATAAATGGGAAGCAAAAAAATAATGCAATCTGGGAAGTGGGACCCTTTTGTTTATTGTCACACTTTGACACAATAGCTTTTATTGTTTTTCATAGTAAAAAAATTATTTGTTTATTATAGAAAATTTGAAAAATCCAGAAGCAAAAAGATAATTAAAATCACCCAGATAGTCTGGCTGGAGTTGCTCAGTTGGTTGAGCATCATCCCATGCACTGAGAGTTTGCTGGTTCCATTCCCACTCAGGGCACATCCCTGGGTTGTGGCTTTGATCCCCAGCTGGGGAGCTTATGGAAGATAACTGATGCATGTTTCTCTCTCTTTCTCTCTTTCTCACTCTCTCACTCTCTCTCTCCATCCCTCTTTCTCTTCCCACCCTCCCTTACCCCTCTTCCTGTCTCTAACCATGTCCTCCAGTTAGGATTAAAAAATAATATTTTTAAAAGAAATTGCACAACTTTAAAAAAATGTATTTTTATTGATTTCAGAGAGGAAGGGAAAGGTAGAGAGAGAAACATCAATGATGAGAGAGAATTATTATTTTATATTTTTATTGATTTCAGAGAGGAAGGGAAAGGGAGAGAGAGATAGAAACATCAATGAGAGAGAATCATTGATTAGCTGCCTCCTGCACGCCCCCTACTGGGGATCGAGCTCGTATCCAGGGCATGTGCCCTTGACCAGAATTGTAGGCTGACGCTCTATCTGCTGAGCCAAAATGGCTAGGGCGTGAGAGAGAATTATTGATTGGCTGCCTCCTGCATGCCCCTGATCAGGAATCAAACCGTGACCTCCTGGTTCATGGATGGAAGCTCAGCCACTAAGTCATACCAGTTGGGCAAGGGCTCCATGCTGTAAATATCTGTGTGTAACTTTTGTGTGCATTTAAGTTTTTAAATTATTTAGGGGGAAAGGCATGATTTCTGGATTCTATGGTAAACTTCTGTTTAGATTTGTAAAAAACTGCCCAACTATCTTCCAAAATGTCTGTAGTCATGCTTCTTATAATGGTGTTTGGACAACAAAGGACTGCATATATGACGTTGTTCCCTATGATTATAATGGAGCTGAAATATTCCTGTTGCTTAGTGACATCGTAGTTCATGATTTCAAAGGATTTTTCAAGGAATAGGAGGTTGTTGAGATCAGCAAGGCTATGGCCGAGATGGCTAACAACTTTAACCTGGGTGTGGACGAGGATGACATTGATGAGCTCCTGGAGGTGGCTTCTAAGGAATTGACTAATGAGTTATTGGAACTGGAACAGGAACGCATAGCTGAAGGAGAGTCAAGAGAAAAGTAACTATAAGAGAAAGAAAAGAAGACTCCTCCCAAGAAAATTCACATGAAGGGGTTAGCAGAAGCTTTTGCAGACCTCAGCAAGCTCCTTAAGAGTTTGAAAACATAGACCTCAACACTGAAAGGTTTTATTAATACCGAGGAATATTCATGGTACATTATCTGTTTACAAGCAAATCTATAATGAAAAAAGAAACCTAGCAAACCACCGTGGATGTATATATGAAAAGAATGACACCTCCTCAAGAAGAGCCTCAGACAGCTCCTTCAGTGTTCCAGAAGAAGGCATTGTTGTCCTGGGAGAGGACAGCTTCATGAATGGCCCTGAAGACCTTCAGTGGGACAAGATGTGGAGGTGGAAGGCAGTGATGTTGATGATCCTGACCCTGTGTAGGCCTAGGCTAATGTGTGTATTTGTGTCTTAAATGTTTAAAACATTAAAAAATAAAACCATTAACAATAGAAAACACCTTATAGAATGAGAATATAAAGAAAAGGGTTTGTACAGCTTTACAATGTGTTTGTGTTTTAAGCTGTTATTACAAAGAGTCAAAAAGTTAAAAAAAATTTTGAAGTTTATAAAGTAAAATGTACAGTAAGCTAAGTTTAGTTTATTGAAGAAAAATTTTTTATAAATTTAGTGTAACGTAAGTGGTAAAGTATTTATAAAGTAGTGTACAGTAATGTCATAGTCCTCCACATTCATTCACCACTCACTCACTGACTCATCCAGAGCAACTTTCAGTCCTGCAAGCTCCATTCATGATAAATGGCCTATGTAGGTACACCGTTTTAAAAATCTTCTATATTTTTACTGTATCTTTTTAATGTTTAGATACACAAATACTTATCATTATGTTATAGTTGCCTGCATGATTCAGTACAGTCACATGCTGTACACATTTGCAGCCTACGGGTAATAGCTATACCATATAGCCTAGGTGTGTAGGAGGCTAGTCCAGTGGTCAGTCAACAGAGCCAAATATCAATAGTACAGCGATTGAAATTTCTTTTGAGAGCCAAATTTTTTAAACTTAAACTATATACGTAGGTACATTGTTGTTAACTTAATTAGGGTACTCCTAAGCTGGCCTTTGCTAAAAACGTCCTCAATCTGATTGAGGTACATTCGCTGAGGTCGACCCCTTCCAACTCTCCCATCCACACTCTGTATGTTGTTGTTTTTAATTTTAGGCACGATTCCAGTTTCTCATCAATAAGACGACTTCTAAATTTACTCTTGATAAGATTCATGCTTGAAAATGATTGTTAGCATAAATATGTAGACCCGAATAAGGAAAGAACAGCAAATGCTAGTTTTTTCAGTTGATTATATGAGTCAGGAATACTATTCCAGGTGTTAAAAATCAACATATCTTCCTTCTCCAGGTCTTTCAAAGCAGACCACTTGTGCTGTGAACTAAGTTCACATTTGTTTTTCTCCAATATTTCTATATCAGCACAAAGACGTTCAAATTTCGAGCTCCAGAGTTCTTTGTTTTTTAAATCCAGCAATTGCATTTCAAAGTTGCCAATGTCAATATTAAAGGGAGAAAAATTTAATTCTGTTACAGTAGCATTGAGAGGTTTTTTTAACAAAGGCTAACGTCACTTTGCTGTTTCTGAATTCCTGGAACCTGTTGAGAAAAGCTTCCTCATATTTAAAATACCGTACATGGTATTTTGTGGAAGAGCTACACTCAAAGGGCCAAAGAGCTGCATGTGGCTCGCGAGCTGCGGTTTGCCGACCACTGGGCTAGACCATCTGGGTTTCTGTAAGTGCACTCTATGTTTGCACAATGGTGAGATTGCCTAATGACACATTTCTCAAAACATATTCCCATCATTAAGCGACACATGACTGTATACAATTTGCAATCTCACCAATTTGCAATAAATAACAGTCACTGTTGCTTTGCATCCTCACCAGCAATTGGTGTCAGTGCTTTAGATTCTAATAAGGATATAGTGGTATCTTGTTGTTTTAATTTGCAGTTCCCTAATAACTTAAGATGTTGAACATCATTTTATTATGCTCATTTGCTGTCTGTATTGTATTAAAATTTGATATGTATAAATTATAAAACTAATATATATTCTCAATAAACAGGTAAAAAGTAAAGAGGGATATACAATTGAAAAGTAAAAGTTCACCTCTCTTCTTTTACCTCTCACTTTCATAATTTGATCAGTTTCGATTAAATGTCTCTGCTTTTCAAAATTCTCCTCTAACTGGTTCTTGAGAAAAGCAGGGCATTCCTTGTTTGCACAAGCAGATGAAGAGGTTCTAGATTTTCCAAGCATCATAGTAAAGAAAGAGAACCAGTCACCTGGTCTAAACAAACAAGATATCCAAGTTTCTGAATCTAGATTTTCAGTTTCATTCTTTGAGTAGGAAGACACTTTTTGAAAAAAACTTTTATGAAAACTGGTGCTGAGATTGTTAGAAAATAGTAGCTATTAATAATTTCCACTGAAGCAGAATGAAACAAAAATGGGCTTAAGCAGTAGTAGGAAAGAATTTAATTTGGTAAGAAACCTTGCGGATTGCTAGGAATAAGTCATCATGGTCTCTTCGTTGTTTCGCTATCAGATATGTCTATAATTTTTATCTGTGTGAAATGGATCTTCTATTTTTACATGAAAGTCAAGTGATCACTAGATAAGTAGTTCAGTGCTTCCTAGACTTTAGGATTTTACAAATGAGTAAAACTAAAAAAAAAAAATGGGAGTTGCTAATTTTGTATTCTGCTAAATTAAGAACACTTAAAAACAGCTACCACTGAATTCCTAAAAGGAATAACAATTGATACTAAAAAAAAACTAGGCAAAGTGCTAGTAATATCTCAGAATAAAAGG
>NW_006294609.1:4666606-4678016 GCF_000327345.1 Myotis davidii | reverse complement strand
CACAGCTCCTGAATCTCAGAGGGAAGGCTGGAGTGGGTGGGTGGGACTAGCTCAGCCGGGGGCAAACTACGGCGCGCGGGCTGGATCCGGCCCGTTTGAAATGAATAAAACTAAAAATAAAAAAGACCGTACCCTTTTATGTAATGATGTTTACTTTGAATTTATATTAGTTCACACAAACACTCCATCCATGCTTTTGTTCCGGCCCTCCGGTCCAGTTTAAGAACCCATTGTGGCCCTTGAGTCAAAAAGTTTGCCCACCCCTGGGTTAGGGCAAAGGTGGTTTCTTTAAAGTAGTAAATAAATATAGCTTTATGAAATACTTATTACATTGACTATATTTTTCTCAATATTTCTTAGACCAGTGACTATTTTGTCAGGGACCAGCACTAAATTCTTAACCAGCATTTGGAAATTATTCCACTAAATGGCCTTTCAAAGTTCTTTTCAGATTTAGGATGCTAAAGCTTCAGGACATGTGAATATTTTTTTCTTTTGAGCTTTTCCTCCTCTTTTGGGGTGGATGTGAGGTACAAATTAGAATCAGGCTTTTCCACTTATCCTATATAATAAGTGCTTCCTAGACTTTAGGATTTTACAAATGAGTAAAACTAAAAAAAAAAATGGGAGTTGCTAATTTTGTATTCTGCTAAATTAAGAACACTTAAAAACAGCTACCACTGAATTCCTAAAAGGAATAACAATTGATACTAAAAAAAAACTAGGCAAAGTGCTAGTATAATCTCAGAATAAAAGGTGGTTTCTTTTTAAAAGATATATATCTTTTATTGATTTTTTTACAGAGAGGAAGGGAGAGGGATAGAGAGTTAGAAACATTGATGAGAGAGAAACATCGATCACCTGCCTCCTGCACACCTCCTATTGGGGATGTGCCTACAACCAAGGTACATGCCCTTGACTGGAATCAAACCTAATATGCAAAGTGACCAGTCATTCTGCCATTTGGTCAATTTGCATATGCGGGCCGGATCCGGCCAGTTTGAAATGAATAAAACTAAAAAAAAAAAGACTGTACCCTTTTATGTAATGATGTTTACTTTGAATTTATATTAGTTCACACAAACACTCCATCCATGCTTTTGCCTTATAAAGGCTAATATGCAAATTGCCTTATAAAGGCTAATATGCAAATTGACCAAATGGCAGAATGACTGGTCGCTGTGATGCGCACTGACCACCAGGGGCCATATGCTCAAGGCAGGAGCTGTCCCCTGGTGGTCAGTGCACTCCCACCAGGGAGCACTGCTCAGCCAGAAGCCGGGCTCATGGCTGGTGAGCGCAGCGGTGGTGGCGGGAGCCTCTCCTGCCTCCGTGGCAATGCTAAGGATGTCCCACTGATGGCTTAGGCAGGAGCAGGCCTAAGCCGTCAGTTGGACATCCCCTGAGAGCTCCTGGACTGCAAGAGGACACGGGCCAGGCTGAGGGACCCCCCCCCCCAAGTGCACTAATTTCATGCACCAGGCCTCTAGTTATATTGTAACTTCATTATGTGCCTGTTGAGTTTCTGTCTGATTTAGATGAAAAGAGTTTTGTAGGAAATCCAGAGATGGTTGGGGGTGGGGAAGAACTGGCTCTGTACCCTTGCGCCACTTCACTGAACTGAAACAGAAGAAATCAATCATTTACCAAGAGCTAGTCTTTTGTTCTGAAATGTAACTGAGAAGCAAAGTGAGTTTGAGAACCAAGCCATCAGAAATAATTTCAGTATTTGATTAACAAGTTGAGATGTGATGTTTTTCAGGTGCTACTTTTTTGTGAACTTAGCCAATCAGTAAACAGATGTTAAAGTGACATTATATTTGGCTCAAAAGGCTTTGTCTAGACTAGGGGTGGGGAATGTCCAGCCCTGAGACCTTATAAGGCCTGAAAAATCATTTGGTCCAGCCCTGCTAAGACATTAGGGGTGAGTTAATTAAATGTTTGACCAAATATAGCAGGCTAATTTTTAACTTGATAATTTTGTATGGCCCTCGAATGATGTTATAAATATCCAAATGGCCCTTGGCAGAAAAAAGTTCGCCAACCCTGGTCTAGACCAGCTCTGAAAGATGGAATCTGATCCATAGTCTAAGATGCTGAGATTTTTAATTTATTAGATGACAAGTTCTGCACTGAGAAAATTGATTTGGTTATATGTAATTGTCTTCCATATTTGGTTATTTGTAATTGTCCCCATATCAATTTTGGGATCAAAGACAAATTCAGTGCTTTTCCCAAAAGGGTCTAGGAGTATCGTTGTACTAGTATTTCTCTTTACCAGAGATAACTGCTATGGAGAAACAAGATAATGACAGTACCAGACACTGTCCTAATCAGCTTCTCTGTTTACTCTTGGGCATTCTAGTATTTATTTTGAAACAGGTTGACATGTCAGCAATCATCTTTTCTTAGTGAACGAGCCCAGCTTCATTTTATGGAAGATATGTTAGTCAGGTACTTTAGAGATATCAGTTTGGATTGCAAATGATGTGAAGTGCATGGCTTGGAGTTAAAGCATAGAGTTTGGAGTCAAACATACGTGAGTTGAAATCCCAGCTCTAGCACTTGTTTGCTGTGTGATTTTTTTTTTAACAAGTTAACTTCTCTGTCTTAGTTTCCCTATGTAAAATAGGGACATTGGTAAGGTTTTTAGGGTTGTTGTGAAGATTAAATTAGATAACAAATGCAAAATGCTTGCCCTTAGTGTAAACTATTGTTATTTTTATTATCATTATTTTTGAAGGTAAAATAGTAACTCTGTGTATTTCCTTAAGAACAGAATTCACCTGTAGGCCTTTTATTTTCTCCACATTCTTACTGATCCATTTCTTTTTGAATGCCTGGCAATAGAAAGCGGGGTCTATTAAAAATATTCCCGCCCTAGCCGGTTTCGCTCAGTGGATAGAGCGTTAGCCTGCGGACTCAAGGGTTTGATTCCAGTCAAGGGCATATACCTTGGTTGCAGGCACATACCCTGTGGGGAGTGTGCAGGAGGCAGCTGATCGATGTTTCTCTCTTCGATGTTTCTCTCTATCCCTCTCCCTTCCTCTCTGTAAAAAAAATCAATAAAATATATTTAAAAAATAAAATAAATAAAAATATTCCCTCAGCTAGAATTGGATTTCACTATCTTAACTTGTAAATGTGTTCTCATTGCCTTTCTGACCTCTTAGACTCAGCCTAAGTCAAAGGCATAAATTCTACAGTGGCTGTGGGTCTATATAAAATTATTGTGATTTTTTTAGAGTCTTCAAATGGTTTTAATATAATAAGAATTCAAATAAACTTTTGCTAATTGAGCCGAAACCGGTTTGGCTCGGTGGATAGAGCGTCGGCCTGCGGACTGAAGGGTCCTGGGTTCGATTCCGGTCAAGGGCATGTACCTGGGTTGCGGGCACATTCCCAGTGGGAGATGTGCAGGAGGCAGCTGATTGATGTTTCTAACTATCTCTCTCCCTTCCTCTCGGTAAAAAATCAATAAAATATATTTTAAAAAAAACAAACTTTTGCTAATTGATAGCTGATTTCCCTGGATTTAATCCCATATTTAGAGGCACTAGGCCCTTCTGTCTGAGTAGATTTCTGATATTAGCCCCCTGTGGCTAGCTTTTACAACTCTTTTAGCCACAAACTAACAAATGTCTGATTATTGCAGTGGCACTGTGTTTGATCTGTGACAGAACAGATTTGTATCATGACTAGTCCTCTTTGTTAGGGGTAAGTACTCCTTTTAAAAATATATATTTTGATTGATTTCAGAGAGGAAGTGAGAGGGAGAGAGCTATAGAAACATCAATGATGAGAGCGAATCATTGATTGGCTGCCTCCTGCGTGTCCCCCATTGGATTGAGCCGGCAACCTGAACAGTGTGTGCTCCGGCCAGAAATTGAACAGTGACTTCCTGATTCATAGGTAGTGCTTAACCACTGAGCCATGCTGGCTGGGCAGGAGTAAGTACTCTTAACAGCAAGAAAAAAATCCCTTGTACCCTTGACCCATGTAATAGAAATAGCTTTATCTGTCATCCTAAGTGTTTTGGGACATTTAAAGTCTAGAGTGAAACTCTCTTATATTATTTTCTGTCACTTCTGATGGCATAGAATCAGAAATTTGTTTTAAAAATTTCATCCTCAAGTATTTTTATACTTGATTGTACTTTATCTCTATTTTCTATAAGTTTGAGCTGCCATCTTTGAAGACAATTTTACAAAGAAGTAGAAAAACCACATGTTTGATATAGTTTTAAGTATCTTCTTCTTGTAAAAGAGTGAACCAAAGTCATTGTAGCTTCATTTAGTCTCAGGATTCAATTTATTAAAAAAAAGACCGGATTGAAAATCAGGACTCTGGAGTTACCTTGTTGGATCTGCTTTAGGCTGGTGAGATTTTGGGTGAATAACTTCTTACATTACTTTTTCATTAATTTAATAGTAGAAGCAAAATAGTTTCTGCCATATAACAGACCTCAAATAAGTCACTTTATTTTATTTTTTAATATATTTTATTGATTTTTTTACAGAGAGGAAGGGAGAGGGATAGAGAGTTAGAAACATCAATGAGAGAGAATCATCTATCAGCTGCCTCCTACACACCCCCAACTGGGGATGTGCCCGCAACCAAGGTACATGCCCTTGACTGGAATCGAACCTGGGACCCTTCAGTCTGCAGGCCAACGCTGTATTACTGAGCCAAACCAGCCAGGGCTAAATAAGTCACTTTAAAAACAAATTCACTGCCCTAATTGGTTTGGCTCAGTGGATAGAGCGTCGACCTGTAGACTGAAGGGTCCCAGGTTCGATTCCGGTCAAGGGCATGTACCTTGGTTGCGGGCACATCCCCAGTAGGGGGGCGCGCAGGAGGCGGCTGATCGATGTTTCTCTCTCATCAATGTTTCTAACTCTCTATCCTTCTCCCTCCTCTGTAAAAAATCAATAAAATATATTAAAACAAACAAATTCACTTATCAGCTTGGGTTTCTTATTACAAAAATAGGATGAAATGTCAGTCTTATGTAAAAATACTTTTAGGTTATAAAATTTATACCAATATAAGCTTGAATAGAAGGTTCTTGTTTGTCTTTCCTATTATAGATTCTTCTTTACACATGTTAGTAATTCAGTAACTATTTGCTTCGCTGGTATTTTAAGAGAGTAAAGATGATAGAGTTGAGTTTCTCAAAAGAATACAAAGTAAGGTGATAAATTTACAGTCAACTATAAATTGAAGAATGTTAACATTAATCACAAAGGTCAAGGTTATTAACAACAATATCTCTCAGGCTTGAATAGTTTTTTATTCTAAATACAGTGGGGCCTTGACTTACGAGTGTCCCGACTAACGAGTTTTTCGGGATACGAGCCGTCTCTCGGCCGATTTTTTGCTTTGAGCTGAGAGCTAAAATTCGGGTTATGAGCCAGCTTCAGATACCGTATTTGCCGGCGTATAAGACGACTGGGCGTATAAGACGACCCCCTAACATTTCCACTCAAAATACAGAGTTTGTTATATTCTCACCGTATAAGACTACCCCCTCTTCCGCACACCTTCCACACACCAAATAAAAGGTAAAACAATATCAGATTTGATTTTAACATTTTAATTTATATTCAAATGCTTATGACATGCAGGAAAACTGTCACAAGGCTGTATGTAATCAAACATATACATAAAACAGTGCAAGTTTATTACCGGTAAACATACCGGTAATTCACTAAAGAAAACACACTCTATAGACTGGTACCGTAGATGCTTCTCAGGAACACAGGCAAGCAGCCCACAACCTAGAGGGACTGTCAATGATAGAAGTAAGATAACAAATAGAGGGAGAGAGCAAGTGCCGGGCAAGTCCCTAGCAAGTTTGCTGGCGTGACAGTTTCACCTTAAAAGCCTTCAAACTCCTCTTCATCATCTGATATTAAAAGTTCATCGACGACATCTTGGTGCCATGATAGGGATGATAGGGGTTTGACTGGTCAACATTTTCTATGCTGTATTGTACAATGGGGCAGTATTGTGGCTGGCTGTTGGCTATATACAAAGCCTGATTTGATTGGTCCCTGCTCCCTGTTTGCCCGCCCTGTCACTATAGCAGTCTGGTCCACCCTTGCATCAGCATCTCCCTGGGACCTCACTAGTGCGCAAGTGCGAGCTCTTCAACCTTCTAACAGGCACCATGATAGCGCAAAATCGCGAATCTTCAATGCATATGTAAAGAAATATACGGTAACCCGAATTTACCACACTCGCAAAATCGCATAACAGCCGAGCATACACCCAGCAGCGCTGCTGATGCCTGAACGGTATGTGGAATGAAGTGGGCGGGCATCGGGAGGCCACTATGGCACGGGGCAAGCACTATGGGCAGTCTATCTGAAGTGTACCTGGCGTATAAGACGACCTCCCACTTGGAGGCATATTTTTCAGGGCCAAAAAATCATCTTATACGCCGGCAAATACGGTACCCCACTGCTAGTTGGCGCAGTGAACGTCACAGTGAACGCCACAACATCAGCCCAGCATCACGTGTCTCACTCATTCACTTTTTGATTTGACATACGAGTAATTTGAGTTGCAAGCTCCGTCACGGAACGAATTAAACTCGTAAGTCAAGGCCCCACTGTAGAGTTTTTTCTAAACTGTAAGAAAGGCCAAGTTTAGAATTTTCTGTGTCTGATATGAGGGTGGAGGGAATCTATCTGATATAATGACATCCTGGTTCCCTCTACTGGGCTTAAATGAAATTGCCTTTAAAAAAATTTCTATTACAGATGTCTCCCATTTTCTCCCCTTTTTGACCACCTCCACCCAGCTATTGCTTCCTCAGACTTCTGTTTCCTCATCATAGAATGGCCATTCTCTTTAAATCTCAAGAGGAGAGAGAAAGACAAGGAAATCAAATCACATACCAAATTTTACTGTCGTGATTGGAGAGACATGTAATTTACTTCCTGCTATAAATCATCACTTATTTTAAATGTTCACTTTAGTAATGATGGAAACATTTTAGAAATCCTTTTGCTACGGATTTTTTCTTAAGAAACTAAACTTACATCTGCCTGTGGCCTCAGATAAAGGACTTCAAAGTTATTAGATAACTGTTTATTGTTTACAATGTTCTAGTCATTATACTACATTCTGGAGTACACATGGATGAACAAGATAGATAAATTTCTTATTCTCAGGAGTTTACAATTCTAGTGATAATTCACCTGGAGCTGTGAGTGCCGGCTGTGCATAAAGTTCTGTGCTGAGTTGCTAGAAAGTGAGGTTGGTTATGATATGGTGGTATAAATATAGAAACAAATATGATTCTTCACCTCAGAGATTAAAATCTAATGGCTAGGGGACTGTCTAGGGCGGGGGGAAAAATGGGCACATATGTAATACCCTTTGTAATACTTTAAGCAATAAAAAATAAAAAATAAAATAAAATCTAATGGGAGACTAGACATATGTACTTTATCTAAATCATTACAGTACAAAGCAAATTATATCCTATATAATAAAAGTCCAGGGACCAAATGGTAGAATGACCAGAACGACCACTCGACCAGTCACTATGACGTGCACTGACTACCAGGGGGCAGACGCTCAATGCAGGAGCTGCCTCCTGGTGGTCAGTGTGCTCCCACAGTGAGAGCGCCACTCCGCTGACTGGGATTAGCGACACTCCCACAGTGGGCTGATCCCCTCAGGCAATGCCCCCCACCAGTGCGTGAATCCCATGCACCAGCTCTCTAGTTCTTTAATAAAAGTATAAACTAGGAATGTGAAAGAAGTGATTGGTTCTTTTTTAAAAAATTATTTTAATTAATCAGTTAATTTATTTTTTAAATTTATTTTTTATTGTTGACTAGAGGCCCGGTGCACGAAATTCATGCATGAGGGTGTGTGTGTCCCTCAGCCCAGCCTGCACCCTCTTCAATCTGGGATCCCTTGAGTGAAATCCGGCTACCCGTTTAGGCCCGATCAGGATTGGGCTTAAATGGGCAGTCAAACATCCTTCTCACAATCCAGGCATGGACCCATTGATTGTCCTGGTTACACACATGCAATAGTTTTAAAGGTCTAGGATTTTTTTTTTCTGTAAACCTTTCAATCCATAATTTGACTTTTTTCCCCCTTTCTCTTAAACATAGGCAGAAATCTTATGTTTTAGAACACTTTAGTGGACAGACTTAATTTTTCCTGTTTGGAGTTGCTATATTCTGCCCCTGGGCCCCCCGTCCTCCCATCCCCTACCCATCACCCAAGTGATTGGTTCTAACTGGGGAGATTCAGAAAATTATCATCGAATGGGTAACCAAACCAAAATTTCACCTAACCAAAAATTTCAGTCTCTCCTTATTATATCTTTTAGGAGCCAAATGTATTGATCTGAGATTTCTTTCTTTTATTTTTTCCTGATAAACTTGAGCAATAAAATGGTCTAAAGTCAGGCAGTGTTAGGAGGGAGGTAAAGTCATGTCTCAAGATCAGGGGGGATGGAAATATTCTCTGTCTGTGCTATCCAAAGTGTTAACCAGTAATCACACTTAGGTATTGAGTACTTAAAATAGGGCTGGTGTGACTGAGGAACTGTATTTTAAATTGTATTTAATATTTATTAGTTTGTAAATATATTTTATTGATTTTTTACAGAGAGGAAGGGAGTGGGATAGAGAGTTAGAAACATCAATGAGAGAGAAACATAGACCAGCTGCCTCCTGCACACCCCCTACAGGGGATGTGCCCGCAACTAAGGTACATGCCCTTGACCAGAATCGAACCTGGGACCTTTCAGTCTGCAGGCCAACGCTCTATCCACTGAGCCAAACCGGTTAGGGCTAATATTTATTAGTTTAAATTTGAATAGTCATGTGTCTAGTTACCTACTGTATTGGACAATGCAGGTCTGGATAATACATATTTTGGTTACTCACTGAAAATATGGAGACCTGGCATTTTATGTAGTGAGCTTGTTCAGGATCTTGTACCTGAGCTATTGTGTTGTTCAGCCAAATTCTTGCCACTAAACTACTTTCTAACACTGAGACTATGCCCCTTATCTATGTGACTTACTGACATCCATTGTCTTCTCTGTTGTTATTATTTTTAAAATATATTTTTATTGATTTCAGCGAGGAAGGGAGAGGGAGAGAGAGAGAGAACCATTAATGTTTAGAGAGAACCACCGATCGGCTGCCTTTTGCATGCCCCCTACTGGGGTTCGAGCCTGCAACCTGGACATGTGTCCTTGACTGGAATAGAAGCCAAGACCTTTCAGTCCACAGGCCGACGCTCTATCCACTGAGTCAAACCAGCTAAGGCGTCTTCTGTTATTATTTATGTATGTATGTATTTATTTATTTTTCTGCAAAAAGCTTTATTGTTTCATTTGGTCCAATGCATGGGAGAGGGCTTCAGGGTGGTTAAGAGAATGACTAGTAGTTTTGGGAAGAGGCTCAAGTACCAGGGGAATGCAGAGGAGCCTCTGGAAGGCCTCTGGTCTCCAAAGTCTCATAGTCCTGCTTGAGGGTGAGCCCTTTGAAGAGATATTCACCCAACCCAGCCTGAGGGCCAGTTAGCCTGTGGATGTTAGTCAGGTGGTTGCCCATCTTCTTGATCGGTTTCACCTCATCCAGGAAGTGGTTCACCAGAAAGTCACAGAGATGAGGGTCTGCATGGGTAGAACCCAGGGCATGCAGCTCCAAAAGGGCCTGGTTCAGGTTCTTCTCCAAGGGCAGGGCAGCTTCCATGATGTCCTGAGTTTTGCTCCATTCATCTTGGGAAGGTTTCAGCATGTCCTGAAAGAGAATGCGGCCACCACGCTTGTTTTGCAACTTAAAGAGATGCTCAGTGCCCTCACGTTTCTTCTCTACCGACTTGCGGAAGAAGTGGCCCATGCCCTCGAGAGCCACATCATTACTGTCGAAATAGTAGCCCAGAGAGAGGTAGTTATAGGAGGCCTCACAGATGCAGGTCAGGTGATTGACTGCAGCCTCCACCTCAGTGGAATAACTCTGACAAATTTGAGAGCTCATGGTTATTCAGCAATAAGGAGTTAAGGTAGAACTGGTGTGTTGGTTGGTCCCAGAGGTGATTCTGAAGGTGGTAACTGGATAAGACACAGGAGGGTGGTCGAAGGTGTCCCTGGCTCTGTTCCATCCAAACACTGTTGAAGCAAGAGACAGATCCAGGACTGCTCAGGGCACTGACTTCTCTGTTATTTATTTATTTATTTTTTTATGCTCCCTACTGGGGATTGAGCCCGCAACCCAGGCATGTGCCCTTGACCAGAATCAAACCTGGGACCTTTCAGTCCACAGGCCAACACTCTATCCACAGAGCCAAACCGGCTAGGATGTCTCTGTTATTTTTCAAAACAACTTTCCTGTTAGTTTTTTCCTCTTTTAAAATGGAATTTATTGGGGTGACATTGGTTAGTAAAATTTTATAGGTTTCAGGTGTAAAATTCTATAATACATCTGAATATTATAGTGTGTGTTCACCACCCCAAGTCAAGTCTCTGTCCATCACTTTTCCCCACCTTTACCTCCCCCACCCCCAATTTCTTCTGGTAATCACCCTAATGTTGTCTGCATTTATGAGTTTTTCTTGCTAAATTTCTTCACCCTTTTCATCCAGCTCCCCTAGACATAGACAACAGTATGGTGATTACCAGAGGGAAAGGGGTGGGGCGGGGGTAGTAAATGGTAAAGGCTGTCATATATATAGTGATGGAAATGATATGACTTTGGGTGGTGGGCATACAATGCAATTATACAGTTCATGTATCATAGAGGTATACACTTCAAACCTATATAATCTTATTAACCAATGTCACCCCAGTAAACTTAATAAAAAATATAAATTGAAATCCTTATGGCATTTTCAATAAAAAAATAAAATAGAAAGATTCTAGGCATTTTCAATAAAAAAATAAAATAGAAAAAGATTCTATGATTTTTTTTTATTGTTGACAGTATTAAAGATGTCCCCCATCCCCCACCCCCCTGTCCTTCCCCACCCAGGCTTTCTCTACACTATTGTTTGTGTCCATGGTCTATGCATATATGTTCTTTGGTTAATCTCTTATCATCATCCCTTTTACTTCCCTGCCCTCTGAATTCTGTCATTCTGTTCCATACATTCATGCCTCTGGACCTATTTTGTGCCTAAAAGTGGACCAGTTAGGTGAGAGGAATTGGATAATACTGTGGTTCCTCTGCAAAGGATAAAATAAGGCCCTGGTTAGTGTGGTTGAGCTTAGTTGGCTTAGTTGGTTGAGCGTCAATCCATGCATGGAGAGGTCACCATTCAAATTCCTGGTCAGGGCATGTGCCTGGGTTTCCGGCTTGATCCCCAGTAGGGAGTGTGCAGGAGGCAGTCAGTCAATGTTTCTGGCAGGTCTCTCACTTTCCCTCTCCAT
>NW_006294609.1:4648713-4666523 GCF_000327345.1 Myotis davidii | reverse complement strand
TACCTCCCCCACCCCCAATTTCTTCTGGTAATCACCCTAATGTTGTCTGCATTTATGAGTTTTTCTTGCTAAATTTCTTCACCCTTTTCATCCAGCTCCCCTAGACATAGACAACAGTATGGTGATTACCAGAGGGAAAGGGGTGGGGCGGGGTAGTAAATGGTAAAGGCTGTCATATATATAGTGATGGAAGATGATATGACTTTGGGTGGTGGGCATACAATGCAATATACAGTTCATGTATCATAGAGGTATACACTTCAAACCTATATAATCTTATTAACCAATGTCACCCCAGTAAACTTAATAAAAAATATAAATTGAAATCCTTATGGCATTTTCAATAAAAAAATAAAATAGAAAAAGATTCTATGATTTTTTTTTATTGTTGACAGTATTAAAGATGTCCCCCATCCCCCACCCCCCTGTCCTTCCCCACCCAGGCTTTCTCTACACTATTGTTTGTGTCCATGGTCTATGCATATATGTTCTTTGGTTAATCTCTTATCATCATCCCTTTTACTTCCCTGCCCTCTGAATTCTGTCATTCTGTTCCATAATTCATGCCTTCTGGACCCTCTAAAATCAATAAAAACTTCTTTTTTAAAAAGGAAGCTGGCCCCTGCCAGTGTGGCTCATGGTTGAGCACTGACCTATGAACCAGGAGGTCACAGTTTGATACCCGGTCAGAGCACATGCCTGGGTCGCTGGCTCAATCCCGAGGAGGGGACATACAGAAGGCAGCCAATCAATGAGTCTCTCTTACTGATGTTTCTCTCCTTCTCCCTTCCTCTCTGAAATCAATAAAAATATAGTCCTAGCCGGTTTTGCTCAGTGGATAGAGCATTGGCCTGCGGATCGAAGGGTGCTAGGTTAGATTCCGGTCAGGGGTACGTACCTCGGTTGCAGGTTCCTCCTCAGGCTGGGGCCCTGGTCAGGATGCATGCAGAAGGCAACTAATCGATGTGTTTCTCTCACATTAATATTTCTCTCTGTCTTTCCCTCTCTCTTCTGCTCTTTTTAAAAACCAATGGAAAAACATCCTTTGGTGAGGATTAAAAAATTAAAAAATATATATTTTTAAAAAAAGCTGAGGCATGTTTTAGGTAGGCTGGATAGAATTCCCATATTTTACATGGTATGGATACTAGTTTGTAAGTTACTAATAGAATAGTAGGTAGAACTCCTATAATAGAAAATAATGGAATAAATCAAAGGAAATCAGAGTGGGGCAGTTATGATGGGTTGTTTTGCTTTTTTACCTAGATATTCTACATTTCTTCATTTCTCTACACCGTCAATTACATCTGGTATCTCTACAAAGAACTAAGGATGAAACACACCCAGAGTGGACAGAGCACATTTTCCTTGGTAAGTTTTATTCAAAGTTAATAGTTAAGAACAGTATGCTAAAACAAACCCATGTATCCTTGATCAATATTGTAAACACTCAGCACAGACTAGGTGAATTAATTGAGATTAATAAAAGGAAAACATGTTCTCACTGAGTTTCTATCCTGTTAATATGATTTCCTCATATCTCATACCACCAAAAAAAAAAAAAGAGACTCCATTATGGGAAACATTATGCACAGTACTGCCATTCCTGCCTGGTTCTATTCAGTAAAAGAAATAATCCTGGCTCTATGCCAGTACATCATTGTTGCTAAAGATCTTGGCGAAGAGTCAGGGAAAGTGTTTAGCTTGGAAACCTGGGATTTGAACTATAGGTATGGAAAGGGTGAGTGTTCTGCTCTGCTGTATTTTTTCAGTATGAGTAGATAAAAAATATTGGTTTGCAGAAGAGCAGGGGAAATAATGTATGGTAATCAGAAAATAAGATTAACCCAGGGAGAAGTTAGTTGTCTTTCCCCCTTTGGTTCACAGAGTTTTGGCACTGTCTAGCATTATAATTATTCACTAAGTCAGTACATCTGGACTCTTTGTGTGCATGTATGTATTTTACATATCATATAATTCACCTATTTTAAATATACAATTCAATGGTTTTTAAAGTAAACTTAATCAGGTTGTATAGTCATCATCACATGACAGTTTCAGAATATTTTCTTCACCCCAATAAAATCTTCCATGCCCATTTACTGTTAATCCCCTTCCAACCTTCTGCACTAGACAAGCACTAATCTACTTTCTGTTTATAGAGTGTCCTTTTCTGGACATTTTATATAGATGGAATCACACAGTATATAATTTCTTTTGTCTGTTTTATTTAATTTAGCATAATGCTTTTGAAGTTTATCCATTATAGTATTATATAAGTAATTCATTACTTTTTATTGGTGAATAGTATTACATTGTATAGTATATTTTCTTTCTTATTTCTGACTCTTAGTATATCACTAAGTGATCTTGGCAGAATACATTTTTATGATATGAGCAATTTTCATTTATTTAAATGTCTTTATATGTTTTATAAACTATAAAACACTAATAAAAGAAAAAGAAGCAAATTAACTGTACCTCTACGATGCCCACCAGCCCATCAGAAGTGAGTATTCAAATTAACCCAACAAGGATGGCTGGTTAATTTGCATATGCAGGCACCTAGCAGCTGTGTCGTACCAATGGCGATGATGCAGGCGTTCCACACCACCCCAGCCGCTCTGGGCCTCTGCGCAGCGTGCAAAGGTGGAAAAGTGGCTCCAGCCTGAACTAAGGCAGAAAGGCAGCTCCGGCCAGAGTGAAGGTGGTGCCGGCAGCCAGGGGAAGGAAGGCCCATTCTTGCACAATCTTCATGCATTGGGCCTCTAGTTATACATATTTTTCAAAATATTTTTATCGATTTCAGAGAGGAGAGGAGAGGGAGGAGATAGAAACGTCAATGATGAGAGAGAATCATTGATTGCCTGCCTGCTGCACACCCCTTACTGAGGATTGTGCCCACAACCCAAGCATGTGACCTGACTGGGAATCAAACTGGTGACCTCTTGGTGCGTGGGTCAAGGCTCAACCACTGAGCTACACCAGCCGGGCAGAACAAACTAATTTTTGAAGAAAAGGGAGAGAGAGACAAAGATTAACTGTCACATATGGTATTCTATTGCTTTATAGTCATACAAATGCACATATTGTGCTTTTCTTTATGTAACACATGCTATAACACTAATATTCCAAGAAGATAAACTTTAGCCAAAAAATTTAACTCCACTGTCTATTATTCTGTTATTTTAGCTTTATTCCTAAAGCCTTGACATGTTTTTTTTTTCATGTTTGAGTTCTCTTTTAAATACCCTAGCAAGACTTATGCCCTAAACTTTTACTAATAAACTTTTTTATCAGAGATTCATTGATATCCAGTTAAGAATAAGAATTAAACACAGGATAGCCACCTGCTGGATAGAGGATATAATAAAAAGAGAAAAAGGGACATGAGTGGGAGAAGTCACCAAAGACTAATTTTACTTATTTCCCATTTTACCTAAAGTCAGCAATTTCTATCCAACTTGAAATAATTTGCTATTCTTGATTCAAAGTTCTTAAGGCAGGTCAGTTAGTCATCTCTGGTTATTAATTAATTGCTCACTTAATGCTTATTGATCCCTAACAATGCCATCCCATATTGTCTCTACCTTAAAATAGAAAAAAACAACAACACTTGTTTTCTCTTCTGTTATCTCTTTAAGGTGTTATGTTCAATATCTTTCACCATAAATTCCTACTGGGTAGGGACCATTCTTCTGTAGTTTGTTTTACAGTGTCTAACACAACTGGAGATTTTTGAAATGTTCTTTCTTCTAGAATCTAACAAGTCTTGAAGGGCTTATAATCCAAAGGGTTTATTTGACCTTGCCCTTATTATACTAACCCTGGCCTGTTATACTTTCTGCTGGTCATCTTTCTTAAATTTATTTTTTATTATCTTTATTAATTTTTTAAATCCTTACCTGAGGCTATTTTTCCATTGATTTTTAGAGAGAATGGAAGAGAGAGGGAAAGACAGAGAAATATTGATGTGAGAGAAACACATCAATTGGTTGCCTCCTGCACTAGCCCCAACCAGGGCCCGGGCTGGGGAGGAGCCTGCAACCGAGGTATATGCCCTTGACTGGAATCGAAACCGGGACTCTTCAGCCCACAGGCCAACGCTCTGTCCACTGAGCCAAATCAGCTAGGGTCTGCTGGTCATCTTTTTTTTTTAATATATTTTATTGATTTTTTACAGAGAAGAAGGGAGAGGGACAGAGAGTAAGAAACATCGATGAGAGAGACCGATCAGCTGCCTCCTGCACACCCCCCACTGGGGATGTGCCCGCAACCAAGGTACATGCCCTTGACCGGAATCGAACCCGGGACCCTTGAGTCCACAGGCCGATGCTCTATCCACTGAGCCAAACCGGTTCGGCTGGTGGTCATCTTATACATAGACTTTCACTCCATTCATAAGGAGTAAAAATCCCACACCTCCCTGGATATAAAAGAAGAGGTTTGAACTGTTATTAGAAGATGGAACATTGTGTGATTTAACATTTGCCTTTTTTTAAAGAGAATTTGTTCTGGTAGGCAAATCTTATATTAAGCTACTTCCTACAGGTTCTTTTTGTGACTATTGTACTATTTAGAATATAGTAACACAGATAAAATTCTCTTATCTCCTATGCTAAGGAACTATTTCACTGAATTTTATAGCAAATATTTCTTAACGAAGCAAGCTGACTCTTGGGAATTTTTATTCTGTCAAGTGACACATAATAACCTGGTATTTATTATAACATGATTGGCAATATCCTAGACATTGCTCACATTTATCCTTTTCATAGGTTATAGATAATACTTGTCGAGTTGGTCAGATAGCCATCATTTCGTCAAGGTAAGATATTTTGCTTTCTTTCCTAGCAAGGTGTGGAACTCTCATTATTCTGGGGTCTAGGTGGGAGCAAATAGGAGAACAATGTCCTTTATATCTATTGAATCTGTCATGCCTATGTCCTCTTGGAGCCTTACTGAGTAGGAAGCAACAAATATGTGATCTTTGGTTCCATTTTCTCAAATAGGCAAACGGTTTGAAGTTACAGATTTGGGTTTTAGCCTCAATTCTGCCATCATGTCTAAGTGCCTGTTAGGTATTTCCCTTTAAGTCTTTGGACTTTTAATTCCTTTCTACATCTCTTAAAGAGTTGTAATAGGGGCTTTCAAGATCTCATCTACCTTTATAACATTGGATGAGATTCTTAAAATTATTAAGCCCAGAAGGGGTCTGGATTTCATTTAAGTGGTCATTACAGAGTTGGTTTTAGATTTTGTAACTTTTACTCTTGGGTCTTTTCCTCTGGATAATAATTGGTTATTTAAAGGTCTATTTTAGAAAAGCTCCCAGGAAAGGACATATGAGAATGAAGTTATTTCTGGTCACCATGGAAAGTGAAACAGACTGAGCAAGCAGAGAGCTCCTTGTAAAATATTTCCTTTCATTTTGACCCACTTGGATTTTATCAGATCACACAACTCCCAGAGACTCTTTAAGAAACTCTGTTAGTGTTCATTACCCTAAGTATAAAATGCATTCCTCACTTCTCTTCCCCAGGTATTGAAAAAGACAGTATAGTTAAGGTTTTTGAACGATTTTTCTTAGAGAATTTAAATATGTATGTATTAGTGGAGAGTGGTGGGATGATAGAGGAGGGAAAAGAACAGGATAATATTTTGCAAATGGAAGAGGGCATAAAACAGTCTGAATATTAGGGTGATAAGTTTTTTTTTCCTCCTAGCCTGATACCTCTACTATTGATGATACCTGTATTCTGTCTGGGCAATGCCAGTGAATGTTTCCTCAACTTTAGCCAGAACCACAGGTAAGTAAGGACCAAATCTATCATTTTCATGGTTGTCTACACATACTCTGTTCTATAAATGGAGATAGAAGAGGACTTTCTACATACATTCTGGCTAAGGTGTTGTATTTAAAATGAGCTATGTGAATAATGAGAATAATGTGCAGTCAAGGCTGTAAATACATACATAGAATATAACACGGTGACTAGAAAATAATGTGTCTATGAGAAGGAACAAAGTGTTAGCAAAATGATAAGTAAAATTTTATACTCATGAACTTTTGTTGCACTAATAGGTATCTCTATAGTTTCATATCTGTAGCAGTGCTCTTGTCCATTGATTCTCTTCCTAGGTGTATCCTGATGCACTCACCACCATCAGCCATGGCTGAACTCCTGCCTTCTGCCAACACATCAGTCTGTAGAACACTTTATTTTTATGGGCTCATCATTTTCCTGGCCAGCTTTCTACTCAGCCTCTTCACCATTGTGGTATGGTGCCACCTTATCTGCCTTTATGGAAAGAAGTGGGGATAAGGAGGGATTGGGTAGTACTCCCAAGGCCTGGAAAAGATGAGGTGGAGAATTACTTTTGATAGTCCCAGACTTAAAGTGGCTAGGTGATACTGACAATTTAATTATTACCTTAGTTTTTTGGACTTCCCAAGATCAAATGATGAGTGGGAAAAAGAACCTGTATTCATTCTGTAGGAATTATCCTCATTCTAGAAGTAATATATGTTCTTGTGGATTCCCATTTAGGATCAGAGCAGAAAACTACAATGTGTCAAGTATATCCTTTATATAAAATGACTAGAGGCTCAGTGCACAAAATTTGTGCACTTGGGTCAGGGTTGGGAGGGGGGTCCTTCAGCCCGGCCTGCGTCCTCTTGCAGTCCAGGAGCCCAACTGATGGCTTAGGCCCACTCTGCCTAAGCCATCAGTTGGACATCCTTAGTGCTGCCATGGAGGTGGGAAAGGCTCCCGCACCACTGCTGCGCTCACCAGTCATGAGCCCAGCTTCTGGATGAGCAGTGCTCCCCTTGTGGTTAGTGTGCATCATGGTGACTGGTTATTCCACCGTTTGGTCAATTTGCATATTAGCCTTTTATTATATAGGACTAGGGGCCCAGTTGCATGAATTTGTGCAACTTTAAAGGAACTGTAGGCCATGAGGCTGCCATGGGCACAGGGGCAGATTCAGCCTATCCTCTGCGCCCCTACCCAGCCCCTCCTGCCACAACCTCCAGTCCCCTGTCTGCTAGCAGCCCCGTTCCCGCTGCTGCTGTTCCCACACGCTGACAGCGCAGAGCGATTGGGGCTGGCACCAGCAGCAGGTACAAGCGAGGCCGGTGCCATCAGTGGATGTGAGCAGTGGTTGCTGCCCGATTGCCCCTCAGGAGTAGGGGGAGGTGGAGAAGCCCTCAGGAGTGATTGGGACTGGTGCCAGGCGCTGGCAGCGGGTGCGAGTGGGGCCGTTGCTGGCAGCAGGTGCAAGAGGCAGCTGCCAGCTCTGATGGCATGGAGCAACTGGGGCTGGCGCCAACATCTATTGTGAGCGGGGCCAGCGCCATCAGCAGGTGTGAGTAGCAGCTACTGCCCTGATTGCCCCTCAGAAGCAGGGGGAGGTGGAGAAGCCCTGAGGGGCGATTGGAGCCAGCAGCTGCCGCTCGCACCCACTTACGGTGCCAAGAGATAGGGGCCGGTGTCAGGCACTGGCAGTGGGTGGAAGTGGCAGCTCTGGCGCCAGCTGTGGGTGCTAGTGCTGGGTGGGATCACAGTGCATGGAAGCTAAGAATTTTTAGCAACCACCAGAGGCTCACCCCAATGACAGTGACCGGTGCCCTGCCTTGGTCTGACGCCCCCTCTCACCTGCTCCACCATCCTGCCATGGCCAATGCCCGCCATGTTTCACACTCTGCCATCTGCTGCTGATGCCTGCTATGTTCCACGCATGCCCCTTGGTAGTCAGTGTATGTCATAGTGACTGGTTGTTCAGTTGTTTGGTTGTTCTGCTGTTCAGTCTATTTGCATATTAGAGTTTTATACTAGTATATATAGATACTTTGGAATGTGTGGGGTGAGCTTTGGTTTAATTTTCCAAATAATGAAAGAGTTTTCTTTTCTCAATTCTTTATTTGCTATAAATTTGTGATTATGATATGTCTAACTGGGTTAAGGTGCTAAGTGACTCAGGCAGTTATTAAATACCCGACATCATCAGAATTATGTACAATTAAAATAATCAGCTATGGGACAATACATTATCTATAATAATAAGAGCATAATATGCTAATTAGACCGAAGGTCCTTCCAGATGAAGCCGAGACTGTGAGGGAAGCCAGGGTTCCTGATGCCTGCCGACGGCTGGAGGAAAGCCCAGGTCCTGGGTGTCAGAGGGAAGCTGGTGCCAGCAGCTGGGGGAAGGAAGGCCTACTCTTGCACGAGTTTCATGCATCGGGCATCTAGTTCATATATAACTGCCTAGTACAAAATCAGTAAGCAAGCAATATGCCTTCTGATTTGCCATATCTATTTTTCAGTATCATTTTCTCCTCTCTTTATATGTTAGTTCAGGGATTACAAACTATCTACCTGCAGACCAAATTTATCCCCCAAATATGTTTTGTTTCCTAGTACAGGTAGTACACATGAACCAAATATAATTGTGGAGAATTTCCTTTGATAATTCAAATATAAGTTATGGAGATAACTTAGCTCAAATCAACAAGTTTGTAAAGATTGCACAATGACTAATTTACATTAAAATGGCTTTAATGGTTTATATTTAGAACTGATTGACAAGAGAGATAGGTAGCCTGGCAACGTGGGGATTCCTGTTTGCTTCTTCAGAATAACCCAGGCTTCACTGGGCATTCAGAATTATCATTCTGATTCCTTTTTTAAAAATATATTTGTATTGATTTCAGAGAGGAATGTGAGAGTGAAAGAGAGATAGAAACATGAAAGAGAATCATTAATTGGCTGCCTCTCGCATGCCCCACACTGGGGATTGAACCTACAACCCAGGTATGTGCCCTAACCAGGAATCGAACCACGACCTCCTGGTTGATAGGTCAACGTTCAACCAGCTGGGCGCATTCTGATTCTTTTTTAAACAACAGATGATGAACTGATTCTACTAGCCATAAATATTCTCAAATAAGTTCAAGCCTCCTTTTGATTCCTATTTTTGTGGGGAAAAAAGAAACTTAAATGGCCAAACCTTTAGTTAATTGGTTGTTAATTTAGAGTATGGATCTGGATTATTAGGGAAAAGTTTCAAATTTGGTCAAAGTTGTTACCAAGATTATTACATAATTCACTCCACACAAAAATCATGTTGGACTTCTGAACTGATTTATATTTCTTTCAATTAGCTAAAGGGCAAGAAAAGACCCTCCCCCCTTTTTTTGCTTACAGTTGAGAATTTAAGCTCAGTCACAGTGCTAAAATATTTATTTTAAGGATATTAAGTATAGAGTACTTTCTAACATAACTCTAATAAAGGGTTTTTAAAGAGGGTTTGGTTAGATTTTTTTTTTTTAATCCTCACCTGAGGATATTTTTCCATTGATTTTTAAGGAAAGACAGAGAGAAATATTGGATGTGAGAGAATTGATTGGTTGCCTCCTGCACACACCCTGACCAGGGCTGAGCCAGGAAGGAGCCAGCAACCAAGGTATGTGCCCTAGACCAGAACCGAACCTAGGAACCTTTGATCTCTAGGCCAATGCTCTATCCACTGAGCCAAACTGGCTAGGGCACAGATCTTACTAGTAATTTTATTTCTCGTGCATATTATGGTCAGTCTCAGTGAGGAAATACCCTGAGCGTTATGGTTAAGGTTCATGTTTGAACATGGTAACCACAAGTTTGGCTAAGATCTGTCTGTTTCCCCAGCCAAGCAAAAGTTCATTCTGAAGATAATTTTCTCTCAGAAAAAGCCTGGTTTCAGATAGTAAAGACAGAGGAATGGGCTTTTTCTGCTATTAGATCCTAAGAGAACGTTCCTTCTAAAATTATAGGAGGATAGACCTGGAAAGTTACTAAGTCTTGGGCAAACTATTCACTGCTGTACCCCTGTCTAGGTCTTACTCATCCAAGCCCAGACTCTGTATAAGAAGTTTGTGAAATCAACTGGCTTTTTGGGAAGTGAACAGTGGGCAGCGATTCACATCGTAGAGCAGCGAGTACGCTTCTACCCAGTGGCCTTCTTGTGCTGCTGGGGCCCAGGTGAGTATCTTACTGGAAAGAGCTGGGCAATGAAGAGGGCATTATGGGGTTCTGATCAAGCAAAGAGGTCTCACCAAGAATGATTACTGCAAATTCCTGTCCAGCTTGTAAAATTTAAGTTGTTCCCACTCATATTTCCCAGTTTTTCCCAACCTCCTTAAATTCTTCTTATGTATTGCAAGTTAAGATAATTAGACATGTGATGCAACCTGAGAGGAAATGTCCTGACAGAACTCAGAGGTACTAATACCTGTCCATCCTGCTACATAAAGTTGTAGCAAGGATCAGATTGGATAATGTTTATGAAAGAGCTTGATAAACTCGAAAATGTTAAAAAGTGTGACTGTCTTCCTGTAGTATGTCTTGCCACCATTGCTGCACTAATAATCTGTAAAGTTTAATCACTGAGGAATAAACATTGGAGACCCAAGGCCCAGTGGTTTACATAATTGCTTAATCTAACTGCTGGTCTTCATTCTGTCTATAGCTTCCATTCTAAAAATGCTTAAGCATGTATACTGAAGAATGCTTAAGCATGTATACTGAAGAATGCTTAAGCATGTATACTGAAGAATTTTATGCTCAGGTAGCCAGTGCTGATAAGATTTATACTTTGTGTTTTCATAGCTGTCATTTTGATGATCATAAAGCTGATTGAGCCACAGGACACCAAGCTTCACATGGCCCTCTATGTACTTCAGGTAACATCTTCAACATCTAGCATCGATGTTCTCATGCCCTCTTTTCCTGTTCTCTTATAATGCCATACATATCTAAGCAAAAATTTTTCCCCTCAGGGTATTTCTACATTGCAAAAGAGAAAATATATTTAGTTATGAAGAATGTGAAATTTTCCTCACAGATGTGGTAGATACTTTGAGAAAGTGCTCCCATGCATTTCAGAGCATATTTATGTGTGGTCAACTTCATTTTATTGATGTATGTTTAAGGGATGAGTAACAAAAAAAAACAAATGTTCTTATGAAGCACTAATAATGACATGATTCTCTCCCATTCAGAGTGAATTGAATGGGATAAATGAGCTATTCTAGGTGAACAGGGAGACAGTAATAAAGAAATGGGACAATTCTCTTTCTTCTTCCTTTATCAAATTTAAGAAGACTTTTGGAGCTGACTAAGCTGATAGGGAAGTTTTCTCAATCCTGACCTGGGAAATGGGGCATTAAGGAGGGGCACTGAAATCACTTCATTGTCCTTATGTAAACAAAAACATGTCCTAAAAAATATGATCAACTCTCTTTCAATCATTCATGACAAGATACAGTGTAAAGAGTGAGTTCAGGAGAGCTAGAAAATATTAAAAACTGATGCCAGATCTTGAGGTATGGGTTAGAAGAAATATAACAATTCTTTATAAATAAGGGGAATGGGAACTATTCCCTGGATCTCTGAAAACCTGAAGGATGGGCTCCATCACCCCTTCATCTCCTCCAGGCTCTAACAGCATCATCCCAGGGTCTGCTCAACTGTGGAGTATATGGATGGACACAGTACAAGTTCTTTCAACTAAAGCAAGAAACTCGGCGTGATGCAGACACCCAGACACCATTATTATGCTCACAGAAGAGATTCTATAGCAGGGGCCTAGATCCATTGGACTCTACCCTTGCTTTTGCTACCAGCACCTCTACTACTCTTTGAAACTAGTACTGGGGTACAGGAACTGCGGTTATTCCACACTAAAGGATTGGGAAAAGTGTTGGGGAACATCTTTAGTCTTTTGGAAATTAAAGGGAATATAGTGCCATGGTTTAGTAGCCATTCTAGGTGAATTGGGCAGGATCTTTTTATTATTTTCAGATTCACTAGTGATTCTTAAAGTCTTTGTTCAAGGAGATGAAGCCACTTTTCATCTAAGAGAAGGACTTATTACCTTGGTGAATATTAGACTTGTCTAAGTCTTTTCTTAGAAAAATTAATTATAGTTTATTATTTATACATGCCACTTCTAGGTTCTCTATTCCATGGTTTCAAGTGAAGTAGGGTGGCATGCAACAGTTTTCTCAGCTGTCATTGCTATGTCTGCCTCTGAGGTTGGACAAAGGAAGTTTCTGTTCTTTGAAGAGTTTTGGAAACTCAGAATAAGCAAGGACAACTATCAAAAAAGTTACAGTGAGCTACTCAGATGCACCATAGTCTAGTCTCATATGTTCAGTGCCATTCTAAGTCTTGACAGGGACCATCCTACTCTAAAAAATTAGGGCCAGTCTTTTGAAGTTACAGGGAATAATAAGATTTAAGAGAAATCATGACTAGAGGAAACTCTAGGAATCAAAAACTCTAAAATGTCCTTTACAGGCAGAAGTCCTAAGAAGGTTTAATAGTGCTGAAAACTGAATTAGGTTTAACCATTTGAACTTGCCATTTTTGTAGGTGAAAATGGTCTAATATCAGTTTTACATGGTTCAACTTAACAGAGCTAAATATGTTTATAGAATAAATGAATAAATGAATGAATGACTAGTAAGTAGAATTTGAACCTTTTGGGGAGCAAAAAGATTCCTAGACTAGAGCCTCATTTATGGGTTGGAATATCTAATCTGTTTCTTCTTGAATCACATAACAAGTAATGTTTGATCTTTCTAGTTAGGTTATGAACAAGTCCAATCTGAGGCTTGTTCTATGATGCCAAAACAAAGGGGAAAGCCAGGTGGACAAAACTGACTGGAATGATAAAATATTTGGAACTCATAATCATATGATTCTCACCTGATAAATTTCTTGGTCTGTCCAATGCAAAATCCTTAAGATTAAAGAAAATCGACACGGGAGGTTACAATGGGGGATTTGATAGGATACTCTGAAAAGGAAGTTCCAGAGAGTTTTCCAAAGGAGCTCTCCATAGAAATTTTAGGGAGCTCAATAATAGCTCTTTAGATTTTAGGCCATGAGTTTCAGCCTTACTATGGAGATTAACATGTCCTTGTTCTGTCAACATTACATCTTGAGTCTTCTCATTGCCCCAATGCTCTGGAGAGCTGATTTCTGGGTAGCACAGAACAAGAAAGACTGCCTCATCCAGGGAGCTACTTTACCTTTTTTTAATTTAAAAACTAACAAGCATTTGGGATATAGAAAGACAGATGGAAGCAAGAAAGTATTCCCATCTCCATAGACCTTGAGGGACACCAGAACTAAGGAGTCAATTCCTTAAAACATCCTTTTAATATTACTTCATATGTGGATTAATTAATCAGAAAGATGGCAATTACCAAATATTTGTCAGATTTGTTCATTTTGCTTCTGCAAGATGAATCTTTTGCATTGACACTGGTCTTAAATCTTCTATGGATGTAGGCAAACAAAAGAATAGTGGAAATGAGACGTAATAAAAGGCTAAGAAAGACCTAGGTTAGGCTGATCAGTATTTTGTCATACTGAGAGTCAGAGGGGACACATGAACCTGAGCCACTATTTAAACTGTACCCCATAACCCTTGAATTCATAAGGCGCTCAGACATAGACACAGTGGCAGTTTTTAAAATTGTTGCAAATACCCCTCCCATGACAGGAGGTCAGGTTGCAGTCATAGTGAAATATAGTGGTATCTTAGCAGGTTTGATTTATACAGATCTTCTGTGGTATCAGGGCCAGCCTGACAGGTTGAGCCAGGCTGAGGTAGGGAGGTGGGAATTGAGAAAAGAAAGAAAGACAGGAAAGCGGGATCAGGAGGACTGCAGCTCAATCGAGGAACTGCAGCAAGTTTATTAACCACACAGTGCTATTTATACACAAGACACTGAATAGGAGGTCTGTCAAGAGGAATGTATTCTTTGTTCCTCTTAATCTCTAAGGGAGAGACACAGCAGAAGGACAAGTTCTCAGTACAGCATATCTCAGTAAATAGTTACAGACTTCTTGGTAAGCTATGAAAGGCTGTTCTCATTCTACAAATGTTGCTCTCATTCTACTGATAATCACCATCCAAACAAGTCTGGGAAAACTGTGTGGGTAAGGGTCCCAGCCTGTCTGTGGCTTAAAAAAAAACACATCTCTGCACTCCAACACCATGTGACTTGCATGAGGAACTGAATGTTTGATGTTTTTCAATGTATGGGAACTTTTAGATGTTTTCACATAGCAGCCTACCACATTTTATATCACACTTGCTGAGGACTAAAAAATCCCTTTAGATTTACTGCCACAGTTTCTAGACCTGTCTTGTCTCTCTTGGTATTCATGTGATAATACTAACTTTCATGAGCAACCTCTGTGCCCTTTCCAGAGATTTTTAACACGCTGATTCTCTAGGCTTTGCCACCAGCCCTGATAACAATAACCTTGTTATTTGCCAGGAGCGCCATCTTGCTTGTAGGTATTTATCTGCACTATGTCTGCACCTTGCTTGTAGGAATTTGTCTGTAATGGAGGTACCATTACAGTATTCTTGGAGCTCTGAAGCGGCAAGGTGTAGTTGCCTTTAGAAGTCAGTAGTTCTTGCAGCAGGATCCAAATGTACAAACTGAACCCTTCAGCCAGCATGAGGGCAGACAACAGTGATTCTTTTAATAATCAAGGACACTGCCATAATCACATTCTTCTTTTTCCACTCTTTTATTCCCACTATATGAGTTTCCAAAGGAACTTTGGAACTAAGATTTATGAAATAGGCAGTCCCTTCTGTGCTTATGTAACAGCTGGTGGAAGTAATGGAAGCTGTTACATAAACCTAAAAAGTGCAGTTGCTGAGGCCCATATTTACAGTAATAAGTTTATGTATAAAATGTCTGGCCATGACATTTGCAGGCCACATGATCATGCTTCATTCTCAAGTTGTGGCTACGCTCGTGAGCCATGAGAGTTGCGTAACGTGGCATATCTTCATGAGAGAAAGATTCAAAACTTGTTGCATTCTAAGTAGTGCAGATATCTCTGAGAAATGAATGGCCTTGGTACTTCCGAAGACTTTGGCCAATAATCATCATCATGCTTCAGTCTTTTCAAAATATGATAGTCTCTCCAGAAATGAAAAATTTGAAGTACTCCCTGAACAGTCAGGGAGGTGTTCATTAGGTTTTTCTCTGTCCATATGTCTACTCTAGTAAATACTGCTTTCACACTTAGCTCCTTCATGTACCTGTTGACCAGGGCATGGGTATCCATTATATCCTATTGTCTTAGTAACACTATTCTTTTGAATTGCTTATTGTCAACAACAATGACTTTTTAACATATTTGGGAAATGTCCACATTTGGGTATAGTATCTGAGGAGGGTTCTATTCTGCTCTGCAATTGTGAAGTGGTTAAGAGCTCATCCTTTTTATCTTCACAAGACCTGATTTTAAAGATAGACTATAAATCATATGCTCAAAATTCTTTGAAGTATAGGCTAGATGCGAAAGAATGCCATGTAAAGTCAAGATTCCCTTTAGCCCTGAGCAAGTGCCAAGAGTTGCAAGAGAATCCAGATCACCCTCTGAATACCCAGTCATCCTGAATAAAAGGCATGTCCAAGCCCAGTTTCCTAGTATGAAGTGTATAAATAGGGAGGTTCTTGACAAATAATCCTTTATTTTGCTTCAAATTAATAATATACCATTTTTATTGTATGAGCAGATAGGTCATAGGCCACATCTGCTTTTTCTTCCAATTGTCTGAACATCATTAGATTCCTAGGGATGAGTATCTACTAATAAAGATGCATCCCTTGAAGTATAGTTACTATTAGCAATAAGACGACATGTAGTTTAATATGGGAATGGCCCATTCTCAAGCATCCTACCTGGGAAGTTCTGAAAGAAAAATCAGTTCAAATCTTATCCCTGACCATTTGATTTCATAGAAGAAAGGGCAGGGAGGGAGGCAAAGTAAATAATTTGGATTATCATTGTCATGGCCCAAGTGAAATAGCTAGTGATCCCATACCTCCGTCTCTCATTTGCATTCCCTGGAACCCAAATCTTTGTCTGAGACACAGTCGTTTGGCCAGACCTCAAAGCTATGCCAGTTTGGACAGTGTTATATCTCTCCCCAGTAGAATAACTAACCCTGCCAGAAATTGGAAGGCATGCATACTAGAAGGACAGTTGCTCCCATCCCTGAGTATTATATGATGACAACTGCCGTTTGACTGTGTCTCTTCCTATTCCTGTTGTCGCTCTTCCTTTAGGAGTGTCCTTACTTTGCAACCTCCTGCAAAGAACAAGGTTTGGTGTTCCTTAGCTGTGCTCCTGCTATCTTTATAAAGGGGGTATACCAAGGGGAGGAAAATTTCAGAGGTCCAACCAGTACTGTGACCCAGAATCAAGCCCTTACAAAAGAAAACACTACATAACTACCTTCCCTCAGTCCCTGTTCTCCTGGAACAACTTTCTCCTCTTTTCAGTCATTGAAGCTAAAGGTTCCAGAGCAGGGTTTTGTGGATCTTTGGGTAGGTCATAGACCTCTGCTGTCCACCATTTCCTACTCTACCGTACAGCCCATTTCAAACCTCTGATCCTTTTTCCTTTTTTTCTCTATTTTTCACAATATATATACTTATTTGCTCAATAGAATATATGTAAATTATTTTTAGAATAACTAACCCTGCCTCTGTAAAAAGCAAATATATGAACTAGAGAACAATGTTTGTGTTCAGTAATTTTTGTCTTTAGCCTTCCAGTATGAGGTCAAAATAATTTTCTTCAAAATTATTTAGGTTAGTATTTTTCCATCTAGAACTATTTAGTGTGGTTATATTATTCATTTTTATTTTAGTAGGGCTCATATATTACTGCTTGTATTTCCTGTTGGTTTGTCAAGTGTTATAGTACTAAAAGTCAGTACTATAGAAAAAAATGTACTCCAAGTATACCTCCTTGAGCCTTTAACCTGTCCCCATGTCCTCATTCTTTCCATCCAGATTCTACTCACCAATCTCAATAGTATTGTTTATTTTTTAAAATTTCTTTCTGCAAATTAGCAGATGCATGTATATTTTCTTTTATCCCTTCTTATGTAAATATAGCGTGACATTTTACACTTTCCTTTTTAAACTTACATATACATCTTATAAATCACTCCTTATAAGTTTATAGAGATCTTTCTCATTCTTTATTAGCTGCATAGTACTCCATTTTGTGGATATACCTTAATTTTTTCCATCATTCTCTTGTGTATGTGCTTTTAGTTGTTTACATTGTTTTGAAATTATACACATGCATCAACAAATAATCCTAGAATTGGGAAGGTAGTGCTAACTGTATTTGTAACTTTGCTTGATATTGCCAATCCCCTTTCAGAAGGGTTTTGCCAGTTTGCATTCTCACTAGCAATGCCTTAGTGTCTGTTTCTGCACAGTCTAAGCAACAAAATATGTTGCTATGCCACACATTGTAATTTTCACCAAACTGATCGGTGACAAATGGCATCTCAGTGTTAATTTGTATTTTTCAAATCTGAATGAATTTGAACATGTTTTAATATGTTTAAGGGCCATTTTTATATCTTTACTTTTGGTCAAATAGGAGTTTAGTATTTATTAGTATTTGTGCACCTGACTAGAGGCCTGGTGCACAAATTTGTGCATGGGTGGGGTCTGGCCAGCCTGCCCCAATCGGGCTGATCGGGCTGGGCCCGTCGGGGAGAGGGGCCGTGGGAGGTTGGCTGTCCAGCTCCACCCCCGATCGGGACTGGACTGGCCAGGGGGAGGAGCCATGGGCAGTTGGCCGGCCGGCCCTACCCCTGGTCAAACTCCCAGTCGAACTCCTGGTTGAGGGGACAATTTGCATATTAGCCTTTTATTACATAGTATAGTGATTTTAGTTTGTTTTCCTGTAACAATT
>NW_006294609.1:4635371-4648676 GCF_000327345.1 Myotis davidii | reverse complement strand
GTGTTTTCAGGGAGGAAAAATTAATACACAAGTCTCCTGGAATTGGACAGAATGTTTATGAATAGAGCTCTTTCTGTTGGTTTTTCTACCAGTAAACTTCTAGTACCTGAACATTTATATGTTTTTAAATAATTGTCTGTTCATGTCTTTTCTTCTTTTTCTATCAAACTTTTGGTATTTTCTTTCCTCAGCTTCCCCTTCCCTCAGCTTCATTGGGGAATAATTCACAAATAAAATGTATATATTTAAAGTGTACAATCTGATAATTTGATATATGTGTATATTGTGAAATATTTATTGTGAATATAAATTTTCCAAAAGGCAAGGAAATACAATAGTTAAAGTAATTTTGGAAAAGAATAACGTGGAAGGAACCACTCTATTCAATTTTAAGGCTGTGGTATTGGTGATGAGACACATAGATCAATGAAACAGAATTGAGGAACCAGAAATAGAGAATGCATACATGTATGGCCAATGGCTTTTTTACAAAAGGGCAAAAATTTGGGTGGAGAAAAGATAGTCTTTTTTTAAAAAAAATATATTTTATTGAGTTTTTACAGAGAGGAAGGGAGAGATATAGAGAGTTAGAAACATCGATGGGAGAGAAACATCGATTAGCTGCCTCCTGCACATCTACTGGGGATGTGCCCGCAACCCAGGTACATGCCCTTGACCGGAATTGAACCCTGGACCTTACAGTCCGCAGGCCGACGCTCTATCCACTGAGCCAAACCGGTTTCGGTGAGAAAAGATAGTCTTTTTAACCAATGGTATTGGAAAGTTTGGTGTATATAGTAAAAAAAAAAAAGAACCTCAACCTAAACTCCACACTTCATACAAAAATCATCTCAAAATAGATCATAAATTTAACTGTAAAATATAATATAAAACTATGAAACTCTTTTAGAAGAAAACATAGAACATATTTTAGAAGCTAAGACTTGGTAAAAAATTCTTAAACATGACACCAAAAACATGATCCATAAAAGAAAACTCCATAAATTGGATTGCATCAAAAGTCCTTGCTTTGTGAATGACTTTGTTAAAAGGATGAAAAGTCAAGCTATGGAGGGGGAGAAAATATTTGCCAACCACTTATCTGATTTAAAAAAAATTATTCTTAGAATACATAAAGAACTCTTACTACTCACCAATATCAAAGCAAATAATCCAATTAGAAAATGAGCATAAAGAGACATTTCACTGAAGAGGATATATAAAAGTTATATAACTATGTGAAAAGATGCTCTGTTTATAACACTGTCCAAAAATGGGAATGGGAGATACCAGCAGAGAAGCCACTTCTTATGTGTGATTTTCATGGGTACGTTGGCTGGTCACTCTAGGCCCACACTCTTCTCTGGATGGCCTGGACATATTGGTATCCTAAAATTATGCCATTTAAAGATTAGGTATCCCAAAAGTCTCCTCTGTATTAGAAAATGACTTACATGTGTCCAGTGCCCACTTCTGTTCGTTCATTCTCATATGCCCAGGTTCAAGAGTAGATGAACTAGAATTGTTGAATGAATAAGTGACTCCCAGATAAGGATCTGTCTCATAGTATTTAACTCCTCTTCTCCCCAATAGACTCTAGAAGTAGAACATTTTTCCATAATAGTACATAAGGTGCCTATTATGGGAAGTGTTATGGAAGACTCATCTTCCCATTGCAAAGTAATCTCTTGGGGCCATGATCTATATATATAAAAGTCTAATATGCTAAGTGTCCAACTGAGCGGTTGACTGACTGGTCGCTATGACGTGAACTGACCATCACAGGACAGATGCTCCGACTGGTAGGTTAGCTTGCTGCTGGGGTCCGGCCGATCAGGACTGAGTGAAATGGGGCCAGACACTCCCTGGAGCCCGCCTGCGGTCCCTCCTGTGATCCCTCCCCGGCCACCAGCCTCAATTGACCCTGATCAGCCCTGATCGCCGGCCAGGCGGAGGGACCCCACCCGTGCACGAATTCATGCACTGGGCCTCTAGTACATATATAATGGGAGGGGGTGTAATAAAGGAGCTCAAAAAGGTTGATAGCTTTATGTCTAGAATCAGGGTGAAAATTACTTTTAAAGTTGTTCAGCACTTTGATCGATGAAGGAAAATAATTGATTTTTTTTTCTTCAAGAAAACACTGCAGTCCTGGCTGGGTGGCTTGATTAGTGGAACATCATCCTATGTACCAAAAGGTTGCGGGTTTGATTCCTGGTCAGGACATATACCTAGATTGTGTTCTATCCCCAGTCAGGGTACATGTGGGAGGCAACGGATCAATGTTTCTCTCTCATATTGATGTTTCTCTCTCTCTCTCACTCTTTCTCTATCTCTCCCTTCCGCTCTCTCTCTCAAATCAATGAAAACATGTCCTCCAGTGAAGATTAAGAAAAAACAACAACAAACACTTCAGTGAGATTACACCCCACTCAAAATGACAAAATTCTACTCAAAAATGAAGTTTTGAGCTCACAACTAACTTCATACTCATTAGTGAAAAACTGAAAGTTTTTCCTCTGACATCAGGAATAAGACAAAGATGCCTACTGTTACCACTTTTATGTAATATAGTATTGGAAGTCCTAGCCAGAGCAATTAGGCAAGGTAAAAGGCATCTAAATTGGAAAGGAACAAGTAAAACTGTCACTACTTCAGGTGGCATGATATTATATATAAAAAATCCTGAAGATTCCAGCAAAAACTGTTATAATGAATAACTTAAAACTAATAAATTCAGTTAAGTTGCAGGATACAAAATTAATATAAAGATGCTGCATTTCTATACACTAATAACAAACTACCAGAAAGAAATTAAGAAAAAAATCCCAATTACAATTGAATCAAAAAGAATAAAATAACTAGGAATAAATTTAATCAAGGAAGTGAAAGACTGTACACTGAAAACCGTAAGACATTATAGAAAGAAATTGAAGAACACATAGTAAATGAAAAGATATTTTATGCTCATGGGTTGGAAGAATTAATATTGTTACAATGTTCATATTACCATAAGAAATCTACAGATTTAGTATAAACTCTAAAAAAATTCTAGTAATATTTTCACATAAAACAACAAACAATCCTGAAATATGTGTGGAACCACAAAAGATACCAAGTAGCCAAAGCAATCTTGAGAAAGAGCAAAGCTGGAAGCATCACACTTCTGATTTCTAATTATATTACAAAGCTATATAATCAAAACAGTATGGGCCCTGGCTGGGTAGCTCAATTGGTTAAAGCATGTCCTGATATGCCAAGGTTGTAGATTTGTTCCCCTATCAGCACATAGATGAATCAATCAGTGAATCCATAAATACATAGAACAACAAATTGATGTTTTACCCCTCTCCTTTCTCTCTCAAAAAATAATTTAAAAAACCAATATGGTGTTGGCATAAAAAGAAACTCATAGATCAATGGAACAGAATAGAGAGCCCAAAAATAAATCCGCACATGTATAGACAGTTAATTTACAACAGAAGAGCTAAGAATACTATGGGAAAGGGACAGTATCTTCAATAAATTGTGTTGGGAAAATTGGACAGCCACATGCAAAAGAATGAAACTGGACCACTATCTTACACCATACACAAAAATTAACTCAAAATAAATTAAAGATTTGAATGTAAGATCGCGAACCATAAAACTTTTAGAGGAAAACATTGGTGGTAAACTTCTTGACATCAGCCTTGGCAATGATTTTTTGGATATGACACCAAACACAAAGGCAACAAAAGAAAAATAAATGAGTGGAGCTATGTCAAATTAAGAAGTTGCTGCACAGCAAAAGTGAAAAGGCAACCTATTTGTCAATCATATATCTGATAAGGGATTAATACCATATGTCTGTATATGCTATGTCTTCATTGTGGGCATGATTTCATCCATGTGTGGTTATGATGATGTGATCTGGATTTTCAGTATATGTTATTTAAAAAAAATTTTTCCTTTCACTGAGTCCCAGAGAATGGAGTCTGATTCCTGCTACGAGGATATTCCTAAAAGCCTTCCTGCAGGAACAAAAGTTGTCAGATCAATTCAGAGGAGATATAGCCTACCCAAGTTCCACAGCGGAGCATGTCACATCCCTGGACTCCAGAAATATTAATATTGGCAAAACCCAAATGTGTTCTTTTCCATATTGTAATTTTTCTCACATCTGGATAAAAATCTAGAGCCTGGACTTGGCTGTGCTTTGAGGAACTAGGGAAGGGCCTGGGTCTCTGCTGGCCTGAGGCAGCACAAAAAGGACAATAACCACCCAGGGAAGGCAGGTAAAGGGTAGCAATAAATCACTATCAGAGTGTTTTTTGGGAGCAGCTGACTGGGACACAAGTGACTACCAACAGGTTATTAGAATGTGTCAGCATTCTTTAGAATCCCCCAAATACAATGGGGGAGAGAAATCAGGCGAAATGCTGTTAATTCCTAGAGACAGTCACGCACAATGCAGAATGAACCATTGTCACTTGAGCTTTATAGAAAGTGCTGACCACTGAACATGGAGATTTAACATGTTGAGTTACATCTGCTCAATCCCACCCACATTGAAACTGGTCCCTCCCTTACCATAGTCTGTCAAAAAAATTTTTTTTACCATAGTCTATCTTAATGGAGTTCAACCTTCATTTGCTGGAATTTGAGGTTTTATAAACTTTTTATTACTTACTTGACTGTTCATAAATATTTAGCATTATTGCATCTGAGCAAGATTTTGGTTGTGCTAACAGTGGTTGGCAAACTCATTAGTCAGCAGAGCCAAATATCAACAGTACTTCTTCAAAATAGACTCACCCAGGCCGAAAACTGACTTCTGCACATGGGCCACGAAGTTTCAATCGCACTGTACCTGTGTGCCCGCACGTTGTATTTTGTGGAAGAGCCACACTCAAGGGGCCAGAGAGCCACATGTGGCTCATGAGCCACAGTTTGCCGGCCACTGTGCTAGGAAGTAGCACCCTGCCCGTGCAATGAATCTGGGCCTGTATTTTAAGGCTAGCTCTGGTTAAATCATTCACTTGGTAAATATTTATTAAACATCTATAATGTGCTAGGCCCACAGTACAGAATAAGATGGCAACCTGCCACTCCATTATGTCAGCATGTAATAGGAGAGAATATATTTTTATCAATAATGACTACACAACATGAGGATTCATAATAGTGGTCAGTAAGAACACATTGCCTTCCTCATCACTTTTTACTGGAGAAAAAGGCCCGTAAGGTAGTGGAGAATGTAGATTGAGTCATGCCTCGGGAGACATGCAGGTTCTACAACTTACTAGAATTCTCTTTGATCTATTTCCTCATATACACAATGGAGGTTTCGTATGTAGGTTAGTTGGCAAGACAATGACTATAAAGTGTTTAACACAGTTCCTGGCATAGAATGAATAATGTTAATTTTATACTTGCTTTGTGCTCTCCTCACATAGAAGCATCTACAACCTCCAAAACTGTTACCTATAATTGGAGAGGTTCCTTCTGATATTAGTCAATAACTTATTAATTTCAATAAATAAAGAAAAATAGAAAAGACAAAATTATAGTTTTAGCTTCTATATTGTTATAAAATTAGTATAAACTTCATTTCCTAGCTCTGGCTGATGTTAATCAATCATAACTGAAATTTCATCCCAGGAAGATTAGTAAAGAGGAAGGGTTCTGAAAGCTGCTCTCAAAGGAAAAGAAATCTTTTAGGTATTAAGAGAGTAGGGCTATAGAAAGGGCCTGGACATACTGGAAGTAATAACTTTAAATACACATAAACCATGTTATACATCTGTCATATTTGAAAAGGTGGATGATTTCAACACTGGCCTCTTGACTCTAGGGCAATAAAGGTCTTCTGGGGTTTTTTTGTGTGTGTGTTTTTTAAAAAATATATTTTATTGATTTTTAACAGAGAGGAAGGGAGAGGGATAGAAAGTTAGAAACATTGATGAGAGAGGAACATTGATCAGCTGCTTCCTGCACACCCCCCTACTGGGGATGTGCCTGCATCCAAGGTACATGCCCTTGACTGGAATCGAACCTGGGATCCTTTAGTCCGCAGGCCGACACTCTATTCACTGAGCCAAACCAGTCAGGGTAGGGAGTCTTCTGTTTTATCAGATACAGTTTCTCCCACTGAATCTAATAACAAAACAGACCTAATAACTATACCAATGGAATCTGAAGAGATGTCTAGTCTGAATAGGGTTTTATTTATTTAAAAACTCATTTCATGAATGCACATTAATAGGGCAAACTAGAATAGTCAATTGCATAAACAACTATCCTCACATAATAGTTGCTACTTGAAATAAAAACCCAAGTGACAGTAATAAGTGCAGGCACATACAATAGCATATATCAAACAGCTTAGAAGAAAGATGGCATGTTCTGAAAAAGTTTCTGGTGATTGCAAAAATTGGCCCAAGACAAAGACATTGATGTCAGAAGATGCATGTGAAGAGTTCAAATGAAATGTTAAAAAGCAAAAGTAGTAAAATATGTACTATATTAAGTAAATAAAACCTTAATTACTAAAATGAATAATGAAAGTGAGAGTAGCCCTCTTCTCATATTAGTTTATTTTCAAACTAAAGGCAAAATTTTAGTTTCAGCTTCTATACTGTTATAAAATTAGTATAAATTTTGTTTATACTGTTATATAATCCTAGTCAGAGCCATGGAGTTATCAATTCCCATTTCACCTTTGTGTCATTGAACCTCTGGTTCCTGGTCAGTGTTTGAAGTGTTTCATATATTTGGCTTCTTCCTTCCACTACTTGTTTTATTCATTAGCTACATGCAGCTATAGAAATTGTAATCTTTGTGTATTATTGCTGTGCTTTGGGTCCCATAAACTTCTCTCTCCCCTGGAGATTTGCTCATTAAATCAGCTCTAACACTCCTCTTCCTCCTCCTCCTCCTCCTCCCCCTCCTCCTCTTCTTCTGCCTCTTCTTCCCCTCCTTCCTCTGGGGCAGCCTCTTCTGGAGGCTTCTCTTCTGGAGGCTTCTCTCCTGGAGGCTTCTCTTTTGTGGGCTCTTCTTTTGAAGCTTTACAAAGGATGCACGAGGCAATACTGACAACTGCTAATATTATGAGAAAAAGTATTAAGAATGATAAGATCATGTTGTCTAAGATCTTTTCATGTTTGGCAGGATGGCCAGTGACAGCACCTGCAGCATCTGTTGGCTGTTCATCAGGTGGCAAACCAGGGGGACCACTGTCCACACTACCCCCTTGTCCTAAGTTTTTGCAGTCAGGGGGTGCATAGCCATACCTACAATGGCAGTGCTTCAAATTGTTGCAAACTCCTTTCTGATCACACATTGCTTCTACATCGCAGTCATACTTGAGCACAGCATCATCAATGCAGGATGCATTTGCGCAGATTTTCCCTTTGGAACAAGTAGTGCCATATTTCACATTTCCTCCATCATCTTTATCTTCAGTGTCATAGAAATCCATGGACCAGCAGAAGTTTTCAGGAGAAGGAATCTGGATCACTGTATGATAGGGTTTGATGATTGGCATCTGTCTAATACCTGAACATACAATTTTCCCACACCGCATATTCTCTGCTGTACACTTAACATACTCTTTGTTAGCAGTAGTAGGAAGGCCACAGTTTCCAAACCGGTCTCCGTGCTTGTTTACCAATTCATAACAATTGTCTTCAGCAGAAGTTGAAAAGGTCCCAAAATATTCTTGGCATTGAAGATTAGGGTTCTTACACTCACCTTGTACACAGTAATATCCTAGACATGGTGTACCATCTTGCATGTACACGTTATCGGGACATTTTGCAGAGGTACCATCACAATACTCTGGGAGGTCACACTCTCCTGAAGCAGGACGACAATTGAAGCCCTTTTCTTGAAATTGGCACGTATCTTTACAACAAGGTCCTGGACTACACTTTGCATCAGCCTTCAGCATACATGTACTGTCACAGCACTTGTTTGTGTTACAGTCAGTACCACAGTCACACTGCTCGCCATCATCCACCACACCGTTTCCACAATTGGCATCTCTACGCAAGCGGCCTTTGTGCTGCTGAGGGTTGTTAAATAGGCAGGCCCCTCTGTGCTCCTGGAGGAACTGGTAGAAGTCGTCAGAGCTACAGTTGCTGAAGCCACTTTCTGTAGTGATATTGTCACGCATGAGGCAGAGGGGTTTGTCTTTACAAATGCAGGCTGAGTGGTCGTGCCGAATACCCAAGTTGTGCCCAAGCTCATGGACCATGAGCGCTGCAGACAGCAGGACATCTTCATGATGGAAGGATTCAACAGCTGCTGCAAAACCACGTGAACAGGCACCGTTGAGAAATGCCTGTCCCATACCCTGTGCAGGATGCTGTCCGACAATCATGTGGGCAACATCATGCTTCACACGATGGAGGAGCTTCTCTTGTCTCCAGCTGTTGAAATTCCCGAGTGTAACTTGCAGGTCCACTGGGACCTCTATGAGGTCCCCCTCGGTCCAAATCTCCATTCCAGCCAGCACCACCTGTGTGTTTATTCCCCTAGTGAAGCTGTTGGCCAGGGCAATGATGTGCATCACTCTCTGGACCGTCTCATTGACGTTACTGCCCCACATTTGGAACCGCTGGTTGTTGACCACAACAAACATCTCCACATACTTGGTGAGTGACCACAAGTAGGACAGCTCCTGTAGACCGCCCCGCTTCCTGCTCCCTTGTTGCCGGCTGGGGGACACCACTGGGCTGTCTGTGGTGGAAGGCATTTCTTGTCACAGGAGGCCAGTGTGGTAGCTGAAGACTGGAAAGTTCTTGATAAAATAGTCTGTCTTCACTTTCAGGTGAATCAGCTGTGTCTGGCCCTGCATAGATATCACATAAGATGCCTCTTCCCCTGGGTCTTGCCTTCCCTCAACTGTCAGAGCCTTGGGGATGACTATTTCATAGGATGAATAATATACTGACCCCAGGTCACTGCACAAACTTGGCAGGAGAGTCAGTACCAACACCAGCACAATCCCCAACCTGACACGTGAAGATCCTGGCACCAGTACCAGCACCAGGCCCTTCATCTGGGGAGCCCAAGTCTGAAGCATTCTGCCAGTCTCATACATAACCACTTGGTTCTTCTGTAGAGAAGGCAAGGAGGAGGCAGTCTCTCTCACAAAGCAGCCACTGACATGGCCCCAATGAATCAGTGGCTGATGCAGGGCCTCTGTCCTTGAGCAGCAGCGCTCCTTGAGGTGCAGACCCTTAGCCACTGGGATTAGTTCCAGGTATATGCTGGTTGCATAAAGGCTGGATACTACTCCTTCTGATAGCAACTGCCTACCTCTGGCTGTGTCTTTTCTAATCTCTCTGACCTCTCTGTTGTCCTTCAGATAGTATCCATATTTGCAGCTTCCTTCCACAATATTAGCTTCAGTGATCCTTGGCTATAGTCCTTTGATATTGTGGTGATGTAATCACAAAGGACTACAAACTCTAAAATGCAAGATTTTACCTTAAGAAGGAAATAAAACCTTCGTGCCTTCCTCAACTGTGCCACACGGAACACACAGCCCCCCCACACCCCTCCTGTGTCGGTTGCTCGGCCAACTCCTAATGTTCCAGACCAGGGGGCTTGGAGATCATTGGTGGGCACACTCCATTGCCCATTTTGCCTCATCTAAAACTCTTGCTCTGTAGCACATGGGTATCAAACTCATGATGTTCTTGATTCTTCAATGAGGCTTTATAGTAATATGCACATGCCTCAGGCCAGTCGGTTAGATAGGCAAGGAGGTGGCTGTCCTGTACCCCAGGGTAGACCCAAAGGGGCTGGAGACCATGAGGCAAGGGACAAAACTCATCAAAATTTAGTCTCTCAAGTTCTGTTTATAACATTGCCAAAAAGGAGATGCCAACAGAGCAGCCTTCACTTATGTGTGATTTTCATGGGTATGTTGACTGGAAACTCCAGGCCCTTCTCTGGATGACCGAGACATATCGATACCATAAAATTATGCCAGTTGAAGACTAGGTATCCCCTTTTTTAGAAAGTGACCTACATGTGTCCAGTGCCCTCTTCTGTTTAATCCTTAGATGCCCAGGTTAAAAAGTAGATGAACTAGAATTACTTATTGAATGAATAAGTGATTCCCAGGTAGGGGTGCTGTCATGTATCATCTGTTGTAGTTATTTGTTTGTGCTCTCTTCATGCCTGCCCTGAAAGAATCAAAGTGTCTCTAGAAAAACCCACAACTATGTGGACAAATGGCACATTCATGATCTCAAAATGTACTTCCCTCTTCCTACATTTTGCTGGCCAGTTCACTTTCCTAATGTCTCTGGGTCTCATATTTTATTGAGGAAAAATAAAACCAATAAAGAGTACTTTCACATGGAAACGCCACTTGAGTCGCTTGTATCTAAATTTTCCTCTGACTCTGGGGGATAAATTGTCTGTACTCCAATCTAAGGCCAATCCTACTTGTGTGTGGGGTCTACTTGGATGTGCCCGCAACCAAGGTACATGCCCTTGACTGGAATTGAACCTGGGACCCTTGAGTCCGCTGGCTGATGCTCTATTCACTGAGCCAAACTGGTTACGCTTCTGTCTTTTATTTCTGAAACATCTATTTGTCCCTTGGATCCAATCTCATTATATGAAGTAATGTTTTATCTTTATCAAACCATAACTCTCAGCCCATGTCACTCTCCAGTCACCATCCAAAATCTCCTCTCTGTTTCATATACAATGAAACCCTGGAGATATATATCTATATATATATATATTCATTCATTCTTATATACATTTCACCCATACTTATTTCTTTTCTGAAATTTAAACTTTGAATCATAGCACAGTCACAAAATGTGAGTAAAACATATTTTTCAATAAATTATTTGGAAGAGAACAGCTCAATCACACACAAAAGGACACATGTGATATGACTTAATTTATATGAGATTCCTCAAGTAATCAAGTTCGTAGAGATAGAAAGTGAAGTGAAGGTTACAGGAGCTGGGAAAAGAGTAATAGGACTGGTTAATGAAGACAGTTTCAGTTTGAGATGATGAAAAAGTTCTAGAAGTGGATGTTGATGTTGGTTGCACAACAATGTAAATGTACTTAATACCACTGAGCTGTACACTTAGAAATGGTGAAGAGGGTTAATTTTATCTTATAAATATTGAAGAGCGTTAATTTTATCTTATGAATATTGGAGAGAGAGACAGAAGAGAAAGCTGTGTAAGTACAACTCTGATCAAGTAATCAACAGTTTTAGCTCCATAGAAGTCACCCATGTGCCATTGCCAGTCACAAATCCTGCTGCTTTAAAGATAATCATGACCCTTTCTTTTATGGTATCTACTTTGTCACTTTTCTTTCTCAATTTGCTTCCTAAACATGCACTGCAGAATTTTGTAATTTTTTTATTTTTATTTTTAATCACATCTTTATTGAGATACCATAATTCACATACCTTACATAATTCACATACCTTAACATTCATCCTTTAAAGCAGGGGTCCTCAAACTATGGCCCGCGGGCCACATGCAAATACAAATATTGTATTTGTTCCCGTTTTGTTTTTTTACTTCAAAATAAGATATGTGCAGTGTGCATAGGAATTTGTTCATAGTTTCTTTTTAAACTATAGTCCGGCCCTCCAACGGTCTGAGGGACAGTGAACTGGCCCCCTGTTTAAAGTTTGAGGACCCCTGCTTTAAAGTGTACACGTCGGTGGTTTGTACTGTGTTCAGAAACTTACGTAACTGACACCAAATCAATTTTAGAACATTTTCTCACCCCCAAGGAAAACTCTAGTATCTGTTAGCATTCCTCCCCATCCTCCCCTCCCCACAGCTCATGGCTCCCACTACTCTACTCTCTAGCTCAATGATTTTGTTTATTCTGGACACTTCATTGCAGTGGAATCCTACATGTGGTAATTGTCTGTGACTGGCAAATTTCACCTAGCATAATGTTTCCAAGGATCAGCCATGTGGTAGATTATGTCAAAACTTCCTTTCCTTTGGCCAAATAATGTTCTTTTTGTATGCATATACCACATTTTTTATTAGATACATCAGCTGATGAAAATTTTGGTTATTTCTACTTTGGGACTATTGTGAATAATACTGCTATGGACATTTGAGTACAAGTTTTTGCATGGACATATGTTTGCATTTCTCTTAGGTAGATACTTAGGAGTGGAATGTTTGGTCATGTGAGAACTCTACATTTATCCTCTGGAGGAATTGGCCAACTATTTCCAAAGCATCTGCACAATTTCACATTCCTGCCAGCAATGAGTTAGGATTTCATTTTCTTCTCATCATCACTAATATTTGTACCCCAATCAGGTATCAAACTTGCAACCCTGGATATGTACTCTGACTGGTAATCAAACCCGGAACCTTTTTGGTATAAGGGATAGTGTTCCAACAAATTGAGTAACCTGGCCAGAGCAAGAAGTACTTCAGTTTTTCTTTTAATTTACATTACTGAATTAAATAAATTTTTATAAGATACAAAAGTTATCTATTTTTAAGTGTACACTTAGTGAGTGGCATTAAGTGCATTCATAATGTTGTGCTACCTTCACTGCTAGCCACCTTCAGATGCTTCTTTTTGTAAAACTCAAACTCTGTATTCATTAATCCATAAATCCCCATGGCTTCCTTCTCCCCTACCCTAGGAGCTGCCATTCTACATCTGTCTCTATAATTTTGACTACTCTGAGTACCTCATACAGTGGAATCATATAGTATTGGTCTTCATGTAACTGGCTGATTTCAGTTAGCACAGTGTCCTCAAGGTTCATTCATGTTGTTATATATTGTAAAATTTCCTTTCTTTTAAGTGGTGAAAACATTCCATTGTATGTCCATACCATACTTTGCTCCATCCACTCATTTGTCAATGGATACTTTATTGTTTTTGTTTAGTTTTTAAATTAATAAACTTGATAGTTCTATGATTTGATTAATATCCATACTTCCCAAGAAGTTGTAATTGACTATACTAGTATTTGCTTCTATGGAGCGGGCAATTTTTGGAGGATATTATTTTAACATTTTGGAAGTGATTTTCATTTTACCTCTTACCTTCCTCTGAATCCATATGGATGTCCTGTTCACATATGACCTCTTTACTCTACCTAGTACTTACATTTACTTACTGATTTTGTGTGCTGCTACATTTCATTCCTTTCCATTGCTCTATACTGTGGATTTATCCAATTTAACATCCATTATATGTGAACACGGGGCTCTTTTCTTTTGCAGTACTTGGAAGATTAGCGATTCTCAACCTGTGGGTCGTGCCCCCTTTGTGGGTCCA
>NW_006294609.1:4630024-4635346 GCF_000327345.1 Myotis davidii | reverse complement strand
ACTATGCTTTAATTATGTTCAATTTGTAACAATGAAAATACATCCTGCATATCAGATATTTACATTATGATTCATAACAGTAGCAAAATTACAGTTGTGAAGTAGCCACAAAAACAATTTTATGGTCGGGGGTCACCACAACATGAGGAACTGTATTAAAGGGTCGCGGTATTAGGAAGGTTGAGAACCACTGCTGAAGAGGGCTTCAGTGACTATTATTGTCCAGTAGCATGTTACAAATAACTAGACATTTCCATGGGTTTTCTCTAAGACAGGGGTCATGTCTGCAGTATGTATACAGCCCTTGAAATCATTTGGTCTGGTCCTGCCAAAGCATTAGGGGTGAGTTGACTAAATGTTTGACCAAGTATAGCAGGCTAGTTTTAAAGTTGATAATTTTGTATGGCCCGGGATTGTTGTTATAAATATCTAAATGGCCCTTGGCAGAAATCGGGTTCCGCACCCCTGGCCTGAGAGTAAAATAGCTTAGTGATAAGGTACTTGAGACTTTAATTGGACTAGGAAATAAAAAGTGCTATTTCAAAGTGGCATACCAGTTTGCATTATGAGAGTGCCCAATGTTCCACAGTAATACTTGGAATTATCACTTATATTGCCCATCTTGTGGGTACATAGTGATATGCCCTTGTGGCTATATAACCTTCTTTCCTCTGAATATTCATGAGGTTGAACACCTTCATAAATGTGTTTTGACTCATCTTTTATATTTTAATTCTGCTAGAATGAACTTTCATCCCCACCCGTCCATCTAACCAGCTCCATTCTGGGTTGCCAATGAATAACCCTCTACTGTGAAATCAAATGATCAACACTTACTCCTCCCTTTATGGACCTCCCAGCAACATTGAACAGATAATAGATATATTTTAATTTACCTTTTAAAAGGATCACTCTGCCTGCTGAGTTCAAAAGAGGCCATTGTGGGAGCCAGTGAGGAAGCAGAGACCCCCTTTAAAGAATTCTGCAGTTGTCTACCATGGAGTTGATGGTAACTTGCAGTGCATTGGAGAGTTGGTGGTGGTGAACAGAGGTCACATTCTAGATATATTTGGAAGGTAGAATCAAGAGAATCTGTGAATGGACTGGATTTGAAGTATATAACTCTTCTGAAAACACTTTATTCTCTTGGTTTTCAGGACAACACTCTCTTGGTGGTACTCCAACCACACCGGCCACACTCTGTCTTCCACTTCTTTCCTGAATGCTTCTCATCCCATCAACATCTTCTACACATGGAATGCTATGGAGCTAAGTCCTCACCCCATTCTGGGATCTGTTCCCTTACCTAGCTATACTTGCTGCCTAGGCAGTCTCACCCAGTCCCATGGCTTGGAATGTCATCTATAAGCTGACAACTCTCAAATATATATCTCTAGCGGACTTCTCTCCTACTTCCAGACACAAACATCATGCTGCATAGCTGAAGAGCCAACTTGGGTGTTTAACAGGCATCTCAAATTGAACAGGTTCCATCCCTGCTCTTTCCACATGCATCCCCATCTCAGTAAATGGCAAGGGTATTCATGCAGTTACTCAGAGCATAGCTACTGCAAAGACATCCTTCTTTACATCCTTCCTCTCACACTTTACATCTGTTTCATCAGCAAATCCTTTTAGCTTGACCTCATAATATCCCCAGGTCAACCCTGTCTCACCACCAGCACTTCACCCACTCTCCCACAAGCTTCCAGAACACAGCTTGACACATTTCAGGAGGTCTCTGTTTCTGCAGTTGCCCTTGCGTGTTGTTTACTTACTTAGCAGATGGAGTGGTCCTTTAATCCATTTCAGCTCTGGTCACTTCACACCTATTCAGGTCAGGTTTATAATTTTTTAAATTTTCAATGGATTAGAGAGACTTTGTCTTGTTTACTACTATTTCCGTAGAACTAGAACAATTCATACGTACATACTCATTAGCGGTGGAATGAATAGATGAACAGATGAATGGACGGATGGACGGATGGATGGATGGATGGATGGCTGGCTGGCTGGATGGATGGATGAGGAGGAGTGGCAAATGTATCTCTTTATTACTTCACTTAGTCGTCTATAAAAAGCATCAAGCTTAGACAGAAAGGCCTGGAATGTGCAAGACCTGCCCTGAATCATATCCACTTAAGGACTGAAGATATGGTTAGAAGATGGAGAAAGGTAGAATCCTTGATTTAGTGTCTAAAAAAGCATGATTGCTTTTAAAGGCATGGTGGTCTTGAGTCAGGCTTTGAGGAAAAGAATAAAATGCCTCCCAGTCTTACCCATAACGGGGCCCAAGGCAGTGATTGCCACATTAACCAAATCTTGTTCCTCGTCCCCTAGAGATTTACAATTTAGTAGGAGAAATAGAATATGTTTTCAAATGACCATATAGTAGGTCAGAATGCTATAAATATAAAGGAAATTCAGTGTTGTGACTTGATTGTAGATAATTGTTATCATCACCAACATGGGTAACATCCAACTGTGAACAAGAAAAGCCACAAGACTGCTGGCTGCTGGGGAATCTGGACATAAGAGCACTACCGCAAAATGCTGCTCAGCAAAGGGCAAAAGGCTACCTGAGCTGTGAGGTGCTGGTAGGAGAGAAACCCACAGTTTCATTGTTGTTTTGTCTTTGCTTTTATTCTCTAAATCCAGCATGCAGGACTTTTCAATTGCAAACATTCACCAGAGGCTTTGGTGCAAGGAGAGAGGCACAGACTGAGGAGAGGCTGGGCTGGGAAGCAAGGCAGGGAGATGTGGCCAGGAGCCCTGCATTGAGACATTCTTAAGCTTCCAAACCTAAGTGGCCATTTCTCCCCAGAAGAACTAGCCTCTCCCAGTAGCCTCAAGACAGGTAATACAGCCTGCCACACCATGCAGTTTGAGCTTTCCAGAGGAAACAAACTGCAGAGGCCAAACTTACAGGTCTGAATAGTCCCAAAGAGCCCTCAGGGACTGGATTGGAAGAGGAGCCTATCTGCCCTGTTGTTCTGGGAACCAGACCGATAAAAACTCCAGGTTGCTCCCAACCCCATTGGTCTCCATAAAAAGATCTCTGACCAACCAAAGCTAGAGTAATATTTTGGGCCACTTGCAGAGGAGTAGCTCTGAGTCAGGAAAAGAACACCCATCTTATTCCCTGAAAGCGAAACAGCACCAACCCACCTAAAGCCCTGTCAGAAACAGAGACTTGAGTAATTAAGACTGACAGCTGGCAGACAGGAAAAGGGGGTTGTTTGGCCCCACCTTTTTGCAACCAATGCCTGTGGAGACACATAAGCAGAGGACCTGTAGATCATTTGGAGCTTCAAGCAGGGCGCCAAAAGCAAAAAGACAGTGCCTTTAAACAGGGTGCTAAAAGCCAAAGACAGTGCCCAACAGTGGTTAGCACGTAAGTACCTAACAGGAAACCCAGAATTGACAGACAGAACAGAGAATGGGGTCTTAAACCAGCTCCCATGGGGCATTAAAACTCTGCTGAAGTGAACGATACTTCCCTTTTTTATTTTTAAATTTTATTATTTTAAATTTTACTATCATTTTTAATGTTACCTTTTTTAATTTTATTGTACCTTTTTCTTCCTCACTTTTCTCTTTTCCTCCCATTTTTCTTGTCCTTTCCTTGTCTTAGTTTTCCTCTTTTTTTCCTTTTTCTCCCTTTTCAAAAATGATTTTATCTGCTTTATTGATATGTTATTACTCTAGTCTATGTTGGTTTATTCATATATCTAATTTCCTTTTCCCTGCTCCTACTCCATTTCCCCTTCTCTTTTTTTCTTCCTTCACTACTCATTTTTTTTCTTTTTATCTTCTCTTGTTTGTTTCTTCTCCTAATTTTTAAATTTGTTTCACTTCTTAAATTTAGGCCTATCTTCTCTCTCCTCTATTCTCCTTTTTTTTAAAAAAATGTATTTTATTTATTTATTTTTCATCTAGTCTTCTCATTTCTTTTCTCCCCTCTATTCTAAACCATGGACCTTCCCCTAGTCTTCCAATCCACTAACCTTATTTTTTTCTATTTAAGCTCTGCATCTACAGATTCTGTGCCCCACTTTGTTTTCTGGGTGTTTTTTTGTTTTGTTTGTGCTTTTTATTTTATTTGGTTTTGTTGTTGTTGTTGTTTTCTCCCCATATATTTTTTTCTTTTTCTTTTTTTGTTTTGTTTGTTTCACTATCATTCTTACACTCTTTTCTCTTTTCTAATTCTTTTTTCTCTGGTGGTCACTTTTATTGGAGTCATAAGTGTCTTATGTACATTCATGTTCTTTTCCTTGTGTCATGTCTTGTCATATTGTATTTTGTGCTGTCCAGTCAGTGCCTTCACAATGATTGGCACGACATGGGAGGGAGCAAGCCACATAATCAGACACCCTGAGAGGAGACTCCATCCATGAATGGGATAATAACATTCAGGACTCAACTATATCAGGAGAACTCAAATATCTCAAGTAGAGAGTCTCCCTAGAACACCCAGCCCAGGATACCTGAGCTACAGGGATTAATACAACAAGAGGCTATAACTCTGATAAACATGTTAGGACACAAGCCAAGTCTCTACAAATTCAAGAAGATTGAAATCATATCAAGCATCTTCTCAGACCATAATGGCATGAAATTAGAAATCAGCTAAAATAAAAACGGTCAAATATAGGGAGGTTAAGTAGAATGCTATTAAACAATGAATGGGTTACCAAAGAGATCAAAGAAGAAATTAAAAACATCTGGAAACAAATGAAAATAAGCACACAACAATCCAAAACCTACAGGACACAGTGAAAGCAGTCCTGAGAGGGAAGTTAATAGCACTACAGGCCTACCTCAAAAAACAAGAAAAACTGGTAGTAAGTTATCTAACATTACAACTTAAATAATTAGAAAGAGAATGATAAGAAAAACCCAGAACAGGTAGAAGGAAGGAAATAAGATCAGAGCAGAAATAAATGACATAGAGAACAAAAAGACAATACATAAGATCAGTAAAACCAAGAGCTGGTTCTTCAAAAGCATAAATAAGATTGATGGACCTCTAGCCAGGCTCACCAGGAAATAAAAAGAGAAGACCCAAATAAACAAAATCAGAAACAAAAGAGGTGAAGTAACAATGGACCCCATAGAAATACAAAGGATTGTAAAAAATATATATATATATATTTTGAACAACTCTGTTCCAACAAACTGGACAATCTTGAGTAAATGGACATATTCAGAGAAAAATACAACCTTCCAAAACTCAATCAGGAAGAATCAGAAAACCTGAATAGGCCAACAACTACTGATGAAATTGAAGCAGTAATAAAAAAAAAATAAAAACTCCCAGCA
>NW_006294609.1:4628203-4629610 GCF_000327345.1 Myotis davidii | reverse complement strand
TGTTTACCATAGTTCTAGAAGTCCTGGCCATACCAATCAGACAACAAGAAGAAATAAAAGGTATCCGAATTGGAAAGGAGGAAGTAAAACTCTCATTATTCACAGATGACATGATATTGTACATAGAAAACACTAAAGACTCCTTAAAAAAAACTACTAAATTTAATAAATGAATTTGGAAACATAGCATGATACAAAATTAACACCCAAAATCCATACATTTTTATACACCAATAGTGAACTCTCAGGAAGAAAAACTTAAAAACAACCCTATTTGCCATTGCAACAAAAAAATTAAAATACTTAGGAATAAACTTAACCAAGGTTGTAAAAGTCCTGTCCTTGGAAACCTAAAGGACATTGAAAAAAGATAGAGGAAAATATAAACAAGTGGAAGAATATACCATGTCCATAGATTGGTAGAATCAACATCATTAAAATGTCCATGCTATCCAAAGCAATTTATAGATTCAATTTAATCCCTATTAAAATACCAATGGCATATTTCACAGACCTAGAACAAATACTCCAAAAATTGATTTGAAACCAAAAAAGACCCCGAACAGCTGCAGCAATCTTGAGAAAGAAGAACAAGGTTGGAGGAATCAAAATACCAGATATCAAGTTATACTACAAAGCCACAGTACTCAAAACAGCCTGGTACTGGCACAAGAACAGGCATATGGAACAGAACAGAGAACACAGAAATCAACCCAAGCCACTATACTCAATAAATATTTGATAAAGGAGGCAAGAGCATACATTAGAGCAGAGACAGTCTCTTTAATAAATGGTTTTGGGAAAATTGGACAGATACATGCAAAAAAATGAAACTAGACCACCAAATTACACCATACACAAGAATAAATTCAAAATGGATAAAAGACGTAAATGTAAGATGTGAAACCATAAAAGTCCTAGAAGAAACCATAGACACCAAAATTTCAGACATATCTCATAGCAATATGTTTACTGATACATCTAGAACAGTGGTCGGCAAACTGCAGGTCACGAGCCACATGTGGCTCTTTGGCCCCTTGAGTGTGGCTTTTCCACAAAATACCACGTACGGGCGCGTACATACAGTGCGATTAAAACTTCGTGGCCCATGCGCAGGATTCGGTGTTTTGTGGAAGAGCCAGACTAAAGGGGCCACAGAGCCGCATGCGGCTCGTGAGCCGCAGTTTGCTGACCACTGTCCTAGAACATTGGAAATTTAGGAGAAAATGAACAAATGGGACTACATGAAAATAAAAAGCTTCTGCACAGCAGAAGAAACCATCATCAAAATAACAAGAGATCCCACTACATGGGAGAACATATTTGCCAACGATATATCTGATAAGGGGTTAATCTCCAAAATATATAGGAAACTCATACAATTTAACAAAAGGAAGACACAATCCA
>NW_006294609.1:4617395-4627940 GCF_000327345.1 Myotis davidii | reverse complement strand
CTTTCCATGTAGGAGTCTGTGCTGTGAGAGTCTTTCCCCTTGTGGGAATCTGTACTTATCTTCAATAAATCTCCACCTTTGCTATACCAAAAAAAATTAAAAATTAAATGTTTAAATAATAGTAGTAACTAATATTTGAGCTATGAATTACAATGTTTTAAAAAAAATGGACAAAGGACCTAAATAGACACTTCTCTAAAGTGGTCATACAGAAAGCAAAGAGACATATGAAAAAATGCTCAAAGTTACTAATCATCCAAGAGATACAAATCAAAATGGCGATGAGATATCACCTCACACCGGTCAGAGTGGCTATCATCAACAGATTAACCAATGACAAGTGTTGGCAAGGTTGTAGAGAAAAGGGAACCCTGCTGCACTGCTGGTGGGAATGCAGAGTGGTGCAGCCACTGTGGAAAACAGTATGGAGTTTCCTCAAGAAATTGAAAATGGAACTCCCATTTGACCCAGTCATCCCACTTCTAGGAATATATCTTAAGAAACCTGACACACATCAGAAAGAATATATGCACCCTTATGTTCATAGCAGTGCAATTTTGCAATAGCTAAGACTTGGAAACAGCCTAAGTGCCCATCAGCAGATGAGTGGATAAAAAACTATGGTACATTTACACAATGGAATACTACTCAACAATAAAAAAGAAAGAATTCTTACCATTCGCAACAGCATGGATGGATCTGGAGAGTATTATGCTGAACGAAATAAGCAAGTCAGAGAAAAGTACCACATGATCTCACTTATTGTGGAATTTATGAACCAAATTAACTGATGATCAAAAATAGACCCAGAGCTTTAGAAACATGAACAGACTGTTGAACCTCAGCGGGAAGGGAGGGGAGGGTGGGTGGGAAGAGATCAACCTATGAACTTGTATGCATATATGTGTAACCCGTAATTACAGACAATGAGGTGATAAGGGTCTGGGATGGGGGGAGGATGGGAGAGGATTGGAAGAGGTTAATAGGGGGAAAAGGAGGACCTATGTAAACAATAAAGATTAAAAGAAAAAAGTCAATATTTTTTATTGAATAATTCTTAAAATATTTTATAGGAAAAAAATTTATCGTCGCTGAACAATGTATGATTATTAACGTAACATTATTTTATACCAATCATCGCATTTGATTTTAGATCTTCTCAGCATTTATTTGACCATACACTTCATGCCTGGTACTGCACTAGAAACGGCACACATGTTATCTAATTTTATCTCTCATCCACTCTGTGAGAGCATCCTTTGTGTGGCCATCTTACTATAAAGAAAACCCAGACCCAGAAAGTGAAATTCCATGTGTAAGACCAATCAGCCAGAAAGTAACACCTGGGATTAAGGGAGATGAATATGAAAGCCACGTCAATCAGAAGAAAGCTGACTTACTTCTTTTAAACGGGTTTTTTTTTTTTTCCTCTCAGGAAATTCTTCCTGGTTGGATCTAGTAGGCTGGAAAAATACAAGACTCAAAGCATATACAGCACTCATTCGCTTAGCATCCAAGGGAAAAAAAGGGGCTCTCACAGTGCTTAGGAGAGAGAAATACTCTTATTTTCTCTTAGGCCTGAGTTGTTTTGTAAAATGTTTTAATAGATTTATAGTGCTTATAAAAACACCTAAAATGACAACAGAGAGGAATAAAAATACGATCTCTCCTGGAAAATTTTATGAATAAACCACAGGTTCTTATTTTAGGTGCCTTATATAAAATTTGAATACTTTAGTGTAGACTCTCAATAGTTGGAAGGTATCAGTACATCAACAGCTTGATGTACTGATATCATTTTGTTGCAGTTTTCCTATAAAGAGATTCTTGTCTGTGAGCTTTTATTAAATCAAGACATATCAGTAACCTGAAACCTGAGATCCATCATAATTTTTAAAAGCAAAAGATTAATTGGTAGCCTTTGCTTTGTTTGGCATATTTATGTGATTTTCTTTAGTTCTACAATGACCTAATTTATCCCAGAACTATGAAGGATGGCTTTGAGTGCATAAGTTGTCAGTGGAGGGCACCAGGAGAGCCTTTTCTTCTGTTCCCTGGCTCTGATACTGTCTTTCTATTTTTCCATTTCTATTTTTCCTGTGAAATTGTCTGTGCTGCCACCCAGCTCATGATTATTAGGTGACAGAATGCATTACTGGAAGAAATGTTGTGGTTTCAGAGTTTACTCCTTTTATCTCCTACAAGAGTTCTTTCCATTTATCCACCAATGCATGAATACTTCCAGAATTTGGTATTCTGAGAACATGTTCCATGAATAAACAAACACATGCCTCACTCTCACCATACCAATTAGAAATCTCACTCAACGCAACAATGCTTACATGTCCCTGTTCTGTAGAAAACAACTGTTTGATGGTCTGTTTCAGACTAGTTTCCCCATAGGTTTTCTTCATGAGTATCCTCAAAGAGAACTCATGCTTCATTCAATAGAGTAGAGGATGCTGTGCTGGATCAGTTTCAAGATCCTCACTGGAGCTGTGAGAGCTGAATTAAACAGGCATATGGAAGAGCAAGGTCATTCAGTGGAAACAAGACTATGATGAAGAGCCCAGAGTCCAAAGTGGCCATGATGTATAATAAGCACAGAGATTCTTCCTGTTAGACATACTGATATGAGGAAATGCTTATTTTCAAAAGTCATAGGAGACAATGGTTGAAATGGACAGGACCACCCAATTGTCATAGGGCATTAATGCCACAACAAGTCTACATTGTCTACTCTAGATAACGGGGGAAGCAATGGAAGTTCCTAAACTCCAGACTGTGGGGACAAAATCAGTGTTTGGGGTATGTTAGTAAGGATGTGAGAGAGCCTATTTGGATTACAGCAATGAAATAGTCATGAGGTTGCAAACACTTGGTCAGTCATGTTTCTGCCTCTGATGTTCTCTTCTTACATAAATTTAAGCATATTTTTTAACTATGAGAAGACACATCTTGGCGGTGTCAGTTACAAATTGATTTAAGAACTCCATATCCTCATTTATTTCACTCTAGCACAGCGGTTCTCAACCTGTGGGTCGCGACCCCTTTGGGGGGTTGAATGACCCTTTCATAGGGGTCGCCTAAGACCATTGGAAAAACATGTATATAATTACATATTGTTTTTGTGATTAATCACTATGCTTTAATTATGTTCAATTTGTAACAATGAAATTGGGGGTCACCAATGAGGAACTGTATTAAAGGGTTGCGGCATTAGGAAGGTTGAGAACCACTGCTCTAGCACAACCTCATGTAGGATTTCCATAATTAATTAAATAACAAAAGTGGTATTGGATCTTTCTTAGAAATTCTTCCATAGTTCAAAAAAATGTAAATCTTGCCGAGACCGGTTTGGCTCAGTGGATGGAGCATCGGCCTGCGGACTGAAAGGTCCCAGGTTCGATTCCGGTCGAGGGCATATACCTGGGTTGCGGGCACATCCCCAGTGGGAGATGTGCAGGAGGCAGTTGGTCGATGTATCTCTCTCATCGATGTTTCTAACTCTCTATCTCTCTCCCTTCCTCTCTGTGAAAAATCAATAAAATATATTTTAAAAAATGTAGATTTTAATGTCCAGAGTGGAATAGTATTAATGTTAAAGAGTCAGCATATTGCAAACCTTCTGTGTGGTAGTATGATCTTGTTTTTGACAAAACACGTCAGTGATAAATTTGCCCAATGGAACACCAAAATTCTATTCTGAAATTAAGTTTGTAAACATGACAAGTTAAAAAATGTAAAATTTTTTATAAAAAAATTGTAACCTTTTAATGTAAAACTTTAGCAAAATTGCATCCTATTCTAAGGTTGGCTCTGGTTAAATCCTTCCCTTGGTCAGCATTTACTGAGCACTTACGATCAGCAGGGCCCTCAGAGCTGAACAAGATACAGACTTGCCACTCCGTGATGTCAGAATGGAATGGGGAAAGAACACTTTCACCAATAATGACTACACAGTGTGATAGGTTCATAATAGAGAACAGCATCCATTTCTAAGGCTTTTGTTCCATTAGAGTCAATGAGGGAAAAGCCATGTTCTGGACAAGCCAGTTGTCTTGGTCACTTTTTTTCTTTTCTTTTTTAAAAAATATATTTATTTTTTTACAGAGAGGACGGGAGAGGGATAGAGAGTTAGAAACATCGATGCGAGAGAAACATCGATTAGCTGCCTCCTGCTCACCCCCTACTGGGGATGTGCCAGCATCCAAGGTACATGCCTTTGACAGGAATCGAACCTGGGACCCCTCAGTCCTCAGGCCGACGCTCTAGCCACTGAGCCAAACTGGTCAGGGTGTCACTTTTCTTCTTCTGCTTTTTTTTTTTTTTTTTTACTGATGGTAAAGCTCATGAGGCAGCTGGGATGGGATGCAGGTTCCACCTTTTACTAGCTCTATATCAAAACTCTTGTGTTTCTTTCCTTATGTGGAAGAAGATGGTCTAAAAGTGAATGGGAGGATTAAGACAATGAACATATTAGTAAAGTTTTTAGAATAGCATCTTGCACAGAATTGATAATGTTATTATTTTACAAGCTTTGTGCTCTCCCACAGACAACAACCCTCCAATGCTTTGTACCTTTGGGTTGTAAGGAATAATATAATAACTTAATAATGGAAATAAGAAATAAATATAAGATGTAAAGAAGAAGAAAACAGAAAAAAAGGAAAAATGAATACTTCCAACCAGACTTAGCACTAGACAAGCTTGCCTCTTGCCTAGGTTGTTTACTCTCTCCCATGTACTCAGACACAGGGTGATCACACCACCCTGGATCAGATAGAGCCTTCCAGAGACTCCCAAATCTAAGGTTTATAGGCCACAGAAAGCCTAACTGATGCCTTATGTGAACACTGTTGTTTACATTTTAATTTAAAATCTATTTATTTCATGAGTATACTTCTCCAGTTCAAATAGAACAACAAATCAAACAACCTCCCTAATATAATGTGAAGTTGTGATTGGGATGAAAAACCTGGCACAGATATATATGTCAAACAAAGAGGATGGAAGGTGGCATTCTGTGAAAAACTGGTAATTCAGAAATTGTCCCAACTAAGGTAAGAAATTGATAGGAATTATTCATAAGAAAAGTTTATTTAAATGGTTTCATAAAATGTGAAAATGTAAAATGTTTTATAAGTGCTTTTTCAAATGCATATATAATTAATTACTAAAAGACAGAAGGATAAAATTCCTCCCCCAACATCAGTATATTTTTATAGTCTTTAGAGTCCCAATCAGAGCCACTGCCACTCTCAAATTTGTTTCAGATTTGTTCTACTGAGCCCCATTCTGACCAAGTGTATGAACTGCTTGTTATAGAAGACTTGTCCCTATCACTACTCATTCTCTGTCTTTGGGGTTTGCTCTTCTATTACTTTCTCCTCTTCTTGTGCAACTGCTTCTTCACTTTCTTCTGGGGCCTCTTGTGAGCACTGTGAAAAATCATTTCCAGCCCCAAGACTGGCACCTATAATTAGACATAAAAATATTGCTAAAAGAAACAAGGGGAATACGTACACTAACTGTCCTATGGTTTTGTTTTCATCTCTATTCTCTCCTCTGCCAAAACTACCATGAGCTACACTATGACTTTTCCTTTCATAGTCACTTGGATTTTCAACCTCTGTTTTGCCAGGAGAACCACTGTCCACACTCCCCCCACTTCCTGGAGTTCTGCAGTCGGGGGGTGCATAGCCAGCCTCACAGTGGCAGTGCCTTACATTGTTACAGACTCCTTTCCCATTGCACATTTCTGCTGGTCTGCAGTCATAGTTGAGCATGATCAGATCAATGCAGGAGTAATTCATGCAGACTTTGTTTGGGGCACAAGCAGTGCCAGAGTGCACATCTCCCTCATCAGGGATATCAGTAATGTTATAGATATCCGAGCTCCAGCAGAAGTCATCTTCATAAGGAATCTGTATCAGTGTGTGATGGGGTTTGATGGATGGGACCCGTCTAATATTTGTACATATAATTTTCCCACAAAATACATTATCATCAAAACACTTAATATATCTTGACAAGGCTGAGGTGGGACGGCCACAGTTTCCAAACCGGTCCCCTTTGCTGTTCATTGAAATGTAGCAGTTTTCTGGGGCTGACCGTGCAGTGTCCCCATACATAGCCATGCACTGATTATCAGGGTTTCTGCACAGACCCCCAACACAGTAGTGCAGTCTACCGCACGACGTCCCATCTTGCTTATAGGTGTCTGTGGGGCACTCTGCAGAGGTGCCATCACAATACTCTGGGAGGTCACACTCTCCCAAAGCAGAACGGCACATGAACCCCTTATTCTTCAATCGGCAACCAAAACAGCAGAGTCCATCACTACATTCTGCACTCCCCTTCAGGCGACATGTTTGGTCACAGCACGGGTCGGTATAACAGGCAGAACCACAGTCACACTGCTCCTCACCCTCCACCACACCGTTTCCACAGTAGGAACCCCTACGCAAGCGGCCTTTGTGCTGCTGAGGGTTGTTAAATAGGCAGGCCCCTCTGTGCTCCTGGAGGAACTGGTAGAAGTCGTCAGAGCTACAGTTGCTGAAGCCACTTTCTGTAGTGATATTGTCATGCATGAGGCAGAGGGGTTTGTCTTTACAAATGCAGGCTGAGTGGTCGTGCCGAATACCCAAGTTGTGCCCAAGCTCATGGACCATGAGCGCTGCAGACAGCAGGACATCTTCATGATGGAAGGATTCAACAGCTGCTGCAAAACCACGTGAACAGGCACCGTTGAGAAATGCCTGTCCCATACCCTGTGCAGGATGCTGTCCGACAATCATGTGGGCAACATCATGCTTCACACGATGGAGGAGCTTCTCTTGTCTCCAGCTGTTGAAATTCCCGAGTGTAACTTGCAGGTCCACTGGGACCTCTATGAGGTCCCCCTCGGTCCAAATCTCCATTCCAGCCAGCACCACCTGTGTGTTTATTCCCCTAGTGAAGCTGTTGGCCAGGGCAATGATGTGCATCACTCTCTGGACCGTCTCATTGACGTTACTGCCCCACATTTGGAACCGCTGGTTGTTGACCACAACAAACATCTCCACATACTTGGTGAGTGACCACAAGTAGGACAGCTCCTGTAGACCGCCCCGCTTCCTGCTCCCTTGTTGCCGGCTGGTGGACACCACTGGGCTGTCTGTGGAAGTGACACTGCAGGAGACTGGAGCTTGAGGGGCCGTGGTGTACAGCACATGTTCAAACCGTCTTGAAGAGTCCATGGGCTCAATGCCATAGGATTTTCCCTTCTTAATCAGGATGCCCCTGAGGCCTGAACAGGTGTTGACAGAAACGAAAGAACCCGGGAGTCCTTTGATGTAGCCTTCATAGTGACAGTCATGTGAGATGGAAGGCATTTCTTGTCCCAGGATGCCATTGTGGTAGCTGAAGACTGGAAAGTTCTTGATAAAATAGTCTGTCTTCACTTTCAGGTGAATCAGCTGTGTCTGGCCCTGCATAGATATCACATAAGATGCCTCTTCCCCTGGGTCTTGCCTTCCCTCAACTGTCAGAGCCTTGGGGATGACTATCTCATAGGATGAGTAATATGCTGATCCCAGGTCACTATAGAAGCTTGGCAGGAAACTCAGTACCAACACCAGCACAATCCCTAACCAGACATGTGGAAATCCTGGCACCAGTACCAGCACCAAGCCCTTCACCTGGGCAGCCCAGGTCTGAAACATTCTGTTAGCCTCATACATAACCTCTTTGTTCTTCTGTAAGAAAGCAAGGAGACAGAGTCCCTCACAAAGGTGGCCACCTACATGGCCCCAGTCAATCAGTGGGTGATGCAGGGCCTGTGTCCTTGAGCAGAAGCGCTCCTTGACATGCAGACCGTTAGGCACTGGGATTAGGTCCAGGTTTATGATGGCTGCATAAAGGATATGTCCTGCCTCCTGATAGCAACCGCCTACCTCTGACTCTGTCCTTTCTATTCTCTCTGGTCTATCTGTTATCCTCCAGATATTGTCTTTTCTGTGGCTTCCTTCCACAGCATTAGCTTCAGTGATCCTAGGCTACAGTCCTTTTTATATTGTTGTGATGTAATAAAAAAGAACTGCAGAATCTAAATTGCGAGATTGTACCCTGAGAGAGGAAACCAAACCTCCAGGCCTCCTTCAACTGTGCCACACGGAACACCCCCTCCCCCACAAGACACACACCACTCCTCCTGTGTCAGTTGCTTGGCCAACTCCTAATGTTCTAGACCAGGGGCTTGAAGATCACTGGTGAACACACTCCATTGCCCATTTCCCCTCTTCTAAAACTTACTCTGTAACACATGGGCGTCATACTCAAGATGTTCTTGATCCCTCAATGAGGCTTTATGTTATTATACACATCTCTCAGGCCAGACTGTTAGAAAGGGAGGAGGAAGCCTGGCGGTCTACAGGAGCTGTCCTACTTGTGGTCACTCACCAAGTATGTGGAGATGTTTGTTGTGGTCAACAACCAGCGGTTCCAAATGTGGGGCAGTAACGTCAATGAGACGGTCCAGAGAGTGATGCACATCATTGCCCTGGCCAACAGCTTCACTAGGGGAATAAACACACAGGTGGTGCTGGCTGGAATGGAGATTTGGACCGAGGGGGACCTCATAGAGGTCCCAGTGGACCTGCAAGTTACACTCGGGAATTTCAACAGCTGGATCCAATCTCATTATATGCAGTAATGTTTCTTCTTTATCAAACCATCGCTCTCAGCCCACGTCACTCTCCAGTCACCATCTAAAATCTCTGTTTTATACATAATGACAATCTTTGGAAATATACATATATACATTCTGTTCCAGTTTGCACCACTAATTTTCTCGTTTCTGAAATTTAAATTGTATATCATAGCACAGTGACAAAATGTGAATAAAACATAAATATATTTTTTCAGTAAATTATTTGAAAGAGAACAGTCACACACAAAAGGACACGTGTTATGATTTAAATTATATGAGGTTCCTCAAGTAGTCAAGTTCATAGACACAGAAAGTGAAGTGGAGGTTACAGGAGCTGGGAAAAGTGTAATAGGACTGGTTAATGAAGACTTTCAGTTTGAGATGATGAAAAAGTTCTGGAAGTGGATGTTGATGTTGGTTGCACAACAATGTAAATGTACTTAATGCTACTGAACTGTACATTTAGAAATGGTAAAGAGGGTTAATTTTATGAATATTGGAGAGAACAAGAGGAGAGAGAAAGCTGTGTAAGTACAACTCTGATCATGTAAGCAATAGTTATAGCTCCATTGAAGTTACCCATGTACCGTTACCAATCACAAGTCCTCCGGCTTCAGACGTTATCATCACTCTTTCTTTTATGGTATCTACTTGGTCACTTTTCTTTCTCAATTTGCTTCCTAAACATGCATCGCAGAATTCTGTAATTTTATTTTACTTGCCTTTTAATCACAGCTTCGTTGAGATATAATTCACATAGCGTGACATTTACCCTTTAAAGTATACACACCAGAGGTTTGTAGTATATTCAGAAATTTATGCCACTGTCACCAAATCAATTTTCTCACCCCCAAGCAAACTCCAGTATCTATTAGCAGTCACTCCCCATTCTCTCCTCCCTGTAGCTCATTACTACCACTACTCTACTCTCTAGCTCAATGATTGTGTCTATTCTGGACACTTCATAGCAATGGAATCCTTCATGTAGTAGTCTTCTGTGCTGGAAAATTTCACCTAGCATAATGTTTCCAAGGATTAGCCATGTGGAAAATTGCAGGACCACCCAATTGTCATAGGACATTAATGCCACATCAAGAATCCATTGTCTATTTCAGATAACGGGAAAGCAATGGAAGTTCCTGAACTCCAGACTGTGGGGACAAAACTAGTGTCTGGGGTATGTCAGTAAGGATGTGAGAGAGCCCAATTGGATTATAACAATGAAACAGGCTTGAGGTTGCAAAACTTGATCAGTCATTAATCCACCTCTGATGTTCTCTTTTAAATAATTTAATAATTACTAATAATTAATCTCTTAATATAAAACTTTAGCAGAATTGCATCCTATCCTAAGGTTGGCTCTGGTTAAATCCTTCCCTTGGTCAACATTTACTGGGCACTTAAAATCAGCAGGGCCTCAGAGCTGAACAAGATACAAACCTGCCCCTCCATGATCTCAGAATGGAATGGGGAAAGGACACTTTGACTGATAATGACACAGTGTGGTAGATTCGTAATAGAGAGCAGCGTCCATTTCTAAGGCTTTTGTTCCATTAGAGTTAATGAGGGAAAAGCCATGTTCTGGGCAAGTAAGGACATGTCAGTTGTCTTCCTGGTCACTTTTTTCTTTTTTTTTTCTTTTTTTTTTATAATCAAACATTTTATTTTAGTCACATCAAGCAAACAGCTCTAACTTTTTAAAAATGAAGTAATGAGGACATATAGAGGAGTACCAAGGACAATATTGCAACCAATCATGTACATATAAGGCAGATTTAATAAATATTAACATTCAGTCATTTTTCCTAAGAAATAAAACATTATAGAGGTGGAAGCTAAGAGACTAGTAATAA
>NW_006294609.1:4598001-4615245 GCF_000327345.1 Myotis davidii | reverse complement strand
TCTGTGGACCGAAAAAAAACAAAAGCTTCAATTTTCATAGAAATGTAGGTTCATTTCAATAGAGACATGCTGAATACAAAGGGCTGAAATAAATAATTGTTAACATAAAATAATAGAACATTTTAATAAAAATTAATATTTGTTCTTGAACATTAACTTACCAGATACTAAATAACTAACTGCACAAACTAATAATGGAAATAAACCTATTTTTCTTGTTCTCCGAAAGCGAAATATTTCCTGTTGTGCACACCAAACAAGTCAGTTTGGTGACTTGTTTACTTGACAGTCGGGTGCTAAAATATTCGCTGCTAGTATTAGTGGAGAGAAATGGTGCACCTGCGAATAAGGTGCATGAGGGAGATGAAGGCAACATGATTATAGTAATCAATCATTAGCAAACATTGTAAATCATTATTAATAATTATGTACAATAGGATATTGTAAAAATTAAGTTACAAATTTTTATTAAGACATTCCTTACATACCATTATATAGGCTGGGCCGCAAAAATAGTCATTGTGTGCCATGCAGCGTAAGCCGTGAGTTTGACATGCTTGCTCTAGAGCAGTGGTTCTCAACCTTCTGGCCCTTTAAATACAGTTCCTCATGTTGTGACCCAACCAGAAAGTTATTTTCGTTGCTACTTCATAACTGTAATGTTGCTAGTGTTATGAATCATAATGTAAATATCTGATATGCAGGATGGTCTTAGGCGACCCCTGTGAAAGGGTCATTCAACCGCCAAAGGGGTCGCGACCCACAGGTTGAGAACCGCTGTGCTAGAGTGAAACTCTGTCTTTGTTTCCTCGTGTGGAAGAAGATGGTCTAATAGCATGAATGGGAGGGTTAAATTAAGACAATGAATGCTCTAGCTGGCTTGGCTTAGTAGATAGAGCATCAACCTGTGGACTGAAGGGTCCCAGGTTCGATGCTGGTCAAGGGCACATTTCTGGGATCCCCAATAGGGGATGTGCAGGAGTCAGCTGATCAAATATTTTCTCATCATTGATGTTTCTATCTCTCCCTTCCTCTCTGAAATCAATAAAACAAGAATACTTTTAAAAAGACAATGACTTGAAAGTGTTTAGAATAATGTCTTCCACAGAGTTGATAATGTTATTATTTTACATGCTTTGTGCTCTCCTACAGATAATTAACAACACTCCATTGCTCTGTCCCTTTGGATTGTCAGGCAATATTAATTTAATAATGCCAATGAGAAATAAATATAATAAAAAAAGTAGAAACAGGTAAAAGGAATATTTCCAACCAGACTTAGCACTGGGAATACTTCCAACCAGACTTAGCACTAGACAAGCTTGCCTCTTGCCTAAGTTGCTTACTCTCTCCCATGTACTCAGACACAGGGTGATCACACCACCCTGGATCAGATAGAGCCTTCCAGAGACTCCCAAATCTAAGGTTTATAGGCCACAGAAAGCCTAACTGATGCCTTATGTGAACGCTGTTGTTTACATTTTAATTTAAAATCTATTTATTTCATGAGTATACTTCTCCAGTTCAAATAGAACAACAAATGAATTAACAACCTCCCTAATATAATGTGTAGTTGTGACTGGGATGAAAAAACCTGGCACAGATATATATGTCAAACAAAGAGGATGGAAGGTGGCATTCTGTGAAAAACTGGTAATTCAGAAATTGTCCCAACTAAGGTAAGAAATTGATGAGAATGATCCATGAGAAAAGTTTATTTAAATGGTTTCATGAAATGGAAAATACAGTAAAATGTTTTATAAGTGCTTTTACATAAGCGTATATAATTAATTAGTAAAAGACAGAACAAAATCCTTCCTTTACGTTGTACACTTCTATAGTCTTTACAACCCTGATAAGAGCCACTTCTACTGCCCACTTCACATTTGCTCTACTGAGCCTCCTTCCACCAAGTGTATGAAGTACTTGCTATAGAAGACTTCTTCCTATCACTAATCATTTTCTTCCTTTGGGTTTTCCTCACTTAATGCCTTTTTCCTTTTTTGTGCCACTGATGCTTCACTTTCTTCTGGGGCCTCTTTTGAGCGCTGTGCTAAATCCATTCCAGCTTTAAAACCGACACCAATAACTAGACCACAGAGTAATGCTAAGAGAAAAAAAACAATGCAGGCATAAAGAAAAGGAATAAGAAGTATTGCTAAAATAAGCAAGGGGATTATGAACAGTAATTGGCTCCTCATTTTGCTTTCATCTGTATTCACACCACCTCTGCCAAAATTTTCATGATCAACACCGTAACTGATTCCTTCATCCTCACTTGGATTTTCATCCTCTATTTTGCCAGGAGAACCACTGTCCACACTCCCCCCACTTCCTGGAGTTCTGCAGTCGGGGGGTGCATAGCCAGCCTCACAGTGGCAGTGCCTTACATTGTTACAGACTCCTCTCCCATTGCACATTTCTGCTGGTCTGCAGTCATAGTTGAGCACAGCATGATCAGTGCAGGAGTAATTCATGCAGACTTTGTTTGGGGCACAAGCAGTGCCAGAGTGCACATCTCCCTCATCCGGGATATCAGTAATGTTATAGATATCCGAGCTCCAGCAGAAGTCACCTTCATAAGGAATCTGGATCAGTGTATGATGGGGTTTGACGGATGAGACCCGTCTAATATTTGTACATATAATTTTCCCACAAAATACATTATCATCAAAACACTTAACATATCTTGACAAGGCTGAGGTGGGACGGCCACAGTTTCCAAACCGGTCCCCTTTGCTGTTCATTGAAATGTAGCAGTTTTCTGGGGCTGACCGTGCAGTGTCCCCATACATAGCCATGCACTGATTATCAGGGTTTCTGCACAGACCCCCAACACAGTAGTGCAGTCTACCGCACGACGTCCCATCTTGCTTATAGGTGTCTGTGGGGCACTCTGCAGAGGTGCCATCACAATACTCTGGGAGGTCACACTCTCCCAAAGCAGAACGGCACATGAACCCCTTATTCTTCAATCGGCAACCAAAACAGCAGAGTCCATCACTACATTCTGCACTCCCCTTCAGGCGACATGTTTGGTCACAGCACGGGTCGGTATAACAGGCAGAACCACAGTCACACTGCTCCTCACCCTCCACCACACCGTTTCCACAGTAGGAACCCCTACGCAAGCGGCCTTTGTGCTGCTGAGGGTTGTTAAATAGGCAGGCCCCTCTGTGCTCCTGGAGGAACTGGTAGAAGTCGTCAGAGCTACAGTTGCTGAAGCCACTTTCTGTAGTGATATTGTCACGCATGAGGCAGAGGGGTTTGTCTTTACAAATGCAGGCTGAGTGGTCGTGCCGAATACCCAAGTTGTGACCAAGCTCATGGACCATGAGTGCTGTAAACAGCAGGACATCTTCATGATGGAAGGATTCAACAGCTGCTGCAAAACCACGTGAACAGGCACCGTTGAGAAATGCCTGTCCCATACCCTGTGCAGGATGCTGTCCGACAATCATGTGGGCAACATCATGCTTCACACGATGGAGGAGCTTCTCTTGTCTCCAGCTGTTGAAATTCCCGAGTGTAACTTGCAGGTCCACTGGGACCTCTATGAGGTCCCCCTCGGTCCAAATCTCCATTCCAGCCAGCACCACCTGTGTGTTTATTCCCCTAGTGAAGCTGTTGGCCAGGGCAATGATGTGCATCACTCTCTGGACCGTCTCATTGACGTTACTGCCCCACATTTGGAACCGCTGGTTGTTGACCACAACAAACATCTCCACATACTTGGTGAGTGACCACAAGTAGGACAGCTCCTGTAGACCGCCCCGCTTCCTGCTCCCTTGTTGCCGGCTGGTGGACACCACTGGGCTGTCTGTGGAAGTGACACTGCAGGAGACTGGAGCTTGAGGGGCCATGGTGTACAGCACATGTTCAAACCGTCTTGAAGAGTCCATGGGCTCAATGCCATAGGATTTTCCCTCCTTAATCAGGATGCCCCTGAGGCCTGAACAGGTGTTGACAGAAACGAAAGAACCCGGGACTCCTTCTATGTAGCCTTCATAGTGACAGTCATGTGAGATGGAAGGCATTTCTTGTCCCAGAATGCCATTGTGGTAGCTGAAGACTGGAAAGTTCTTGATAAAATAGTCTGTCTTCACTTTCAGATGAATCAGCTGTTTCTGGCCCTGCATATATATCACATAAGATGGCTTTTGCCTAGGGTCTTGCCTTCCCTCAACTGTCAGAGCCTTGGGGATGATTATCTCATAGGATGAGTAATATGCTGATCCCAGGTCACTACAGAAGCTTGGCAGGAATGTCAGTACCAACACCAGCACAATCCCCAACCTGACACATGAAGATCCTGGCATCAGTACCAGCGCCAAACCCTTCATCTGGGCAGCCCAGGTCTGAAGCACTCTGCTAGTCTTATACATAACCACTTTGTTCTTCTGTTGAGAAGGCAAAGAGGAGGCAGAGTCCCACAAAGGCAGCCACTGACATGGCCCCAATGAATCAGTGGCTGATGCAGGGCTTGTGTCCTTGAACAGAAGCACTCCTTGACATGCAGACCATTAGGCACTGGATTAGCTGCAGGTTTTTGCTGGCTGCATAAAGGGTGAGTACTGCCTACCTCTGGCTGTGTCCTTTCTAGTCTCTCTGACCTCTGTGTTTTCCTTCAGATAGTGTCCTCTGTGGCTTCGTTCCACAGCTTTAACTTCTGTGATTCTTGGCTATAGTCCTTTTAATATTATGGTGATGTAATCACAAAAGACTGCAAACTCTACAATGCAAGATTGTACTTTGAGAAGGAAATAAAACCTCTGTGCCTTCTCAACTGTACCACACGGAACACCCTCAACTCCTGTGTCCGTTGCTTGGCCAATTCCTAATGTTCCAGACCAGAGGATTTAGAGATCGTTGGTGGGAACACTCCATTGCCCATTTCCCCTTTTCTAAAACTCTTGCTCTGTAACACATGGACATCATACTCAGGACTTACTGATTCCTCAATGAGACTTTATAGTGATATGCACAGCTCTCATGCCAGACTGATAAGGCAAGGGGGTGGCTGTCCTGTGCCCAGGATATATCCAAAAGGGCTGGTGATTATGGGGCAAGGGTCAAGACTCCAATTTTTTATAATTATCAAAATTCAGTTTCTTGAGTTTTATTTATAACACTGCCAATAAATGTGTATGGGAGTTGCCTACAGAGCTGTCTTCGCATATGTGTGATTTTCCTGGGCACAATTGCTGGTAACTCCAGGTCCACTGCCTTCTCTGGATGGCTTGGATCTGGGGTCCTCAAACTATGGCCCACGGGCCACATGCAAATACAAATATTGTATTTGTACCCATTTTGTTTTTTTACTTCAAAATAAGATATGTGCAGTGTGCATAGGAATTTGTTCATAGGTTTTTTTAAACTATAGTCCGGCCCTCCAACGGTCTGAGGGACAGTGAACTGGCCCCCGGTTTAAAAAGTTTGAGGACCACTGGGCCTTGGATATTTTGGTACCCTAAAGTTATATCAGTTGAAGATTAGGTAGCCCAAAAGTCTTCCCTGTGTTAGAAAAATGACCTACATGTATCCAGTGCCCACTTCTGTTTTCATCCTTATTTGCACAGGTGCAAGTGTAGATGAACTACCTGGCCACTGTGGCTCAGTGGTTGAGCAGTGATGTGTGTAACAGGAGGTCACTGGTTGGATTCTATATCAGCGTACGTGCGTAGGTTTTTGGCTTGATCTTCAGCAGGGATCATGCTGGAGGCAATCCATCGATGTTGATGTTTCTCTCTCGGTTGTTTCTATCTCCCTCTTCTTCCATCTCTTCTCAAAAATCAGTAGAAACATTTTTTAAAAAGAGTAGCGGAATTAGAGTAACTTATCGAAGGAATAAATGACTCCCAGGTAAGAGTGCTGTCATGTCTCATCTGTTATATGTTATTTGTTGTGCTTGTGTCATGCCTGCCCCAAAAGAATCAAAGTATCTCTAGAAAAACCCACAACTGTTCTGAGGAATGGCACATTCCTGACCTCAAAATGTACCTCCCTCTTCCTACATTTTGCTGGTCAGTTCACTTCCCTAATGTCTTTGTGCCTCATGTTTCCCTGAGAAAAATAAAAGCAATCAAGAGCACTTTCACATGGAGACACCACTCGAGTTGCCTGTATCTAAATTTTCTTCCAACTCTGGTGGATAAATTGTCCATATTTCAATCTAAGGCCAATCCTCCTCCTTGTGTGTGGGGTCTATTTCCCTTTCAATTTCTCATGGACTTCACTTTTCCAACTGTCCCTTCTGTCTTTTATATATAAAATACCTGTCTATCCTTTATATCCCATCTTACTATATGCAAACCATCACTCTTAGCCCACATCACTCTCCAGTTGACATCCAGTATCTCCTCTATTTCATACTGAAACTCTTCAGAAATATATACACATTCTGTTCCAGTTTGCACCACTACTTTTTCCTTTTCTGAAATTTAAATTTTGAATCATAGCACAGCCACAAAATGTGAATAAAACAAATATATTTTTCAGTAAATCATTTGAAAAGAGAACAGCTCAGTCGCACACAAAAGGACACATGTGTTATGACTTAATTTATGAGGTTCCTCAAGTAATCAAGTTCATAGAGACAGAAAGTGAAGTGGAGGTTACAGGAGCTGGGAAAGGAGTAATAGGACTGGTTAATGAAGACAGTTTCAGTTTGAGATGATGAAAAAGTTCTGGAAGTGGATGTTGATGATGGTTGCACAACAATGTAAATGTACTTAATGCCACTGAGCTGTACACTTAGAAATGGTGAAGAGCGTTAATTTTATCTTATGAATATTGGAGAGAGAGACAGAGGAGGAGGCTGTGTAAGTACAACTCTGATCAAGTAATCAACAGTTTTAGCTCCATAGAAGTCACCCATGTGCCATTGCCAGGTCCTCATGACCCCTTTCTTTGATGGTATCTACTTTGTCACTTTTCTTTCTCAATTTGCTTCCTAAACATGCATCACAGAATTATGTAATTTTATTTTATTTGCCTTTTATCACACCTTTATTGAGATATAATTCACATACCATAACATTCATTATTTCAAGTGTACGTGGCAGTGGTTTGTAGTGTGTTCAGAAAATTATGCAACTGTCATCAAATCAATTTTCTCACCCCCAAGGAAAACTCTAGTATCTATTAGCGGTCACTCCTATTCACCCCTCTCATCAGCTCATGGCTACCACTACTCTACTTTCTAGCTCAATGATTGTGTCTATTCTGGACACTTCATAGCAGTGGAATCCTACATCTTGTAATCTTCTGTGAATGGCATATTTCACCTAGCATAATGTTTTCAAAGTTTAGTCATGTGGTAGATTGAGTCAATACTTCCTTTCCTTTTGACTAATGTCCATTTTGTGTGGACATACCACATTTTATTTTTAGATTGATATGTTGATGAATGTTTTGGTTGTTTCTACTTTGGAACTGTTATGAATACTAGTGCTATGGGCATTTGAGTACAAGTTTTTGCATGGACATGTCTTCATTCCTCCTGGGTAGATACTTAAGAGAGGAATTGTTTGGTCATGTGAGAACTCTATGTTTATCCTCTTGAGGAACTGCCCAACTATTTCCAAAGAAGCCGCACAATCTCACATTCCTGCCAGCAATGCGTGAGGCTTCCAATTTCTCCTCATCATCACTGACGTTTGTTATTGTCTACTTTTTTATTATAGCCATTCTAGTGAACATGAAGTGGTATCTCATTGTAGTTTTGATCTGCAATTCCGTAATAATGATGTAACACACCTTTTCATATTCTTTTTGGTCATTTTTATCTTCTTTGTAAAAATTTCTATTTACATCCTTTGCCCTTATAAAACTGGATGTCCTTTTCTTGTTGAGTTATAAAACTCGTTAATATTTGCTGGTTACTAGTTCCTATCAGATATGAGTTGCAAATATTTTCTCTCATTCTGGGGGCTGTCTTTTCACTTTCTTAAATGTGTCTCTTACAATAAAGAAGTATTTCAGTTTTTTTAAAACAGGGAGAGATAGAAACATTAGTGATGAGAGAGAACCACTTGAGACCTTTCAGTCCGCAGGCCTCTATCCACAGAGCTAAATATATGGGCTAAAATATATTTTTATTAATTTTTTAGAGAGAAGAAGGGAGAGGGATAGAGAGAAAGAAACTTCACTGAGAGAGAAACATCAATGGCTGCCTCCTGTATGCCCCCTACTGTGGATTGAGCTTGCAACCTATGCGTATGCTGTGATGAGAAATCTCACTTGTGACTTCTTGGTTCATGGGCCGAAGCTCAACCACTGGGCATTATTGGCCAGGCCCAGGAATATGTTTTATTGATTTTAGAGAGAGGAAAGAAAAATGGATGTGGGAGAGAAACATTGATCGTTTGCCTCCCACATGCACCCCAGGCAGGAAACAAACTTCCAACCTGAGTATGTGCCCTGACAGACATTCAAACCCTAAATTTTTTTAAAAAATATATTTTATTGATTTTTTACAGAGAGGAAGGGAGAGAGAGAGTTGGAAACATCGATCAGCTGCCTCCTGCGCACCTCCTACTGGGGATGTGCCCGCAACCAAGGTACATACCCTTGACCGGAATCAAACCTGAGACCCTTCAGTCCGCAGGCCAACGCTCTATCCACTGAGCCAAACCGGTCAGGGCTGATACCTACATTCTTATGGTGTATGGGATGATGCTCCAATCAACTGAGCAGCTGGGCCAGAGCCAGAAATATTCTATTTTTTTCCAGTTTATTTGATTGTATTAAATAAATTTATATAAGATATTAAGTTATATCTTATCCATTGTTAAGTGTACGCTTAGTTGTATTAAATATATACCATCACTGCTAGCCATCTTCTTTTTTATTTTTTCCTCCTATATCTTTGAACAGTCAATAATGTTTTTGTATTTTCATTTAGGGTTAATAATCCATTGTACCTATTGTGTACATTTAGACTATCAGGTATTTCTGTACATTTTTAAGTTATATGTACCAACATTTTTTTCATTTTTTTATTTCAAGAAAAATGATTTTAAATATAATAATGTTACATGTAATAAACCTTAATATTTCAAGGAAAATGATCTTAAATATGATAATGTTACATGCAACAACATACCAAGAAAAATGATTTTTTTTATTTTTTTAATATATTTTGTTTATTTTTTTAATATATTTTATTGAACTTTTACAGAGAGGAAGGGAGAGAGATAGAGAGCCAGAAACATCGATGAGAGAGAAACATCGATCAGCCGCCTCCTGCACATCCCCCACGGGGGATGTGCCCGCAACCAAGGTACATGCCCTTGACCGGAATCGAGCCTGGGACCCTTCAGTCCGCAGGCTGACGCTCTATTCAAACCGGTTCAGCTCAGCCACCATTTTTTGTCTCCTCTGCTAACCATCTTCTGACTCTTCATCTTGTAAAACTCAAACTCTGTATTCATTCATCTATAAATCGCCATTGCCTTCTTCTCCCTTGCCTTAGCAGCTGCCATTCTACTTTCTGTCTCTAAAATTTAGACTATCTGAGTACCTCATACATTGTAATCATACTGTATCTGTCTTTCTGTGTTGGCTTATATCACTTAGCATAATGTCCTCAAGGTTCATTCATGATTTAGTATATTTCAGAATTTCCTTTCTTTTTCATGATGAATACATTCCATTGTATGTACATAGCATACTTTATTCGTCTATTTGTTTTTCAATGGGTACTTATGTTGCTTTATATTTTAGCTGTTGTAAATAATGCTGCTATAAACATGGGCATACAAATATAATTTCAGGCCCCTACTTTAGATTCTTTTAGGTACATACCCAGAAGTTGATGTTGAGTATCTTTTCCTGTGCTTATAGGCCATTTGTGTATCTTTATTGAAGAAACTAGAGACCCGATGCACAAAATACATGCAAGGAGCTTGGCCCTTGCAGCCGTGGTGACTTGCCTGGGTTCTCACACCCTGGCTTCGTCCAGAAGGTCGTCTGGAAGGACATCCAGAAGGTTGTTTGGTTGACTGGTCTAATTAGCATATTATGCTTTTATTATTATAGATATTCATTTGAGTCCTTTGCCCATTTTCTGAGTCAGGTTGTTGTTTTTCTGTTGTTGAGGCTTAGGAGTTCTCTGTATATTCTGGACATTAATCTCTTCCCTGCTATGTGATTTTCAAATATTTTCTCATTCTTTGTGTTACCTTTTTACTCTGTTCACAGTGGTTTTTGACCCATGATTTTTTTTTTCATGGACTCCATTTTGTCTATTTTGTCTTTCGTTTCCTGTGCTTTTGGTTTTATATGTGAGAAATCTTTGCCAAATCCAATGCCAGGAAACTGTGCTTGTTGTTTACTACAGTTTTCTAGCAAGCCAAGCCCTGTGAATGAGGATTTTTCTAGAGAACTGCCCGACATGTAAATTAGTAACAACTCTATGGCCATAGGGCTTTGGTGGGAGCTCCAAACTTTTGTGCCATTCCACTGGCAACTAGGCTGCCTGCACAGCTACTGTAGTTGTGATGATGGGGTTTTTCAAGGATAGGGGGACCTCAGTAGAAGGTATGGGAATATGACAGTAAAAACTTCATATAGTTTGCTGCCCTTACCATATTCAGCTGTTTTGTTGTTTTTGTTTAGTTTTTAAATGAACAAACTATGATTTAATATCCATACTTTCCAAGAAGTTGATATTGACTGTATTTGCTTCTATAGAGCAGGCGATTTTTGGAGGATGTTATTTTAACATTTTGGAAGTGATTTTCATTTTATCATTTACCTTCCTCTTAATCCATATGGATGTCATGTTTATATATGAACTTTTTACTCTACCTACTACTTAAATTTACTTACTGATTTTTCGTGCTACTATAGTTCATTCCTTTCCATTGCTCTACACTTATAATTCTTTTTGTGGATTTATTTCGTTTAACATCCATTATATGTGAACACAGGGCTCTCTTCTTATGCAGTACTTTGAAGAGGGCTCCTATGAACATTATTGTTCGTAACATGTCGCTAATAACTAGACATTTCCAGGGGTTTTACCTAAGACAGAGATGGGGAACATCATGCCCTCAGTTTATATAAGGCCTCGAAATCATTTGGTCTGGCCCAGCCAAAGCATTAATGTGAATTGACCAAATGTTTGACCAAATACAGCAGGCTAGTTTTAAAGTTGATAATTTTGTATGGCCCATGAATGATTTTATAAATATCCAAGTGGCCCTTGGCAAAAAAAAAAAAGTTCCCCACCCGTGGCCTAAGAATAAAATTGCCTAGGGATAAGGTACTGTAGCCTTCAATTTGACTAGGACATAAAGAGAACTATTTCAGAGTGGCATAGCAGTTTGCATTATGAGAGTGCCCACTGTTCCACAGTAATAATTGGAATTTTCAGTCTTCTGTAGCCCATCTTGTGGGTGCATAGTGATGTACCTTTGTGGCTATCTAATCTTCATTCCTCTGAGTACTCATGAGGTTGAACACCTTCAGAAGTGTGTTTCGACTCATCCTTTATATTTTGACTCCATTAGAATAAGCTTTCATCCTCATGCATCCATCGAAACAGCTCCGTTTCAGGTGGAATGAATAACTCTACTGTGAAATCAAATGATCAACACTCACTCCTCTCCTTAGGGACCTACTGTTACAGAGAACCGGAATAAATCACTTTATTCACCGCGGTGGGCTCAGAGATAATGAATTCAAATTCTAAGCAAAGCTACAAGCAGAACTTCCCTTTTTATTAAAGAGCCAGCCCTATGTGTGCTTAGTGGTTATCTCGCTGGTAGCCTTGAAAACAACACAGTTCTATCCAATTAAAAAATACACCTGGCATGGCATTGAGGGTATGCGTGTATCTAGTCTCTGGCCCTCAAGGTCAGACAGCTAAGTTTATCTTCCTTATTTGCGAGAGCCCACGGCCAGCGTGGCTTTTGCGGGTTCAAAGACTTGGAGGGAGGGCTGACGCACAAATGATACACAAGACGAAATATTAATTTTTTGATTACCGGGGGAACCAGAGGACAGCCTAACCATAGCGGTCAAGCTCTCTCCGTTGCTCCATTCCCAGCTGCTTTTATTAGCTAGAATACACAATTGCCTTTAGGAATGCAAACAGACAAACCAATGGCAATTGAGTCAGCAGCAGGTAATAAAATGTAGATATTCATCCTGTGAATATCAAAAGGAGTCCTGGTCAGCCTTCTGCCAGACTCCTCACATTTATATCAATTACTGTTGATCTTGGTCTCCAGCACTTATTATTCAAGCAGGCTAAAACAGGCTAGAAATCAGACTAAAACAGGCTAGAAATCAAAATTACTATTTTTTTTTTTTTAGAATGAGAATTCGTCTAAAAAAATAGCAGAGAATTCCAAACAATAGTTTTATAAAATAGGGGTTAGCCTTCTCACTACCAGCAACATTGAACAGATAATGGATATATTTTAATTTACCTTTTAAAAGGATCACTCTGCCTGCTGAGTTCAAAAGAAGCCATTGTGGGAGCCAGTGAGGAAGCAGAGACCCCCTTTAAAAAATTTTGCAGTTGGCTACCATAGAGTTGATGGTGACTTGCAGTGCATTGGAGAGTTGTTGTTGGTGAACAGAGAGATCATTTTCTGGATATATTTGGAAGGTAGAGTCAAGAGAATCTGTGGATGGACTGGATTTGAAGTATATTCCTCTTCTGAAAACACTTTATTCTCTTGGTTTTTAGGACAACACTCTTGATGGTACTCCAATCACACTGGCCACTCTGAATCCCACTTCTTTCCTGAGTGCTTCTCATCCCATCAACATCTTCTACACATGGAATGCTATGGGCTAAGTCCTCACCCCATTCTGGGATCTGTTCCCTTACCTAGCTATACTTGCTGCCTAGGCAGTCTCACCCAGTCCCATGGCTTGGAATGTCATCTATAAGCTGACAACTCTCAAATATACATCTCTAGCGGACTTCTCTCCTACTTCCAGACACAAACATCATGCTGCATAGCTGAAGAGCCAACTTGGGTGTTTAACAGGCATCTCAAACTGAACATGTTCAAACCTTGCTCCTTCCACATGCATCCCCATCTCAGTAAATAGCAGGTGTATTCATGCAGTTGCTCAGGGCAAAGCTACTAGAGAGACATCCTTCTGTGCTCCCTTCCTCGCACACTTTACATCTGCTCCATCAGCAAATGCTTTTAGCTCAACCTCATAATATTCCCAGATCAAACCCTTCTCACCACCAGCACTTCAACCACTCTCCCATAAGCTTCTAGAACTCAACTTGGCACATTTAAGGAGTCTGTGTTTCTGTGGTTGCCCATTGCTTTGCCCCTGCCTGTTCCTTGCTTACATAGCAGATGGAGTGGTCCTTCAATCCATCTCAGCCCTGGTTACTGCACACCTACTCAGGGCAGGTTTGTAATTTTTTAAATGAATCAGAGAGACTTTGTCTTGTTTACTACTATCGTCATAGGATTAGAACATTTCATAGGTACAGACTCATTATTGGTGGGATGGAAGGATGAGTGAATGAATGAATGATAAGTGGCAATATGTATCAGTCCCTTAATACACTTTTATGTCTGTAAAAAGCATCAAGCTTAGACAGCAAGGCCTAAAATATGCAAGACCTGTACTTAATCATTTGCGCATAAGGTCTGAGGATATGGTCAAAACAGGGAGAAAGCTAGAATCATTGATTTAATTTCCAAAAAGCATGATTGCTTTTAAAGTCATGGTGGTTTTGAGTGGGGCTCTGAGGAAAAAAAGAATAAAATCCCTACCAGTCTTACCCATAACTGGGCCCAAGCAGTGATTGCCATATTAACCAAATCTTGTTTCTCATCCCCTGGAGATTTACAATTTAGTAGAGGAACTAGAATATGTTTGCAAATGACCAAATGGTAGGTCAGAATGCCTTAAGTATAAAGGAAATTCAGTGTTGTGACTTGATTCTGGATTAATTTTACTGTCACCATCAATATATGATCCTATATATAAAAGAGAAACATGCAAATTAACCATCCCCCTGTTATGCTCAAGCCACGCCCACAAGCCACGCCCACAAGCCAATCAGGAGTGAGAGGGCACAGGCTGGGCTGAGGGACCCCCCCCAAGTGCACAAATTTTTGTGCACCGGGCCTCTAGTTAATAATATAATCTTACACCAAACATCGCATTTGATTTTAGGTCTTCTCAGCATTTATTTGACCACCCACCAGCCCAGTACTGCACTAGAGACAGCACACATGTTATCTAATTTAATCTCCCATCCACTCTATGAGAGTATCCTTTGTGTAGTCATCTTACTGAAAATGAAACCCAGACCAAGGAAGTGAAGTTCCATGTGTAAGACCAATCAGCCAGAAAGTAACACCTGGGATTAAGGGAGATAATTATGAAAGCCATGTCAATCAGAAGAAAGGTAACTTTCTTCCTTTAAAAAGGGTTACTCTGTCAGCTCTCGGGAAGTTCTTCCTGTTTGGGTCTGTTAGACTGGAAAAACACAAGACTCAAAGCATACACAGCACTCATATGCTTAGCATCCAAGGAGAAGAGAGGAACTCTCAGTGCGTAGGAGAGAGAGTGACTCTTGTTTTCTCTTAGGCCTGAGTTGTTTTATAAAACATTTTAATACTAGAGGCCTGGGTTATGGGTTTGTGCACTGGTGGGATCCCTCAGCCTGGCTTGCACCCTCCAATCTAGGACCCCTCAGGGGATGTTGAACTGCAAGTTTCAACCTGATCCCTGCAGGCCTGGTTGGCCAGTGAGGATCAGGCCAAAACGGGTAATCCAACATCCCCCAAAAGATGTAGTAGTGCATGAAGCGGCACGCGGCTGGGGAGGAACCCAAGCACGGGCCGAGTGCTGCGCTGCTACCACTCATCCTGGCTGTGCCAGCTGCCACCACTGCTCGGTACTGCTGCCGCAGAGGCAGGAGAGACTTGCGACGCCACAGCTGCGCTCGCCAGGCGTGAGCCTGGTGTCTGGCGCCCATTGGTCAGCTGAGTGGCACTACCGCTGTGGGAGCACACTGACCATCAGGCTGCAGCTCCTCATTGAGCGTCTGCCCCCCGGTGGTCAGTGCATGTCATAGCGACCGGTCAAATGGTCGACCAGTCAAATGGCCGATCAGTCGCTTAGGGTTTTATAGATAGATAGATAGATAGATAGATAGATATTTACTGTGCTTATAAAAACATCTAACATGACAAGAGAGAGCAATAAAAATTGTATCTGTTCTGAAAAATTTTATGAATAAACCATAGGTTTTTATTTTACGTGCCTTATTATATAAAACATGAATATTTTAGTGTAGACTCTCAATAGTTGGAGGATTTGATGTACTGATATCATTGTGTTTCAGCTGTTTTAGTTTTCCCGTAAGGAGATTCTTATCTGTGAGCTTTGTTAAATCAAGACACATCAGTTACCTGAAAGTTGGGATCCCTTCCAATTTGTTTTATTTTTTAAATATATTTTTATTGATCTCAGAGAGGGAGGGAGAGGAAGAGAGAGACAGAAACATCAATAATGAGAGAAAATCATTGATCGCTGCCTCTTCCATGCCCCACACTGGGAATTGAGCCCATAACCTGGGCATGTGCCCTGACCTGGAATGGAACTATACCTCCTCGTTCATAGGTGAGTGCTCAACCACTGAGCCATGCTAGCCTGATCATTCTAATTTTTAAAAGGAAAGGATTCATTGGTATCCTTTGCTTTGTTTGGCAAATGTATGTGATTTTCTTTAGTTCTACAATGACCTAAATTATCCACAGAACTATGAAGGATGGCTGAGTGAACAAGTGGTCAGTGGAAGGCACCAGGGGAGCCTTTTCCCCTGTTCCCTGGCACTGATACCCTGTCTTTTTTTCAGTCCTATGAAATTATCTGCACTACCACCCAACGCATGATTATTAAGTGACTGAAAATGCATTATTAGAAGAAAGGTTGTGGTTTCAGAGTTTACTCCTTTTATCTCCTACAAGATTTCTTTCCATTTTTCCACCAATGCATGAATACTTCCAGAATTTGATATTCTGAGAACATGTTCCATGAATAAACAAACACATTTGTAACTCTAAGAGTACCAATTAGAAATTTCACTCAATGCAACGATGCTTACATATCCCTGTTCTATAGAAAACAACCGCTTGATGGTTCGTTTCAGACTGAGTTTCCCCATAGGTTTTCTTCATGAGTATCCTCAAAGAGAACCCATGTTTCATTCAGTAGAGTAGAGAATGCTGTGCTGGATCAATTTTAAGATCCTCACTGGAGCTGTGAGAGCTGAACTAAATAGGCATATGAAAGAGCGAGGTTATTCAATGGAAACAAGACTATGATGAAAAACCTAGAGTCTGATGTGGCCATGGTATGAAATGAACAGAGAGGTTCTTCCTGTTAGGTGGACTGATATGAGGAAATGCTTATTTTCAAAAGTCATAGGAAACAATGGTTGAAATGGATAAGACCACCCAGTTGTCACAGGACATTAATGCGACAGCATGTTTACATTGTCTACTCTAGAAAACGAACGTTAGAGAGACCAATTGGATGATAGCAATAAAAGAGGCATGAGGTTGTAATCACTTGGTCAGTCAAGATTCAACCTCTGTTGTTCTCTTCTTAAATAATTTTAAATATGTTTTCTAACTGGTAAAGGAGCCACCATGGCTTTGTCATTTACAAATTGATTCAAGAACTTCATATCGTAATTTATTTCATTCTAGCACAACCTTATGCAAGACTTGCATAATTTTATTAAATAACAAAAATGATATTGAATCTTTCTTAGAAATTGTTTAGAGTCAGCATTTTGCAAACATTCTTGGCCAAAGTCTGCTCTTGCTTTTGAGAAAACATGTCAATTTTTTTGCCCAGTGGAATACCAAAATTCTATTCTGAAATTAAGCTTGTAAACATAACAAGTTTAAATAATGTAAATTTTGCTCTAACCACTTTCGATCAGTGGTTAGAGCATCAGCCCAAGGACTGAGCCCAGAGGGCCGGTACCTCCGGCTGGGATCCAGGGGCATATGCATGCAGGGAGGCAACCAATGTCTTTCTTTCTCTCTGTCTGTTTCTCCTCCTTCCTTCCAAACTCTCTAAATATCACTGGAAAAAATATCCTTGGATGAGGATTAACAACAATAAAAAAGTAATTTTTTTTCTCTAATTTTTTTAAATAATTAAATCTTTATTGTTCAGATTATTACATTTGTTCCTCTTTTTCCCCCCCATAACTCCCCTCCTTCCAGC
>NW_006294609.1:4589911-4596885 GCF_000327345.1 Myotis davidii | reverse complement strand
CCAACTGGCTGTGAGAATCAGCTGTGTCTGCCAAAAAGTAATTTTTTAAATAAAAGTGTTTGTAACCTTATAAGGTAAAACTTTAGAAGAAGTGCATCCTATCCTAAGGTTGGCTCTGGTTAAATCCTTCCCTTGGTCAACATTTACTGAGCACTTACAATCAGCGGGGCCCTCAGAGCTGAACAAGATACAAACCTGCCCCTCCATGTCAGAATGGAATGGGGAGAGGACACTTTCACTGATAATCACTACACAGTGCGGTAGGTTCATAATAGAGAGCAGCATCCATTTCTAAGGCTTTTGTTCCATTAGAGTTAATGAGGGAAAAGCCATGTTCTGGGCAAGTAAGGACATGTCAGTTGTCTTCCTGGTCACTTTTTTCTTTTTTTACTGAAAGAAAAGGCTCATGAGGCAGTGGAGAAGGTACATTCAGTCATAGCTGGGGTGGGATGCAGGTTCCACCTTTTACTAGCTCTAGAGCAAAACTCTTGTCTTTCTTTCCTCATGTGGAAGAAGATGGTGTAATAGGGTGAATGGGCGGGTTAAGATAATGAATGTAAAATGTTTAGAATAGTGTCTTGCACAGAATTAATAATGTTATTATTTTATATGTTTTGTGCTCTCCTTACAGACAATTAATTACCCTCCAATGCTCTGTTCCTTTAGATTGTCAGTCAATAATATATAAACTTAATAATGGAAATGAGAAATAGCCAGTTTGGCTCAATGAATAGAGCATCAGCCTACAGACTGAAGGATGGCAGGTTGGATTCCATTCAAGGGGAAATACCTCGGTTGTAGGCCCAATCCCCGATCCTGGTCTCCCCAGAATAGGTATGTCTCTCTCACATCGATGTTTCTCACTCTGTCCCCATTCCTTCCACTCTCTAAAGATCAATGGAAAAATGACTTCAGGTGAGGATTAACAAAAATAAAATTCAATAATGGAAATCAGAAATAAATATAATACATAAACTAGGAAATCAGAAAAAAAGGAAAAATGAATACTTCCAACTAGACTTAGCACTGGACAAGCTTGCCTCTTGCCTAGGTTGTTTACTCTCTCCCATGTACTTAGACACAGGGTGATCACACCACCCTGGATCAGATATAGCCCTTTACTGAGAGTCTCAAATCTAAAGGAGACCTAGTTCATAGGCCACAAAAAGGAGACCTAGTTTATGTGCCTTATCTGAACACTATTATTTATTTTTTTTAAGTATTTTTTATTGATTCAGAGAGGAAGGCAAAGGGAGAGAAAGAGAGAGAACCATTGTATGACTGCCTCCTGTATGCCTCCCATTGGGGATCAAGCCCCAACTCTAGCATATGCCCCAACATAGAATCTAGCCGAGAATTCGTGATTCATAGATTCACACTCAACCACTAAGCCACATGGACCAGACTTCTTTTCAATTTAAAATCTTTCCATTTAATGAGTATATTTCACCAGTTAAATAAGAACAACAAACCAAATAAACAGCCTTCCTAATATAATGTGTAGTTGTGATTGGGATGAAAAACCTGAAACAGATATATATGTCAAACAAAGATGATTAGAAGGTAACATTCACTGAAAAGCTGGTAACCCCAAAATGTCCCAATTAAGACAAGACAGTGATAGGAATGGTCCATGAGAAAAGTTTATTTAAATGGTTTCATGAAATGTGAAAACGGGATAAAGTAGTAAAAGTCTTGAAATGATTTCACATATGCATATGTAATTAATTAGTAAAAGAAGAAGAAAATCATCTCTCCTTCCACATCAGTACATTTCCACAGTCTTTAGAGTCCTGATCAGAGCCACTGCTGCTGTCAATGCCCACTTCACATTTGCTCTACTGAGCCTCCTTCCACCAAGTATATGAAGAGTTTGCTATAAAAGACTTCTTCCTATCACTACTTATTTTCTGCTTTTGGTTTTTTGTGTTTTAATTCCTTCTTCTCTTCTTGTGTAACTGCTTCTCCACTTTCTTCTGGAGCTTCATGTGAACATAGAAATAAATTCTTTCCAAACCCAATGCCAGCACCAAAAAGTAGACCAAATATCATTGCAAAAAGACAACAACAGCAACAGAAAATTGTAAATGAAAAAAGTACTGCGAAAATAAAAAAGGGGATTATCAACCCAACCTCTTTCCTGGCTTTCCTTTCATTTCTATTCTCACCACCTCTGCCAAAATTACCATGATCAACACTATGACTTTTCCTTTCATCCTCACTTAGATTTTCATCCTCAGTTTTGCCAGGAGAACCACTGTCCACACTCCCCCCACTTCCTGGAGTTCTGCAGTCGGGGGGTGCATAGCCAGCCTCACAGTGGCAGTGCCTTACATTGTTACAGACTCCTCTCCCATTGCACATTTCTGCTGGTCTGCAGTCATAGTTGAGCACAGCATGATCAGTGCAGGAGTAATTCATGCAGACTTTGTTTGGGGCACAAGCAGTGCCAGAGTGCACATCTCCCTCATCTGGGATATCAGTAATGTTATAGATATCCAAGCTCCAGCAGAAGTCACCTTCATAAGGAATCTGGATCAGTGTATGATGGGGTTTGATGGATGAGACCCGTCTAATATTTGTACATATAATTTTTCCACAAAATATATTATCATCAAAACACTTAACATATCTTGACAAGGCTGAGGTGGGACGGCCACAGTTTCCAAACCGGTCCCCTTTGCTGTTCATTGAAATGTAGCAGTTTTCTGGGGCTGACCGTGCAGTGTCCCCATACATAGCCATGCACTGATTATCAGGGTTTCTGCACAGACCCCCAACACAGTAGTGCAGTCTACCGCACGACGTCCCATCTTGCTTATAGGTGTCTGTGGGGCACTCTGCAGAGGTGCCATCACAATACTCTGGGAGGTCACACTCTCCCAAAGCAGAACGGCACATGAACCCCTTATTCTTCAATCGGCAACCAAAACAGCAGAGTCCATCACTACATTCTGCACTCCCCTTCAGGCGACATGTTTGGTCACAGCACGGGTCGGTATAACAGGCAGAACCACAGTCACACTGCTCCTCACCCTCCACCACACCGTTTCCACAGTAGGAACCCCTACGCAAGCGGCCTTTGTGCTGCTGAGGGTTGTTAAATAGGCAGGCCCCTCTGTGCTCCTGGAGGAACTGGTAGAAGTCGTCAGAGCTACAGTTGCTGAAGCCACTTTCTGTAGTGATATTGTCATGCATGAGGCAGAGGGGTTTGTCTTTACAAATGCAGGCTGAGTGGTCGTGCCGAATACCCAAGTTGTGACCAAGCTCATGGACCATGAGCGCTGCAGACAGCAGGACATCTTCATGATGGAAGGATTCAACAGCTGCTGCAAAACCACGTGAACAGGCACCGTTGAGAAATGCCTGTCCCATACCCTGTGCAGGATGCTGTCCGACAATCATGTGGGCAACATCATGCTTCACACGATGGAGGAGCTTCTCTTGTCTCCAGCTGTTGAAATTCCCGAGTGTAACTTGCAGGTCCACTGGGACCTCTATGAGGTCCCCCTCGGTCCAAATCTCCATTCCAGCCAGCACCACCTGTGTGTTTATTCCCCTAGTGAAGCTGTTGGCCAGGGCAATGATGTGCATCACTCTCTGGACCGTCTCATTGACGTTACTGCCCCACATTTGGAACCGCTGGTTGTTGACCACAACAAACATCTCCACATACTTGGTGAGTGACCACAAGTAGGACAGCTCCTGTAGACCGCCCCGCTTCCTGCTCCCTTGTTGCCGGCTGGTGGACACCACTGGGCTGTCTGTGGAAGTGACACTGCAGGAGACTGGAGCTTGAGGGGCCATGGTGTACAGCACATGTTCAAACCGTCTTGAAGAGTCCATGGGCTCAATGCCATAGGATTTTCCCTCCTTAATCAGGATGCCCCTGAGGCCTGAACAGGTGTTGACAGAAACAAAAGAACCCGGGAGCCCTTCTATGTAGCCTTCATAGTGACAGTCATGTGAGATGGAAGGCATTTCTTGTCCCAGAATGCCATTGTGGTAGCTGAAGACTGGAAAGTTCTTGATAAAATAGTCTGTCTTCACTTTCAGGTGAATCAGCTGTTTCTGGCCCTGAATACATAGCATATAAGAAGCCTCTTCCACTGGGTCTTGTCTTCCATGAACTGTCAGAGCCTTGGGAATAACTATTTCATAGGATGAGTAATATACCGATCCCAGGTCACAGTACAGGCTTGGCAGGAATGTCAGTACCAACACCAGCACAATCCCTAACCTGACACGTGAAGATCCTGGCACCAGTACCAGCACCAAGCCCTTCATCTGAGCAGCCCAGGTCTGAAGCACTCTGCTTGTCTTATACATCATAACCTCTTGGTTCTTCTGTAGAGAACGCAAGGAGGAGGCAGAGACCCTCACATAGGCAGCCACTGACATGGCCCCAGTGAATCAGTGGCTGATGTAGTGCCTGGGTCCATGAGCAGCAGCGCTCCTTGACATGCAGACCCTTAGGGTCTGGGATTAGCTTCAGGTGTTTGCTGGCTGTGTAAAGGGTGAGTACTGCCTACCTCTGGCTGTGTCCTTTCTAGTCTCTCTGACCTCTGTGTTATCCTTCAGATAGTGTCCTTTCTGTGGTTTAGTTCCATATCATTAGCTTCAGTGATCCTTGGCTATAGTCCTTTTGCTACTGTGGTGATGTAATCAAAAAGAAAGACTGCAAACTGTTAAGTGCAAGATTGTACCTTGAGAGAGGAAACAAAACCTCCGTGCCTTCTTCAACTGTACCACACGGAACACCCCCAACTACTGTGTCCGTTGCTCGGCCAACTCCTAATGTTCCAGACCAGGGGGTTTGGAGATCATTGGTAGGCAGTGTGCCCCATTGCCCCTTTCCCCTCATCTAAAACTCTTGCTCTGTAACACATGGTCATCAAACTGAAGTTGTTCTTGATCCCTCAATGATGCTTTATAGTAATATGCACATCTCTCAGGCCAGTCTGTTAGATAGGCAAGTGACTGGCATCCCTGTGCCCCAGAATAGACCTAAATGGGCTGGTGACCATGGGGCAAGGGACAATTCTCTAATTTTTTAACATCATCAAAATTCAGCCTCTCAAATTTTGTTTATAACATTGCCAAAAAATGTGTATGGGAGAAGTCAACAGAGCAGCCTTATTTTATGTATGATTTTCATGGGCACATTGGCTGGTAACTCCAGGCCCACACCATTCTTTGGATGGCTTAAACATGTTGGTACCCTAAAATTAAGCCAATTAAAGACTAGGTATCCCCCAAGTCTCCCTGTGTTAGAAAATGTTCTACAATAGCTTAGCTGGTTTGGCTCAGTGGTTAGAGGGTCGGCCTGCAGACCCAAGGGTCCCAGGTTCGATTCTAGTCAGGAGTACCTACCTACAGGCTCCTTCCCGGCTCAGGCCCTGGTCAGAGCTTGTGCAGGAGGCAGCTAATCGATGTGTTTCTCTCACATCGATATTTCTGTCTTTCCATATCTCTTCCACTCTCTCTAAAAAAAAAATCAATGGAAAAATATCCTCGGGTGAGTATTAAAAAAAGAAAGAAAGAAGGTTACCTACATGTAGCCAGTGCCCAGTTCTGTTTTCATCCTTATTCACCCAGGTTCAAGAGTAGATAAATTAACCAGGCCAATATGGTTCAGAGATTGAGCAGTGACCTAGACTCCATGAGGTCACTGGTTAGATTCTGGATCAGGGCACATGCCTGCGTGTCATGCTGGATCCTCACGTTGATGTTTCCTTCTCAAATGTTTCTCTCTCCTCCTTCCTCTCTTTCAAAAAATCAGTAAGAACATATTGTTAATAAAAGAGTAGACTAACTAGAATTACTTATTGAAGGAATAAATGACTCCCAGGTAAAAGTGCGGTCATGTCTCAACTGTTGTATGTTATTTGTTTGCGCTTGCATCAGACCTGCCCTGAAAGAATGAAAATGTCTCTAGAAAAACTATGTGGACAAATGGTACATTTGTGAACTCAAAATGTACCTCCCTCTTCCTACATTTTGCTGGTCAGTTCACTTCCCTAATGTCTTCGTGCCTCATGTTTCCCTGAGAAAAATAAAAGCAATCAAGAGCACTTTCACATGGAGACACCACATGAGTCACATGTATCTAAAGTTTCCTCCAACTCTGGTGGATAAATTGTCCATATTCCAACTAAGGCCAGTTCTCCTACTTGTGAGTGGGGTCTACTTCCCTTTCAATTTCTCATGAATTTCACTTTTTGAACTGTCCCTTCTGTCTTTTATTTCCAAAACATCTGTTTGTCTGTTGGATTCAATCTCATTATATGCAGTAATGTTTCATCTTTATCAAACCATCACTCTCAACCCACATCACCCTCCAGTCACCATCCAAAATCTCCTCTAGACCACAAACTTACACCATACACAAAAATAAACTCAAAATGGATAAAGGATTTAAACGTAAGATGGGAGACCATAAAAATCTTAGAGAAATCCACAAGCTGCAAAAATCTGACATATGACGAAGCAGTATCTTCAGCCTAGGGCAGTGGTCGGCAAACCGCGGCTCGTGAGCCACAGGCAGCTCTTTGGCCCCTTGAGTGTGGCTCTCCCACAAAATGCCATGTGCAGGTGCGCATGCAGTGTGATTGAAACTTCGTGGCCCATGCGCACAAGTCAGTTTTCGGCCTGGGCGAGTCTATTTTGAGAAGTACTGTTGATATTTGGCTCTGTTGACTGAGTTTGCCGACCATTGGCCTAGGGCAATGGAAACTAAAGAGAAAATAAACAAATGGGACTACATCAAAATAAAAACCTTCCGCACAGAAAAGAAGCCATCAACAAAACAACAAGAAAGCCCACTGCACGATAGAACGTTTGCAATGTTATCTCTGATAAGAGTTTAATCTCCAACATTTACAGGGAACTCATACAACTTAACAAAAGGAAGATAAACAATCCAATCAAAAAAATGGGCAAAGGACCTAAATAGACACTTTTCAAAAGAGGAC
>NW_006294609.1:4585596-4586083 GCF_000327345.1 Myotis davidii | reverse complement strand
TATATATATATATACACACACACACATTCTGTTCCAATTTGCATCCATACTTTTTTCTTTCCTGAAATTTAAATTTTGAATCATAGCATAGCCACAAAATGTGAATAAAACATAAATATATTTTTCAGTAAATTATTTGGAAGAGAACAGCTCAGTCACACAAAAGGACATGTGTTATGACTTAATTTATGAGGTTCCTCAAGTAATCGAGTTAATAGAGACAGAAAGTGAAGTGGAGATTACAGGAGCTGGGAAATGAGTAATAGGACTGGTTAATGAAGACAGTTTCAGTTTGAGATGATGAAAAAGTTCTGGAAGTGGATGTTGATGATGGTTGCACAACAATGTAAATGTACTGAATGTCACTGAGCTGTACACTTAGAAATGGTGAAGAGCGTTAATTTTATCTTATGAATATTGGAGAGAGAGACAGAGGGGGAGGCTGTGTAAGTACAACTCTGATCAAGTAATCAAATATTTTTGCTCC
>NW_006294609.1:4575440-4584268 GCF_000327345.1 Myotis davidii | reverse complement strand
GGAACGTCGGTTTCCTCCGTCACTGAAGCAAGCAAGCCTCATGTTAGTTTCAAGCTGCCTCGCTGCCGCCGCCATCTTGCCTGACAGTTAATTTGCATATCGCCCTGATTAGCCAATGGAAAGGGTAGCGGTCCTACGCTAATTACCATGTTTCTCTTTTATTAGATAGGATAATTCATATACCTTAACATTCATTATTTAAAGTGTACATAGTGGTGGTTTGTAGTGTGTTCAGAGAATTATGCAGCTGTCATCAAATCAATTTTCTCATCCCCAAGGAAAACTCTAGTATCTATTACCAGTCACTCCTGATTGTCCCCTCTCCACAGCTCATGGCTACCACTAGTCTATTCTCCAGCTCAATGATTTTGTCTATTCTGGACACTTCATAACAGTGGAATCCTACATGTTGTAATCTTCTGTGACTGGTCTATTTCACCTCACATAATGTTTCTAAGGATTAGTCCTGCAGTATATTGCATGAATTCTTCCTTTCCTTTAGCCAAATAATGTTCTTTTTTTGTGGATATACAAGATTTTACTTTTAGATCGATCTGTTGATGAATGTTTTGGTCGTTCCTACGTTGGGACTATTATGAATAATACTGCTATGGATATTTGAGTACACATTTTTGCATGGACATATGTCTTCATTCCTCCTGGGTAGATACTTAGGGGTAGAATTATTTGGTCATGTGAGAACTCTATGTTTATCCTCTTGAGGAACTGCTCAACTATTTCCAAAGAAGCTGCACAATTTCAAATTCCTTCCAGCAATGAGTGAGGCCTCTAATTTCTCCTGATCATCACTGACATTTGTTATTGTCTACTTTTTTTTATTATAGCCATTCTAGTGGATGTAAAGTTGTATCTTACTTTAGTTTTGATCTGCAATTCCTTAATAATTAATTATGTTACCCACTTTTTCATGTTTCTTTTGGTCATTTATATCTTCTTTGTAAAAATTTTTATTTACATCCTTTGCCCTTATAAATCTGGGTGTCCTTTTCTTGTTGAGTTGTAAGACTCATTAATGTTTGCTGGTTACTAGTTCCTATCAGATATGAGTTGCAAACATTTCCCTTATTCTGTGAACTCTCTTTTCACTTTCCTAAAGATATCTTGCCCTAGCTGGTTTGGCTTAGTGGATACAGCATAAGGCTGTGGACTGAAGAGTCCTATATTTGATTCCAGTCAAGGGCATGTACCTCGGTTGCAGGTTCCCTGGCCTTGGTTGGGCTGCATGCAAAAGGCAGCCAATCGTTGTGTCTCTCTCACATCAATGTTTCTTTCAGTCTCTCCCTCTTCCTTCAACTCTCTAAAATAAATGGGAATATATCCTTGGGTGAGGATTAACAAAACAACAACAAAAAGATGTCTCTTGCCAAAACCGGTTTGGCTCAGTGGATAGAGCGTCGGCCTGCGGACTGAAAGGTCCCAGGTTCGATTCCGGTCAAGGGCATGTACCTGGGTTGCAGGCACATCCCCAGTGGGAGATGTGCAGGAGGCCGCTGATCGATGTTTCTCTCTCATCGATGTTTCTAACTCTCTATCTCTCTCCCTTCCTCTCTGTGAAAAATCAATAAAATATTTTTTTTAAAAAAAAGATGTCTCTTATAGTGGAGAAGTATTTAAGTTTTTTAAAAATCCTCACTCAAGAATATGTTTTTGTTTAAAATATCTTCTTATTTATTTTTAGAGAGAGGAATGGAGAGGGACAGAGAGATAGAAACTTCAGTGAGAGAGAAACATCAATGGCTGCCTCCTACATGCCCCATACTGGGGATTGAGCCCACAACCCGGGCATGTGCCCTGATAAGGAACCTCATTTGTGACTTCTTGGTTCATGGGCCGAAGCTTAAACACTGAGCATCACTGGCCTGGTCCAGAAATAATGTTATTGATATTAGAGAAAAGAAAGAAAAATAGATGTGGGAGAGAAACATTGATCATTTGCCTCCCATACACGTCTCAGATGGGGGAATTAAAGTCCAACCTGGGTATGTGCCCTGACAGGCAGTTGAATCCAAAATCTTTATGGTGTATGGGATGATGCTCCAACCAAATGAGCAAACTGGCCAGAGAAAGAAGTATTCCATGTTTTCCCAATTTATTTGTGATAAATAAACTTATATAAGATATTAAATTATATCTTATCCATTTTCAAGTGTGTGCTGAGAGGTATTAAATACATATCATCACCACTAGCCATCTTCTGACTCTTCATCTTGTAAAATTCAAACTCTGTATTGATTAATCCCCATTGCCTCTTTTCCCCTGTCCTAGCAGTTGCCATTCTACTTTCTGTCTCTATAATTTTGACTACCTGAGTGCCTCATACAGTGGAATCATACAGTATCTGTCTTTCTGTGACTGGCTTATTTTACTTAGCATAATGCCCTCAAGGTTCATTATGTTGTGGACCAACTTTCGCGAGAATAAGACCACCAACTCCAATTAGGTCTTAAACAGCAAGCAAGAATTTATTGAACCGGCCAGTGACTGCCACAGGCTTTCTCCTGTAACAGCCCCGAGCTTTGTGTTCTGCGAGGTTTTATACACAGAAACCACAAACGTCCTTGATTTACAGTTACAAGGGTCTAATCAGGACCTTGATGCCGATGTCTGGGAGTGGGAGACTTGGAGTTATGCCTGGTTACCTATCCTTGACCCCATCCTTGTTAAAATTTTTTACTGACATTCAATTCATCACAATTCATGTTGTAGCATATTACAGAATTTCCTTTCTTTTTAATGATGAGTACATTCCATTGTATGTACATACCATACTTCATTCATCCATTCATTTGTCAATGGACACTTAAGTTGCTTTATATTTTAGCTGTTATAAATAATGCTGCTATGAACATGGATATACAAACATAACTTCAAGCCCCTGGTTTAGATTCTTTTGGATATATACTCAGAAGTTGTATAGCTGGACCATTTGGTAATTCTGTTTTTAACTTTTTTATGTCATATTGTATTCCATAGGGGCTGTGCCGTTTTACATTCCCACCAACAGTACACAAGGTCTTCCATATTCTTCAGATCCTCTCTCACACTAGTTATTTAAGAAACATCACTGGCCAGGCCCAGGAATATGTTTTATTGATTTTAGAGAGAGGATTGGTTTTTTTTTATAAGGAGTGAGGTGGTATCTCATAATAGGTTTGATTTGTAGTCTCCGAAGATTAGTAATGTTGAATATCTTTTCCTGTGCTTATAGGCCATCTGTGTATATTTATTGAAGAAATATTCATTTGAGTCCTTTGCCCATTGTCTGAATCAGGTTGTTGGTTTTTTTGTTGTTGAGGCTTAGGAGTTCTCTGTATGTTATGGATATTAATCTTTGCCCTGCTATGTGATTTTCAAATATCTTCTCTCTTATTCTTGTGTTATTTTTTTACTCTGTTCATAGTGGTTTTTGATCCACAAAACTTTTTTATTTTCATGAACTTCAGTTTGTCTTTTGTTGCCTGTGCCTTTGGTATCATATGTGAGAAATCATTGCCAAATCCAATTGATAGGGGCAGAAATAGAATGTTGGGGAACCAGGTAGAATTGTAAGAAATATTAATCATGCTCTGTTAACCGTAATTGTTTTGGTCTGATTAAAGAAGGCACGTTCTAACCTGGCTGGCAGTTATAAACAGTCCTTTGAAGACCCTAGCCCTTGCATATCACTAAGCCCTTTGAAGATCCCCAGTTATTTTGCATACCCGCAGACCTTTGTAAATCTCCAGCATGCTTACCTGTTAATTGCCCATTTGGCATACCCTTTGGCTCTTTCCCCATGTACCCAATATAAGCAGCTGGCTTATGGTGGGGTGCAGAGCAGATTTTTGTGGATGACCTGCTGCTCTGCCATATTGCCAGCAGTATTGGAATAAACATTCATATATGTTTGACTGGTATATATGTTAGATTCTGGGGAAAGGTGGCCACCACATGGGTCTTTGAATTATATATATCCTATCTAATAAAAGGCTAATATGCAAATTGTCCCCTCGACTGGGAGTTTGACCAGGAGTTCAACCAGGGAATGGGGCTGGCCAACAGCCCACGGCCCCTCCGCCAGCCGGCCCCACCCCCGATCACCCCCCCAATGTGGGTGGGGCCAGCTGGACCCCACCTGTGCACAAATTTGTGCACCGGGCCTTTAGTATATATATAAAAGGCTAATATGCTAAGTGTCCCTCCTACCTTCCAACCAGTCTCTATGATGTGCACAGACCACCAGGGGGCGGACGCTTAACCTAGGAGCTGCTGAGCTGCAGTGACTTGGCAGCAGCGGTTCTTGGGTGACACACCCTGAAACCAGAGAGGAGAGAGCCAGATTCCTCGCGGGGCCATGTGATTCCACCTTTGGACATGGGTTATGTTTTTGCTGGGGCACTGTTGGCCACAAATCTGGTTTACTGCACACTTGCGTTTGCATTCCACACCCTATATGACAGCAACTTTGCATAGTGCCCGCTTGCATTCCGGGACCCCTCGGGGGATGTCAGAGAGCTGGTTTCAGCCCATTCCCCTCAGATCAGGCCGAGGGGCCCCACCTGCCAGAGGGATCCCGCTCACTCTGCAGACACAAGGGAGGGACCACGGGAGGTTGGCTCCAGGGCGTGTCTGGCCCCTCTCGCCCACTCTTGCCCTGCTGGCCACCTTCTAACTAATTTCCTTTCAAAGTGCACAAATTCGTGCACCAGGTCACTCGTTGTACTATATTAGAGTTAGAATCTTTTCGTAAAAGGTTCAGGGAAATGGGGAGAAATACAATATGGGCAGGCTTTTATGTCATTGCATAATTTTGATTCTGATGGAAATAAGGAAGGAACTAAGCTGATGGTTCAGAGAAAAGATGAGATACCGGTCATACCAAACAGTAGAGAACATGAGGAGAAGGAGAAGGAGGAACAGGAACAGGAGGAGGCTGCTTTAGGGTCCATTGTTAAGGCTGTCCTCCGGTGTCAGGAATGGGATGATATACAGGCTCCAAGTGCTCCCAACAGCAAAGGAGCTCCCTCCCTATCCTGGAATCTCAGATGCTGTAGACGCTGTGAGAAAGCTTGAGACGGTTGACCCCTTCCCCTCAAAGATGAGGTGGGTACTGAATTTGGAGGGGATAAGGCTAACTCCTTAGCAGGGCAATTTCCCTTCCGTGCCATATACCAGTGGGAGCCACAGGGGATGGGCACCCAGCAGGATATTACTGGGCCCATTCCCCTTTCTTTACATCAGATCTACTCAATTGGAAAAACTCCAACCCCTCTTACCGGGATGACCCTTTAAAAATTACAGGTTTGTAGATTCCATCTTTGCCACTCACAACCCCAATGGGGCCGATATTCAGGCCCTGCTCAACATCCTTTTAACTGAAGATGAAAAGAGATTAGTGCTTGGTAAGGCCAGAGAGGAAGCACTTCAGTTACATGAGAAAGGCCCGAATCACACCCCAGACCCTGCTCAAGGTACTCTGCTTGTCCAGCCTAGTTTAATTTAAACTAAACAACTTAAACACTATCAGAAGTGTATAGTTGGGGGGCTCAGGAAGGGGGTCCCCAAACAAAAGAGTTTGCATATGATACAGGCAGTTCGACAGAAAGTAGATGAAGATCCCTCTGCCTTCAAGAACAAATCTTTCAGGATTACCAGAAATATGCACATATAGATCCCCAGGCTGCAGAAAGTATTCCTGTGGTTAACTGGACTTTCACTAGCCAGAGTTTTCCAGATATTAGAAAAAATGCAGAAGGTTGACGGGGCACATGAAATGGATCCCTCATAATTAGTTTATATTGCTTTTAAAGTTTTTAATAAAAGAGAAAATGAGAAGGCAACTGTCTTCCTGGGGCAAGCACATCATCAGAAACCATGGAGCAGGAAAGGGAAAGGAATGGGAAGAAAAGCCCCTCTGGAATATGATCAGTGTGCATTCTGCAGAGATAAAGCCACTGGAAAAGCTAGTGCTGAAAGAGGAAGGCGTTCCTAGGCCAGAAAGGGTCAGGCAAGAAATGCCTGAGGTCATGTTGAACAAAAGTCATAGGAGACTGTGATTTAAATGGAATGGACCTCCCAATAGTCAGAGGATTTTATTGCCACACCAAGTTTACATTGTGTACTCTAGATAACAGGGGGAAGCAATGGAAGTTCCTGAACTCCAGACTGTGGAGACAAAATCAATTTCTGGGTTATCTTCGTCAGGACATGAGAGAGCCCAGTTGGATTACAGCAATGAAAGAGGCATGAGGTTTTACACACTTTGTCAGTCATGATACCACCACTGATGTTCATTTCTTAAATAATTAAAAAAAAATGTTTTCTAATTGTGAGAAGAGCCACCATGGCATTGTCAGTTATAAACTAATACAAGAACTTCATATTCTCATTTATTTCATTCCAGCACAACCTCATGCAGGACTTCTAAATATTTATTAGGTAACAAAAGTGGTATTGGATCTTTCTAAGAAATTTTTTAAAGAGTCAGCATTTTGCAAACATTTTTGGCAGAAGTCTGATCCTGCTTTTGAGAAAACATGTCAGTGAGAAATTTTGTGTCGAGTGGATTATTAAAATTCTATTCTGAAATTGTTTGTAAACATGACAAGTTAAAAAATGTAAATATTTAAATAAAAAATGTTTGCAACATTGTAATGTAAAACTTAGCAGAATTACATCCTATCCTAAGGTTGGCTCTAGTTAAATCCTTCCCTTGGTCAACATTTACTGGGCATTTACAATCAGCAGAGCCCTCAGAGCTGAACACAAGATACAAACCTGCCACTCCATGATGTCAGAATGGAATGAGGAAAGGACACTTTCACCGATAATGACTATACAATGTGGTAGAAAGCAGCATCCATTTGTAAGGCTTTTGTTTCATTAGAGTCAATAAGGGAAAAGCCATGTTCTGGGCGAGTAGACATGTCAGTTGTCTTCCTGGTCACTTTTTTTTTTTTTAATTGAAGGAAAAGGCTCATGAGGCAGTGGAGAAGGTAATTCAGTCATAGCTGGGGTGGGATGCAGGTTCCACCTTTTACTAGCTCTAAGCAAAACTCTGTCTTTGTTTCCTCATCTGGAAGAAGGTGGTCTAATAGAGTGAATGGGAGGGTTAAATTAAGACAATGAACGTAAAGTGTTAAGAATGATGTCTTGACCCCTAGCTGGTTTGGCTCAGTGGATAGAACATTGGCCTGCAGACTTAAGGGTCCCAGGTATGCTTCTGGTCAAGGGCACGTGCCCAGTGATTCTTTCTCATCATTGATGTTTCTATCTCTCTCTCCCTCTCCCTTCCTCTCAGAAATCAATAAAATATATTAATAAAAAAAGAATAATGTCTTGCACACAATTGATAATATTATTTTACATCCTTTGTGCTCTCCTACAGACAATTAACAACCCTCCAATGCTCTGTCCCTTTGGATTGTCAGGCAATAAAATATTAACTTAATAATGGAAATCAGAAATAAATATAGTAAGAAAAGTAGAAAAAAGGAAATAGGAAAAAGGAATACTTCCAACTAGACTCAGCAGTGGACAAGCTTGCCTCTTGCCTGGGTTGCTTACTGTCTCCCATGTACTCAGACACAGGGTGATCACACCACCCTGGATCAGATAGAGCCCTTCCAGAGACTCCCAAATCTAAGGTTTATAGGCCACAGAAAGTCTAACTGATGCCTTATATGAACACTGTTACTTACTTTTTATTTACTTTTTTATTTATATATTTTGTTAATCCTCCTCCAAGGATATTTTTCCAGTGATTTTTAGGAAGAGTGAAAGAGAGAGAAGCCCTAGCTGGTTTGGCTCAGTGGAGAGAGCGTCGGCCTGCAGACTGAAGGGTCCCAAGTTCGATTACGGACAAAGGCACATGCCTGGGTTGCGGGCCTGGTCCCCAGTAGGGGTTGTGCAGGAGGCAGCTGATCAATGATTCTCTCTCATCATTGATGTTTCTATCACTTTCTCCTTCTCCCTTCCTCTCTGAAATCAATAAAAATATATTTTAAAAGAGAGACAGACAGACAGAGAAACATCGATGTGAGAGAAACACATCAATTGGTTGCCACCTGCACATGCCCAACCAGGACCTGGGCCCCAACCAGGGGAGGAGCCTGCAACCAAGGTACATGCCCTTGACTGGAATCTAACCTGGGACCCTTTGGTCTGCAGGCCGACACTTACTCCACTGAGCCAAACAGGTTAGGGCTATTTTTTAATTTCAAATATTTTTATTTCATGGGTATACTTATTCAGTTCAATGAGAACTACAAATCAAATAAACAACCTTCCTAATATAATGTGTTGTTGTGATTTGGATGAAAAAAAACTGGCACAGATATATATGTCAAAAACAGAGGATGGAAGGTAGCATTCTCTGAAAAACTGGTAACTCAAAAATTGGCCCAACTGCCCTAATGGGTTTGGCTCAGTGGATAGAGTGTCAGCCTGTGGACTGAAGGGTCCCAAGTTGGATTCCACTCAAGGGCATGTACCTTGGTGACTGGCACATCCCCAGTAGGGGGTGTGCAGGAAGCAGCTGATCGATGCTTCTCTCTCATTGATGTTTCTAACTCTCTATCCCTCTCCCTTCCTCTCTGTGAAAAATCAATAAAATATATTTAAAAAACAATTGGGGCTGAAGAACCAAGATGGCAGCATAGGTTAATGCCGGAGATTGCTGCTTCGAACAACCAATTCAAATTACGCCTGAAACACGGAACGGACACCATCCAGAACCACAGGAGGGCTGGCTGAGTGGAAATTCTACAACTAGGAGTAAAGAGAATATCATACCCAGACTCAGAGGAGGCGCAGTGCTGAAGTGAAAT
>NW_006294609.1:4568895-4574040 GCF_000327345.1 Myotis davidii | reverse complement strand
AAAAAGAGAAAAGAAAAGAAAAAAAATTGGGCCAACTAGGACAAGACTTTGATAGGAATGATCCATGAGAAGATTTTATTTAAATGATTTAATGAAATGTGAAAAAGGAAAATATAGTAAAATGTTTTATAAATTATCACTTATACAAGGGACACATATGTAATATCTTAATTAATAAAAAGAAAAGAAAAGAAAAAAAATTGGGCCAACTAGGACAAGACTTTGATAGGAATGATCCATGAGAAGATTTTATTTAAATGATTTAATGAAATGTGAAAAAGGAAAATATAGTAAAATGTTTTATAAATTATTTCACTTATACACATATAATTAGTAAAAGATAAAAGAAAATCCCTCCTTTACATTAGCACATTTCTATAGTCTTTACAGTCCCCATCAGAGCCACTTCTCCTGTCAATACCCACTTCACATTTACTCTACTGAGCCTCTTCCACCAAGTGTCTGAAGTGCTTGCTATAGAAGACTTCTTCCTATCACTACTCATTTTCTGTTGTTGACTCTTCCTCTCTTAATGTCATCGTGCTCTTCTTATGCAAGTGTTCTCTTCTTTTGGGGGCCACTTGTGAGCTCTGTAAAAAATCCTCATTAGCCCCAAGATGGGCACCAATAATTAGACCGAAAAATATTACAAAAAATAAAAAACAGTAAAAGAAGATACATACACAAAAAATAAATATTACTAAAACAAAAATGGGGAATACAAACAAGAACACATCCTTGCTGTCATTTTCATCTCTATTCTCACCACCGTTGCCAAAATTTTCATGATCAACACTATAACTGTTCTTTTTATCCTCACTTGGATTTTCAACCTCTGTTTTGCCAGGAGAACCACTGTCCACACTCCCCCCACTTCCTGGCGTTCTGCAGTCGGGGGGTGCATAGCCAGCCTCACAGTGGCAGTGCCTTACATTGTTACAGACTCCTCTCCCATTGCACATTTCTGCTGGTCTGCAGTCATAGTTGAGCACAGCATGATCAATGCAGGAGTAATTCATGCAGACTTTGTTTGGGGCACAAGCAGTGCCAGAGTGCACATCTCCCTCATCAGGGATATCAGTAATGTTATAGATATCCGAGCTCCAGCAGAAGTCACCTTCATAAGGAATCTGGATCAGTGTATGATGGGGTTTGATGGATGAGACCCGTCTAATATTTGTACATATAATTTTCCCACAAAATACATTATCATCAAAACACTTAATATATCTTGACAAGGCTGAGGTGGGACGGCCACAGTTTCCAAACCGGTCCCCTTTGCTGTTCATTGAAATGTAGCAGTTTTCTGGGGCTGACCGTGCAGTGTCCCCATACATAGCCATGCATTGATTATCAGGGTTTCTGCACAGACCCCCAACACAGTAGTGCAGTCTACCGCACGACGTCCCATCTTGCTTATAGGTGTCTGTGGGGCACTCTGCAGAGGTGCCATCACAATACTCTGGGAGGTCACACTCTCCCAAAGCAGAACGGCACATGAACCCCTTATTCTTCAATCGGCAACCAAAACAGCAGAGTCCATCACTACATTCTGCACTCCCCTTCAGGCGACATGTTTGGTCACAGCACGGGTCGGTATAACAGGCAGAACCACAGTCACACTGCTCCTCACCCTCCACCACACCGTTTCCACAGTAGGAACCCCTACGCAAGCGGCCTTTGTGCTGCTGAGGGTTGTTAAATAGGCAGGCCCCTCTGTGCTCCTGGAGGAACTGGTAGAAGTCGTCAGAGCTACAGTTGCTGAAGCCACTTTCTGTAGTGATATTGTCATGCATGAGGCAGAGGGGTTTGTCTTTACAAATGCAGGCTGAGTGGTCGTGCCGAATACCCAAGTTGTGACCAAGCTCATGGACCATGAGCGCTGCAGACAGCAGGACATCTTCATGATGGAAGGATTCAACAGCTGCTGCAAAACCACGTGAACAGGCACCGTTGAGAAATGCCTGTCCCATACCCTGTGCAGGATGCTGTCCGACAATCATGTGGGCAACATCATGCTTCACACGATGGAGGAGCTTCTCTTGTCTCCAGCTGTTGAAATTCCCGAGTGTAACTTGCAGGTCCACTGGGACCTCTATGAGGTCCCCCTCGGTCCAAATCTCCATTCCAGCCAGCACCACCTGTGTGTTTATTCCCCTAGTGAAGCTGTTGGCCAGGGCAATGATGTGCATCACTCTCTGGACCGTCTCATTGACGTTACTGCCCCACATTTGGAACCGCTGGTTGTTGACCACAACAAACATCTCCACATACTTGGTGAGTGACCACAAGTAGGACAGCTCCTGTAGAGCGCCCCGCTTCCTGCTCCCTTGTTGCCGGCTGGTGGACACCACTGGGCTGTCTTTGGAAGTGACACTGCAGGAGACTGGAGCTTGATGGGCCATGGTGTACAGCACATGTTCAAACCGTCTTGAAGAGCCCATGGGCTCAATGCCATAGGATTTTCCCTTCTTAATCAGGATGCCCCTGAGGCCTGAACAGGTGTTGACAGAAACGAAAGAACCCGGGAGTCCTTCGATGTAGCCTTCATAGTGACAGTCATGTGAGATGGAAGGCATTTCTTGTCCCAGAATGCCATTGTGGTAGCTGAAGACTGGAAAGTTCTTGATAAAATAGTCTGTCTTCACTTTCAGGTGAATCAGCTGTTTCTGGCCCTGCATAGATAACACATAAGATGGCTTTTGCCTTGCATCTTGCCTTCCCTCAACTGTCAGAGCCTTGGGGATGACTATTTCATAGGACAAATAATATACTGACCCCAGGTCACAGCACAAGCTTGGCAGGAATGTCAGTACCAACACCAGCACAATCCCCAACCTGACACGTGAAGATCCAGGCACCAATACCAGCGCCAAGCTCTTCATCTGGGCAGCCCAGGTCTGAAGCACTCTGCTTGTCTCATACATAACCTCTTGGTTCCTCTGTAGCGAAGGTGGGCACTGACATGGCCCCACTGAATCAGTGGCTGATGCAGGGCTTGTGTCCTTGAGCAGAAGCACTCCTTGACATGCAGACCATTAGGCACTGGGATTAGCTGCAGGTTTTGGCTGGCTCATAAATGGTGGGTACTGCCTACCTCTGGCTCTGTCCTTTCTAGTCTCTCTGACCTCTCTTATCCTTCAGATAGTGTCCTTTTTGTGGCTTCGTTCCATAGCATTAGCTTCAGTGATCCTTGGCTACAGTCCTTTGATATTGTGGTGATGTAATTACCAAGAAGGACTCCAAACCCTGGGAGAGGAAACAAAAACTCTGTGCCTTCCTCAACTGTGCCACACGGAACTTCCACCCCTCCTGTGTCCGTTGCTCAGCTAACTACTAATGTTCCAGACCAGGGGGCTTGGAGATCATTGGTGTGCACACTCCATTGCCCATTTCCCCTCTTCTAAAACTCTTGCTCTGTAACATATGAGCATCAGATTCAGGATCTTATTGATCTCTCAATGAGGCTTTATAGTGTTATGCACATCTCTGAAGGCAGGCTGTTAGAAAAGGCGGGGTTGCTGTCCTGTGCCTCAGGGTAGACCTAAGTGGGTTGATGATCATGGGGCAAGGGACAATACTCCAATTTTTTTTTAACATAATCAAAATTCAGTCTCTCAAGTTCTATTTATAACACTGTTGAAAAATGTGTTGGGAGAGGCCAACAGAGTAGCCTTCTCCTATGTGTGATTTTCATGGGCACATTGGCTGGTAACTCCAGGTACACACCCTTCTCTGGATGGCCCGGACATATCAGTACCCTATAATAATGCCAACTGAAGACTAGGTATCACAAAGTCTCCCCTGTGTTTGAAAATGACCCACATTTGTTCAATGCCCACTTCTGTTTTCATCCTTATACGAGTACATCCAAGTTTAAGAATAGAAGAATTAGCCAGGCCAGGGTCGCTCATTGGTTGAGTGTCAACCTATGCACCAGGAGTTGCTGATTGGATTCGGATTAGGACACATGCCCTGGTTTCAAGCACGATGCCCAGCCCACATCGTGCATGAGCCCATCCATGTTGATTTTTCCCTCTCATTGATGTTTCTATCTCTTTCTTATCTCTTTGTAAAAACATTTTTTTTTAAAAAAAGAGATTAACTACAATTACTTATTGAATGAATAAATGACTCTCGGGTAATGATGCTATGATGTATCATCTGTTGTATGTTATTTGTGTGTGCTCACTTCATGTCTGTCCTGAAAGAGTCAAAGTGTCTCTAGAAAAACCCACAATTATGCTGATGAATGGCACATTCATGACCTCAAAATGTATCTCCCTCTTCCTACATTTTGCTGGTCAGTTCACTTTCCTAATGTCTTCGTGCCTCATATTTTATTGAGAAAAATAAAAGCAATCAAAAGTACTTTCACCTGGAGACACCACTCGAGTAGCCTGTATCTAAATTTTCCTCTGACTCTGGTAGATAACTTGTCCGTACTCCAATCTAAGGCCAATTTGCTGCTTGTGTGTGGGGTCTACTTCCTTTAACAGTTTCTCATGGACTTAACTATTCCAACTGCCCCTTTTGTGTTTTATATCTGAAACATCTGTTTACCCATTGGACCTAATCTCATTATATGCTATAATGTTTCATCTTTATCAAACCATCACTCTTAGCCCACATCACTTTCCAGTTGACATCCAGTATCTCCTCTCTGTTTCATACTGAAACTGGAAATATATATATGCATTCTGTTCCAATTTGCACCATTACTTTTTCTTTTCTGAAATTTAAATTTTGAATCATAGTACAGTCACAAAATGTGAATAAAACATAAATCTATTTTCAGTAAATTATTTAAGAGTGAACAATTCAGCACAGAGGATACATGTGTCCTAGCCGGTTTTGCTCAGTGGATAGAGCACCTGCCTGCAGACTGAAGGGTCCCGGGTTCGATTTTGGTCAAGGGCACATTCCCAGGTTGTGGTCTTGATCCCCAGTGTGGGGTGTGCAGGAGGCAGCCGATCAATGATTCTCTCTCATCATTGATGTTTCTATCTCTCCCTCTCCCTTTCTCTCTGAAATCAATAAAAATACATTTTTTAAAAGAAAAAAGAAAAGGACACATGTATTATGACTTAATTTATATGATGTTTCTTGAGTAGTCAAATTGGTAGAAACAGAAAGAAGAACTGG
>NW_006294609.1:4536495-4568811 GCF_000327345.1 Myotis davidii | reverse complement strand
AAAGAGTAATAAGACTGGTTCGTGAAGACAGTTTCAGTTTGAGATGATGAAAACATTCTGGAAGTGGATGGTGGTGATAGTTACACAACCATGTAAATGTACTTAATGCCACTGAACTATACACTAAGAAATAGTAAAGAGGGTTAATTTTATATTATGAATATGAGAGAGAGAAAGAGGAGAGAGAGAGAGAGAGAGAGAGAAGAGAAGAGAAAGCTACATAAGTCCAACTCTGATCAAGTAATCAATAGTTTTAGCTCGAAGTCACCCATGTGCCATTGCCAATCACATGTCCTCCTGCTTCAGAGATAATCCTGCCTCTGTCTTTTATGGTAACTACTTTGTGACTTTTCTTTCTCAATTTGCTTCCTAAACATGCATCACAGAATTTTTAAATTTTATTTGTTTTTTTAGTCATACCTTTATTAGGATATAATTGACATAATATTCATCCTTGAAAGTGTACACACCAGAAGATTGTAGTTTGCTTAGAAAATTATACAAGTGTCACAAAATCAATTTTAAAACATTTTCTCACCCCTAAGCAAAACACTAGTATCTATTATTAGTCACTCCCCATCTTCCCCTCCCCACAGCTCATGGCTACCACTACTCTACTCAATGATTTTGTCTATTCTAGACACTTCATAGCAGTGGAATCTTACATGTGGGAATCTTCTGTGGCTGGCTTATTTCACCTAGCATAACGTTTCCAAGGATTAGCCATGAGGAAAATTGCATCAAAATTACCTTTCTTTTGGCCAAATAATGTTCTTTTCGTGTGGATATACCACATTTTACTTTTAGATACATCTGTTGATGAATATTTTGGTTGTTACTACTTTGGGACTACTGTGAATAATACTGCTATGGACATTTGAGTACAAATTTTTGCATGGACATATGTTTGCATTTGTCTTAGATAGATACTTAGGAGTGGAATTGTTTGGTCATGTGAGAACTCTGTTTATCCTCTGAAGGAATTTCCCAAGCAGCTACACAACTTCACATTTCTGCCAGCAATGAATGCGGCTTCCAATTCCTCCTCCTATCACTGATATTTGTTATTTTCTACTTTTTAAATTATAGCCATTCTAGTGGATGTGAAGTGATATTTCGTAGTTTTGATCTGCAATTCCTTAATAATTAACGATGTTACACGCCTTTTCATATTCTTTTTGGTCACTATCTTCTTTGTAGAAATGTCTATTTACATCTTTTCCCTTATAAAATTGGGTGTCCTTTTCTTAATTGTAAGACTCATTAATATTTCCTGGGTCCCTAACCAGTTTGGTTCAGTGGATAGAGCATCAGCCTTCGGACTCAAGGGTCCCAGGTTCGATTCTGGTCAAGCGCATGTACCTTGGTTGCAGGCACATCCCCAGTAGGGAGTGTGCAGGAGGCAGCTGATCTGTTTCTCTCTCATCAATGTTTCTAACTCTCTATCCCTCTCCCTTCCTCTCTGTAAAAAATCAAGAAAATATATTTTTTAAAAAATATTTCCTGGGTACTGGTCTCTATCAGATATGATTTGCAAATATTTTCTCTCATTCTGTCTTTCCACTTTTTAAAAAAGATTTTTCTATTGATTTTTAGAGAGAGAGAAATGGAAAGGGGAGAGACAGAGAGACTGATCTGAAAGTAAGAACCTTAGAGAGACCAGTTAAATGAACCAAGCATGAGGTTGCAAACACTTTATCAGCCATGATTCCATCTCTGATGTTCTCTTCTTAAATAATTTAATATTTTCTGAGAAGAGCCACTGTGGCCTTGTTGTACACAAATTGATTCAAAAACTTCATATCCTCATTTATTTCATTCTAGCATAACCTCATGCAAGACTTCCATAGTTTTATTAAATATGAAAGGTGGTATTGGATTTTTTCAAAAATTCTTCCATAGTTCTAAAAATGTAAAGCTTACCCTGGCTGGTGTGGCTCAGTTGGTTGGGCATCATCCCATGCACCAAAAGGTTGCCAGTTTGATGCCCATTCAGGAAACATGCCCAGGCTAGTTTCAGGCTAAATCCCCAGTAGGAGGCAGTGAATCGATGTTACATTCTCACAATGATGTTTCTCTCTCTCTGTTCCTTTATCTCTAAAAATCAATGAAAAACATTTTTAAATATGTAAAGCTTAATGTTCAGAAGCAAGGGGATTATTAATTTTAAAGCATCAGCATTTTGCAAACATTCTTGGTAGAAGTCTGCTTTTGCTTTTAAAAAAAACATGTCAGTGAACATATTTGCCCAATGGAAGCACCAAAATTCTATCTTTGATATTAAGTTCATAAACACCAGAAGTTTAAGAAAAAAATTATGTACGTTTTCAAAAAGTTTTGCAACTTTGTAATGTAAAACTTTAGCGTCCCTGTGACATTGATAATGTCATCCCTGTTTAACGTAAATGTTTTATTTTTCCTTCCATTGAGCCCTAGAGAAGAGAGTAGAGTTTGATTGCAAGTTATAAGAACAACACTAAAAGCATGTCCTACAGGAACAAGAAAAGATGTCAGGTGGGGACATCCAAAGAAAAGGGACCTGTACAAGTCTCCCAGGGAGGGCCATGACTTCTGGACTTCAGGAACAATATTGGTAACATCAAATTTGTTCTTTTCAACTTTGTAATTTTCCTTTGTTTCCACAAATCTGGATAAAAATCTAGAGCCTGGACTTAGCTGTACTTTGGAGAATAAGGGAAGGGTCTGGGTTTTCATGGCCTGAGCAAGCACAGAGAGGACAGTAGCCACCCACAGAAGGCAGATTAAGGACAGCAAGCAGACACTGTCAGAGTCTCCTGGGTCAGCAACTGGCTGGGACTTGAGAGACTAGCAACACAGATTATTGGAACCTGTAAGCTAGCATCCCTCAGAATCACCCAGACATAATGGGGAGAGGAATCAGGCGAAGGAGTCCACACTGCATAGAAGCAGTTACACATAAAACAGAACACTGAACTTCGAACCTGGCACTTCCAGACCCAGTTATCCTACCTTCTCTCCTGCCCACTTAAAAATTTGTCACTTCTCGCCCTAGCTGTTTTGGCTCAGTGGATAGAGCATTGGCCTACACACCAAAGGGTCCCAGGTTTGTTTCCAGTCGAGGGCACATATCTTGGTTGAAGGCTCATCCCCTGGTCGGGGCCAGGCCCTGGTTGGGGAATGTGCAAGAGGCAACCAATCGATGTTTCTCTCTCATCGATGTTTCTAACTCTCTATCCCTCTCCTGTCCTCTCTGTAAAAAACTCAATAAAATATATTTTTTTAAAAAAGATCTATGGAAAAATATACTCGGGTGAGGATTAACAATAACAAAAAATAGTCACTTCCCTGGTGTAGTCTATCCTAAAGAGCTTCCACTGTCAATCCCTGGAGTTAGGGGATTTCACATATTTTAAGATTCACCTTGCAATATATAAATATGTCCAATTTTGTCACTTTTTCAAAGGACTTCATTCAAAGAGCTGTTTCCTGCTTTTAGACTGGTCTTGTACACCTGAGGGTTAGTCATAAGAACAGCAATGAAAAATTAAAAATAGTCTGTACAATTTCTATATTTGCTAAATTTTTGTCAAATATTATGAAATCCTAAATAGGTCTTACTGATGGATTCCCAAATATCTACCTGACTTTTAGTCCTTAACACATGCCATTAAATTAGATAAGAATGATTACCCTGTACCTAAATCATGATTCCTTTATATTTGTTAAGTTTTGAAAATACGTGATGTTTATTATCTTTTAGTACACTCACCATCCCCATGTGCACAGTCAGGAAGGTTCCCCCTTCTGTTCACTGAAGTGCTTCTCAGCAGAAATCCTCCACACCTTTTCCAAGTCTCTAATGACAAGTTTATATTTGGAGGCACTCAGCTACCCCGTTCTATCCTTGTTCTTGGAGCTCTTGGGTGACGACCAATAGCATGTTTTTCCCATGAATCTTGATCTCTGGCATACAACATTCTGAGATTTGGTTACCAGCAGATCTTGTGACTTGAAAACTTATATAACTGAAGGCTTGATTTTGGATTTTGCTCTGATGTTTAGGATTGTTACACCAAAATAATTAACATAAGCTTCTTAAAAGCAGAAACCAGGTCTTATTCTTTTGTTTGCTCGTATCTGCTCACATAGGGTGGGCAGTTAGAAGAGGGACTCAGCATATGGATCATCAGGGACTGATGCTAAGGAACTTCTCTGAAATTCAACCTGTAGCAACACTGCACCTGAGCAAGGTTTTGGCTGTGTCATGTCTAGACCTAGCAAGTGGCATCCAAAGTGATCACTTTCCTATCCTATGGTTGGCTCTGGTTAAATCCTTCACGTAGTCAACATTTACTGAGCACTTACAATGAGCGGGGCCCTCAGAGCGGAACAAGATACAAACCTGCTGTGCCGTGATGTCAGAATGGAATGGGGAAAGGACACTTTCACTGATAATGACTACACGGTGTGGCTTTTGTTTCATTGTGTCACCAAATAAGAAGCCATGTTCTGGGCAAGCAAAAATATATCAAATGTCTCCCTGGTCACTTTCTTCTTTTCTTTACTGAAGCAAAAGCTCATGAGACAGTGAAGAACGTACTTTCAGTCATACTGGGGTGGGATGCTGGCCCCACCCCGTACTAGCTCTTTGGTCTCTGTTTCCTTGTGTACAAGATGAAGGCCTCATAGGGTGAATGAGAGGATTTATTAAGACAACAAATGCAAAGTGTCTATCTAGCATAGTGTCTTGCCCAGGATGGGTAATATGATTGCATATACTTTGTGCTGTCTTAGCAAATAACTACCACACGGAAACATTCCTATGAGTTGTTAATAGACAAAATATCAACTTCAATATAGAATTTAAGGAAAAAACAAATACCTCAAATATTATCTCAGCACTTACCTCAATTATCCCAGACCCAGGGTGATCAGACCACCCTGGATCAGATATAACCCCTTCCAGAAAGCCCAAATTAAAGAAACCCCAAGTACTAGGCTGCATGGAGTCTGAAATGATGCTTAATCTGCAAATAACCTTGTATTTATTTACTTATTTCTTTATTTTAAATTATCTCTTTCAGGAATAGAAACGGTTAGTGCAAATCAAAGTACTCAATAGATAATGTTCCTAAAATAATGCATTGTTGTCACTGGTTTGAATAATCCAGTAATATAGGTACAGATAACACATTATGTCAAACAATGCAGATGGAAGATGGTATGCCGTGAAAAAAATTTCAGATCAAAAAGTGGCCTACATGAAACAACTAGCAGTGATCCATGAGAAAAACTTAGTTTCATGAAATGGGGAAAAGCAAAAATACAGAATATTTCATGTACGATTTCATATATGAATATATATCAAATTACTAAAGTAAATATTGAAAGCAGGAGTTCTCTTCCTACATAGTATTTCTGTAGATTATACAGTCCCATCAGCACTACTAGAGCCATCAATTCTCACTTTGTCTTTGCCTTTCTAAGCCTTCCATTCCTACTCAGTACTTGAGGTATTTGATATTCTTTGGCTTCTTCCTCAACTACTCTTCTACTTTTGGTTATTTCTGTGCTTCCATTGCTACCATCACTTATGACTCTGGTGGAGGGGGCTCCTCTGGTGGGGGAGGCTCCTCAGGTGGTGGTGGCTCCTCTGGTGGCGGGGGCTCCTCTGGTGGGGGAGGCTCCTCCGGTGGGGGAGGCTCCTCCGGTGGGGGAGGCTCCTCCGGTGGTGGTGGCTCCTCTGGTGGCGGGGGCTCCACTGGTGGGGAGGCTTCTTCTGGTGGGAGGCCTTCCTCTCTGATTGCCTCCTCTGATGGGATAATCTCTGATTCAACAATGGTATGCTCTGAACTCAATGTTGTTGAGGCCCCTGGGGTCTCTACTGACTCAATTCCAGCATTAAGACTAATGCAACATATTAATAATACCAATAATAGTAAAAGAAATGAAGGGAGTATGAAAACTATAACACCAAGATTTTGAAATTCATTCCTAAGTTTAGCAGGACTGCCACCTTCACCTTTACTTAGATTTTCATCAGTTGGTTTAGCAGGGGAACCACTGTCCACACTCCCCCCATTTCCTGGAGTTCTGCAGTCGGGGGGTGCATAGCCAGCCTCACAGTGGCAGTGCCTTACATTGTTACAGACTCCTCTCCCATTGCACATTTCTGCTGGTCTGCAGTCATAGTTGAGCACAGCATGATCAGTGCAGGAGTAATTCATGCAGACTTTGTTTGGGGCACAAGCAGTGCCAGAGTGCACATCTCCCTCATCAGGGATATCAGTAATGTTATAGACATCCAAGCTCCAGCAGAAGTCACCTTCATAAGGAATCTGGATCAGTGTGTGATGGGGTTTGATGGCTGGGATGATGGATGGGGCCCGTCTAATATTTGTACATATAATTTTCCCACAAAATACATTATCATCAAAACACTTAACATATCTTGACATTGCCGAGGTGGGACGGCCACAGTTTCCAAACCGGTCCCCTTTGCTGTTCATTGAAATGTAACAGTTTTCTGGGGCTGACCGTGCAGTGTACCCATACATAGCCATGCATTGATTATCAGGGTTTCTGCACAGACCCCCAACACAGTAGTGCAGTCTACCGCACGACGTCCCATCTTGCTTATAGGTGTCTGTGGGGCACTCTGCAGAGGTGCCATCACAATACTCTGGGAGGTCACACTCTCCCAAAGCAGAACGGCACATGAACCCCTTATTCTTCAATCGGCAACCAAAACAGCAGAGTCCATCACTACATTCTGCACTCCCCTTCAGGCGACATGTTTGGTCACAGCACGGGTCGGTGTAACAGGCAGAACCACAGTCACACTGCTCCTCACCCTCCACCACACCGTTTCCACAGTAGGAACCCCTACGCAAGCGGCCTTTGTGCTGCTGAGGGTTGTTAAATAGGCAGGCCCCTCTGTGCTCCTGGAGGAACTGGTAGAAGTCGTCAGAGCTACAGTTGCTGAAGCCACTTTCTGTAGTGATATTGTCACGCATGAGGCAGAGGGGTTTGTCTTTACAAATGCAGGCTGAGTGGTCGTGCCGAATACCCAAGTTGTGCCCAAGCTCATGGACCATGAGCGCTGCAGACAGCAGGACATCTTCATGATGGAAGGATTCAACAGCTGCTGCAAAACCACGTGAACAGGCACCGTTGAGAAATGCCTGTCCCATACCCTGTGCAGGATGCTGTCCGACAATCATGTGGGCAACATCATGCTTCACACGATGGAGGAGCTTCTCTTGTCTCCAGCTGTTGAAATTCCCGAGTGTAACTTGCAGGTCCACTGGGACCTCTATGAGGTCCCCCTCGGTCCAAATCTCCATTCCAGCCAGCACCACCTGTGTGTTTATTCCCCTAGTGAAGCTGTTGGCCAGGGCAATGATGTGCATCACTCTCTGGACCGTCTCATTGACGTTACTGCCCCACATTTGGAACCGCTGGTTGTTGACCACAACAAACATCTCCACATACTTGGTGAGTGACCACAAGTAGGACAGCTCCTGTAGACCGCCCCGCTTCCTGCTCCCTTGTTGCCGGCTGGTGGACACCACTGGGCTGTCTTTGGAAGTGACACTGCAGGAGACTGGAGCTTGATGGGCCATGGTGTACAGCACATGTTCAAACTGTCTTGAAGAGCCCATGGGCTCGATGCCATAGGATTTTCCCTTCTTAATCAGGATGCCCCTGAGGCCTGAACAGGTGTTGACAGAAACGAAAGAACCCGGGAGTCCTTCGATGTAGCCTTCATAGTGACAGTCATGTGAGATGGAAGGCATTTCTTGTCCCAGAATGCCATTGTGGTAGCTGAAGACTGGAAAGTTCTTGATAAAATAGTTTGTCTTCACGTTCAGGTGAATCAGCTGTTTCTGGCCCTGCATAAATATCATGTAGGATGTATTTTTCTCTTGGCCATCCCTTTCCTGAAGTATCAGCCCCTTGGGAATAATTATTTCATAGGAAGTATAATATACTGATCCCAGGTCACAGTACATACTTGGCAGGAAAACCACCAACAGTATCACAATTCCCAAACGGATACATGAAGATCCTGTCACTGGCCCCAGCCTTAAGTCCCTCTTCTGCTGAGCCCAAGTCTGAAACTTGATCTTACCCGTTTTCAAGGCCACTTGGTTTTTCCACAGAGAAGGCCGTATAGAGGCAGAATCTCTCATAGAGGTGGCCACTGACATGGCCCTAGTGAATCAGTTGATGAGGCAGGGCTTGTGTCCATCAGCAGCAGCTTTCCTTGGCATGCTGAACCTTGGAGACTGAGATCTAATCTGGCTTCCTTATGGATGACTGCTTCCCAACTCGGTCTTACAAATTTGAGGCTGTCTTTATACTCTTGCTTCCCTCTTGATCTTCAGTTGTTGCCTTACTGTATGACTTCGTTCAAACAGCAACAGCTTTAATGCTCCTTGTCTAAGTTCTCTTTATCCTCACAGAGACATATACCAAGTAGAAAGTCTGTAATGATTCAGCCAGTACTTTAACTCTGACAAATTATCCTTATCCTCAGTCCAGGCCACAGAACTCCCTGATATCCGTTAATCTGCTCATTCTTTGAAACCCAACATTCTGGCAGGAGGTTTGGGGGAAGGGGACAGGGATTCTTGGGGGATCTATGAGCAGGACAAAGTTCTCTGTTGCCCACTACCTCTTTTCCTCATTTCTGTTGTAATACAGGGTACTGTTTCTCAGTCCAGCCCTTCACTGTCAGTATCATTTTTTTGCCTTTAATTAAAAAAAAATCACATGCAGATTCACAAATTCTCCCTCCTTAGCCTTTGTTCATAAAAGATGAAGTTAGACATTTTATATCTAAATATAAACATAACTGTTATCTTCTAAGAAGTTTTCCTAACATAGAGACATATTAAGTATTAAATGAAATGAGTTCAATTTCACCATGGAGGTAGTTTAAGTGACTGGGATCAAAGTTCATTTCTTCTCAACTGTCCCAACATAAAAACAAGCTGATTATTAACCAGCTACCTAGATGCCATTTCATCAAGAAAATAAAAGTGAACTCTCTAAGACCTTTGAAAAGATTTCTTCACTTTTGTAACTAAAATTAAACTCTAATCTCTGTACAAGTCCACGGGTTTTATCTTAATAACCTGGTGTATTCAACCGAACAAATTTAAAAGGTAAAAAGGCAGGGAAAAGCCCTATCCACAATCCTTGTCCAGTTATTTTCCTGTGCATACTAAGAGGAAGTTAAATAAAACTCTAGATCCTTTACTTTGCATAAAAATAATTTATATTAAGTCAAATATTTACAATATAAAATAAGGGTTGAGTACAAGTTTAACACACACACAAAAATGGGAAACTACCCTATCTCAGAATGATATGATACCACAAGATCTCAAATATGAGAATGAGCAGATCAACTCATTAACTATCCCCAAGTAATATTTAAGTCCTCATATAGATGATAAAATTTATCATTAGCATCTAGCAAGAAAATTTATACTGTCATGTCACAAACCTATTTTAAAATTTTACAGCAAAAAGGTGAAATGATTTCTAGCTGGATTTCTTTTTTCTTTGTAGTTCATATAAGTGGAAAGAACGCCTCTTAAAATTATGTAATTTAGAAATTATCAGATTTAAGGTGCTTCCCTGTGTCTTAACCAAAATAGGCAGGGCAAATTAGGTTAAGTCATTTTATGGGATGAAATAATTAAATCAATAATGAAAGAAAACCTCTACTTTTTAAATAAATAAAAATATAATTAAAATTAAATATCCAATTTTCCAGTTCCCAAATTGAAACACATTTTCTTCAATAAATAACACACACGTAAGCATTCATACACAAGGTCTGATTTAAATCATTTGACTTCTTCTTTAACTAATAATTTCTTCAACTTGTTCTTTCTCAAATAAATACAAGAACAAAACTGTTCAAGAGGAAGTTCTATGTTTCAAACAATAAATTTCTGGCAGATAATCTCCTATGCTTATACAATATGTTAGCCAGGAAGATATACAAGTTGTTTTACATCAAGCAGAGTTATAACTATGGTAATGTCTAGAGGTATTTGAGTGATAAGTAATGGTTTTAGTAAGCAGAGGTTAGCAAATCATGTGGCAAAACTAGAGACTAACCTTCTGCCTACAAAAACTTTTCTGACAATATGAACTTTCTGTAAGTTTAGGGGCATCAGAGAGACAGGCCAGAAGAGACAAGGACAATTTTTGTCTCACTTTCAGTTACAAATTTTGCTTTATCAGTGAACGTGACTGGTATGTTACGGCAGTACTTGCTACTGGCCTACAAACTCTCTCCACAGAGAAAACTTTGAATACCAAACAGTGGAGCTCTGTCCAGGATAGGACCCACTGTTGAGTTACGATAGCCTTCGCATCCAGGGTATTCACAAACTTCCAGCTTGGGGCTCATCTGGATATGTCTGGAGACAGTGCACATTTGGGGGCCAGATTAATTTACCCTGAAACAACTGATACATGGGCAACTGCTGCTCAAACTAAACGGAACGCATCATTTGGGATACCCTTTTAGATCATGCCCAAAATTCACCACACCCTGAAAGGAAAAAAAATCATCCTGAGCCATTAGAAGACACATAAACAACAAATTTGAGAAGTTCATAGTAGACTGGGCATGCTAGAAAGTTACTCTGAAGAAAAAGAAGAGTAGCAAAGTATCCCTAGTGAATACTGAACCTGTGCCCTAAGGTAAGAAAAACAACAGGTAGTCAGTTGTTCGAGAAACAAGTGCAGTTTTTCCTGATTACAAGAAATGATTTGTAAGACTGCATTTCACTGAAAAATAGAATATAATTCAACCCTTAATTCAACTTTTAGCTAAGTTTTATGGTCAGCAAATAAAACATTTCCCTGCTGCCTAATTCTTAAATTTTGCCATGTTTAAAAGTACTGAATACTCCTTACAGGGTATCCATTCACCTAATATTAGTGAGTCTTACCTAAAAAAATACCTGAACTACAAATTCTCCAAAATAAAAGGGAACCAATGTAAAAAGGTAATTCTTAAAAGATACTTTGTATTATTATAATATATTTGCACAGTTACATACTTATATAGGCCATACTAACCAAATGTCACCTAGATGACATTCTCAGCAAAATGAGTTAGCTCTGTGGGGTAGATTTTGATTGAAGAGAATGTGACAGAATAAAACTAAATATCTGAGCCTACCGATCCTTTCCCTCTGCTCTGCGAATTGGAGTTTGTCTATTAGCTAGCTCTTCTTAGGAACATAGCCTAACTTCTAAAAAAAAATTTTTTAAACATGATTTGTTATGGAAGTCCATTTGTACAACAAAAAAACAAACAAACAAACAGAAAAACATCCAGCCTTGATTTCCGTTCAAACAGTTGAACTTGGCCAGAAGCATGCTTCCCAAGAATGAAGGCGGCAGAACAAAATAATTGCAGCCCAGAGGATGCCGACATGAAACCTAGGCAGAAACGTTACAGAAAAAAAGGGCAGCTTTAAGAGGAAAAAAAACCTGGACCCTATTAGATGCTAATCCAAAAGTCCACTTTTCATAAAATGTTACTTTCTCAGAAAAACCACTCCCTAAGTGGGCCAGAAGAACAGGGAAAGGACATAGGAAGCAATGGAGCTGGTGAGGGCTGCCAGGAAGGAGAGAGGAAAAGTAGGGTCTCAGGGGAAAGGAAACTGAAATTTTGATTAAACATAAAAAGAATAAACTCAAAAGATAATCCATTAGATTTAAGAATCACACCAATTCCTTTTAACAAATATGGCCAATAAAAACAAAAGTGTTACCACTTTTCTCTTAGGAATTAGGGACAACAAAATGAAGGCTCAGCTCCCTGCTTCTCCCATCATGGGAGCCAACATCTTGTGAATTTCAGCAGACAGTCTGCAACATGGATCCACAAACATTTCTTGGCATCAGGGCTAATCTACCAATAGTGCAGAGAGTAAATACACAGGGCAATTAAAACCAAATTCCACAGTATTTGATTCAACTGTTTACTAAGCAGAAAGATCAGTATAGTTGGTCCTTTGTCTACCGCTGACAAGTGGTTTTTATATACTTTATTACAAATAAAACAATCTTGCTTGATATAATATCTGTCATTTTACAAACAAGACTAAGGAGTCCTAAAATAATGTATATTTCTAGGAGCTAAGCTTTTCTTAAAAACAAACAAATGAACTATACTATTAGTAAATACCATTATCTAAATCTATACAGCATCTTTAAGCAATGTGAAAATGAAATGATTTATTAATTTACATAAAAATTACTTTATACATTAAAGAATAGTTTTTCAGATTATAAAAAAACAAAGTCTGAAGCTATCATTATTGGGATTCATGGGATGTGGTTTGTTCCTCTATCACTTGCTTCACAATTTCTGCCAGTTTTAGTCGATCTACTTTATCTGTGAATCCACGACCTGAAAGCAAGAAAGAAAAAGATCAATCTCCAAACTGTTTGGGAGGAGATAGGTTCTTGACAGGAACCCAGTAAGGTACACCTTACCAGTGTCCAATTCACCTTCACAATGGAGGAACCATCCCCAACACCGATCAAAAGCAGTTCAGACCCCCCATTTTGCAAGTAGCAATTACGCAGTGCCATTAACCTGGCAGTAAAACTCCAATGTTCAGTACAACAGCAAACAAGGAAACTATGAAGAGAAAGATCTTTGTAATATATATGTTTGACAAAGGACTCGTATCAAGAATATATAAAGAACTCATACATCTATAAGAAAGATATAACTCAACAGAAAAACTAGCAAAAGAATAGGTACTTCACAAAAGAGGAAATCTAAATGGCCACTGAACATCTTTAAAGTGCTAAAGTTCATTAGGGAAAGGCAAAGTAAAATGACATAGTAATACCACTATAATCTATCCAGCATGACTAAAATAAATAGAAAGATAGACGAGAGTTGATGTGGAAGCAGGGTAAGTTAACCCTCAAACACTACTAGTGGAAGTATCAACCAGAATAACCACGTTGGAAAACTCTTAGCAGTACCCACTAAAGCCAAACAGATGAATACCTCCATGAACCAGCAATTCAATCCTAGATATCTAAGAGGTAAGAGAAATTAGTTCAGCAAAACATTCTTCAAAAGATAACACACAAGAGCATTCATAGCAGCCCTTTTCTTAATTACCAAAACTTGGAAATAACTCAAAATGTCCAACAGTAGACTACCTATCTACACACATACACACACACACACACACACACACACACACACACACACACAAGGGTGGGCAAAAGTAGGTTAAATTACCAGCCACCACTATCAGAAGTAAGGATACAAATACATAATACAATCAATAAATAATAAAAGAATAAACTTTTGCATACTAACAACTGTAAACCTACTTTTGCCCATCCGTGTGTGTGGAGAGAGAGAGATATATATATATTGAGAAATATATATTGAGAATATATATATATATAGAGAGAGAGAGAATGAGAATGATCTGCTGCTACACACAAGGCTGAATCTCACAAATATAATGTTAACTAAAAGAAGCCAGACACAAAAGAACACAGACATGTGTGATTCCATTTATATAAAATATAAATCAATAGTGCTAGCAATCAGGATTGTGATAACCCTTGGGGGTGAGAGGTAGTGACTAGAAGAGAGTCCATGTTCCACTAATGCTCCAGGGGCTAGTTACAGGGAATGTTCACTTTGTAAAAATTCATCAACAGTACACATTTCAAATGTGATCACTTTTCTGTATTGATATTTCAAAATCTTTTTTAAAAAAACATACCAGGGAAGCTAATTTCTTCCAGGCTATCACTGGATTTCTCTTGTCCAAGAACCAAGCCAGGCTCTAGCTGGTTTGGCTCAGTGGATAGAGTGTTGGCCCCCAAATTGAAGGGTCCCAGGTTTGATTCCAGTCAAGGGCATGTATCTTGGCTACAGGCTCGAGTGTGAGGGAGGCAACCAATCTATGTGTCTCTCTTACATCGATGTTTCTGTCTCTCCCCTTCTCTCCCAAACTCTCTAAAATAATCAATGGAAAAATATCTTCCGGTGAGAATTAACAACAATAAAAAAATAGCTCCAGGTAGGCCTGCAGAGATTCCTACCCGTTCTAAACAATCACTTCATTGTATTCCTGGGGAAAGAAGTAATTAAGGCTCCTACCATTCCAGCTGAAGCTTTGCAGAGTATCTCTCAGGAGTTTGCATTCCCGGTTATACTTCCAAGCCTCTTGCATTACTTCATTCAGCTTTTCATCTTCATTCTCACCTATTGATAAAGATGAAGAAGTTGCATTTCCCTGCAGCATTATGGGATTTTAGTGTCAGAGATGGAAGGACATGATGTTCAATTTGTTGAAAAGTGATGACTAAAGGTACAAACTTCACCAGCCACTGCTGTTCCTGCTAATGTCTACATGATATATAAACCACTTCTGGTCTTTGAACTCGTTTACTGGGACAGCCTCACACAAATCCTCTGATGGCCCCAGAGTCTTCGCACTGGGGGATGGGAATAGGCAGTGTCAGACTATTGCTGAGCAAAAACAGCTTAGGTCTCTGGTTAACCTAATGGACCAAGAGATAGAGGAAGAACAAAGCTGAGCGGGCTACCTTCTTTCTCCTAAGCTCATTTCTTACTCTGGAAGGCTATTGGAGGTACACTAAATATGAGTTCCCTGAAAATGCCAGAAGTAGGAAGACAGGTCAACCCAACAGTTTTCTGGCCTACTATTTGAAGGATCTCTTTCATCTGCTGAGAAAAGCCCATTACACCCCACTGAGTGGGGAAAGAACATATTGAAAGCAAACTCTCACTCAAAAGAATCCACATGTAAGTCACACTTTGCCCATCACATGAGTAGCAGTAGAGTCCACTTCTGACCTGGGGGCGTATTCTCTTTATATTCACAAGTTAATAAAGCCTTGAACTCTAACGGCTCTGGAAATGACGTCTCCTGACCTTTTCAAAACTGAACTTGACCCTGTCCACATTCTCCATTCTCCATCACATGCCCTCATTAATAAACCGAGAAAATATAAAATTACATGCTGCACCTGGCACTGGCAATTAAACCTAAATTACAAATGTCACAAAAAAAGAAAGGAAGGGTAGAATTTACCCTTAACCCATCATCTACTCTTTTGAATGGGTAAAGACTGATTTATATAATGTACTTACTTTCTTATACACAAAGATGAAACAGACAACCTCAAATTAAACCACTCCTTTTGTCATGTGCACGTATGCACATGTACACACACACACACACACACACAGCATTTGTAAATGGTGTGACCTTTACCAGCCTGGGGGAGAATACACTGAGCAATCACATCACGGAGCTTTTCCAAGGCAACATTTGAATCCTCGGTTCCATTCTCACGATCGTGGATATACACACCATCCTTTGGCCTGGTGCTTTAAAAGTTTGGGGGAGAGATAATAACAAGGTAAGACCCAAAAACCTAACACTCAACGGATGTTAACTCTAAACATAAAGCGACAGATTTTTCATAAAATTAACAATAGAGCATCTCCAACTTTTGATGCTATTTCAACAGCTTATTCTTCCCACCCTCTTAAGAGGCAGCTCACTGGTTAACCATCAACCTATGAACCAGGAAGTCACAGTTTGATTCCTGGTCAGGGCACATGCCCGGGATGTGGGCTCAATCTCCAGTGGGGGGCATGCAGGAGGCAGCTATCAATGATTCTCTCTCATCATTGATGTTTCTCTCTCTCTCTCCCTCTCCCTTCCTCTCTGAAATCAATAAAAATATATATTTTTTTTAAAAGGCAGAAAATGGGCCACCCAACCATGAACGAGAATAAATGAAATAAGCTCAGTTACCCGAGTAATTTCCTCTTCCTCAGAATGGGGTTGTTCACAGAGTGCAAGGGTTTGAGGCTGACTTTCGGATCCTGGATTCGCATGTTGGCCAACTGTTCCGCATGAGCCTGCTGGATTCCTGCAACCACCGCCTGAATATAAACACTGTCGTCAATTTTTCATATTCATTTCTGAGTACCTAGAAAACCTATCTAAGAGCATGGGAAGGAGCTCAAGGAACTAAGAAGGCAATTTCACTATTATGCTGGCCGTATATAAATTTTGATAAAGCAGAGATTCTTCCCCACGGGCCAGTAGGGCCCAGAAGAAATATTAACAAGGCTCATGCTCACAGTCATTGGCAAGGGCAAGAATAAAGAGAGGCAAACATGTACATCAGAGAAAAGGCTGGCAAGCTACTGCCTGGGAAGCCTCCCAGATTGCCTCCAAAGTGTAGAGAGGCCCTGATGGCTCAGAACCCCAACTGTTTCACACTGAGTGTGGTAAACACTCAAGCACTGGTCTATACACCAGTCAATTAATTTCTAATGAGAAATAACTGTCACAAAGTGTAGAGCTCTTGAAATCTGTGTCTTTATGACCAATGCTTGCTCTCACTACAGGCAAATCAATGAGGGAAGGCAAATACTCTGCAGAAAGCTCTGTAAGAACTAGATGATCCCATTTTTTTGGTATTTTTTTTTGAAAAGGACAAATTCTTGAGTGTGTGAGGGTCTCCCCAGAAAAACATCAGGAAGGATGCATCACGCCATAGATTAGCTCACTCCTTGGGGGGTGAGATTGAGGCAAGGAAATCAAAGGGAACTTTTGCTTTTTATGTTATATATCTCTGCTCTGTTTGAATTTCAACAATAAATTCTGACCATTTAAAAAAGCAGTTCCAAAAAAGCCAAAAAGCAGTTCCTTGTTAAGCGTGCTTTTAGATCAGGAAGAGTTTAAAGGAACTATAAACAGTTGCCCTCACCACCCCCCTCTGGACCCTCATATCTATCTATTCATCAGTGACGGCCCAACCAGAAAGATGGGAATAATTCAAGGGCACAAGCTCAGGCTCCATCTCCTAGCCAGGGCTTAGATGGACACTATTCAACATCTGCATATGTGGCCATTTTTCCAAAGCTGACTTGCCCACATCATGACCAAATCATTCTTTAACAACAGGAATACACTGTCACGTTGAAGTTCCATCTTATAGGCCTAAGAGCCACTTTTTCTCATTAACAAGATTCTCCAAATCCATACTTGGCTTCATTATGCACTAATTTTAAAATAACTACAGAAGGCAATTATTTCTTCATGTCCAAGATTTTGAAGAAAGCTACATTGAAAACTCATGTACTGACAAACAGAGGATACAAATAATCCCTTTGGATTTAGACTGACCAAACCATTTTTGCACTACTGGGCATATTTCCTAACCAGTAAGGTAACCATACACAAATCTGAGGTGGCAGAGACTTCTGTTCCTTCCAGCTCTCCTTTCTCTCCCATAAACTAAGGGAGGTCTTGGCATTCTCTTTTCCCGTTCACTCATTCTTTGTCACACTTTAACCTCATCCCTTTCAAGAGGGTAGCATTCTCCCTGGCCAGGTTGGCCTGTTTGCCACTGCCTTTGCCTCTCAGCCACACTCTGTTTCCGGACCACAAATCTCATTTGAGTGTCCATCTACCACTTGAAACAATATCTAAAACCTAAAAGATTTCCCTTCACTCAAACTAGCCTCATTCTTGGTTTTCCTCCGCTTGTCGATGGTACTACCTGATGTGCTACCCAACTGTTCCCTTATATCTAGTCAGTCACCAAAAATTGTAGAAAATTGTCTTCAAAAGTATTGAGCCAATTCATTCATCTCTACTTCTCTGCTCTCAGAGCCGCCCCTCAGATTCTAAATTACCACAGAAGTCCTAAGTTGGGAAGTCTGCAAGTCTGGTTAACAATTCCTAAACACCTTCACTATGCAAACATCTTCTCAAATTTCTACAATGGACTCTCAGCTACATCCTAGTAAGATAAGACTAGCCTGGCCATCAATCCATGAACCAGGAAGTCAGTATTCAATTCCAGGTCAGGGCACATGCCCAGGTTACAGGTTTGATCCCCAGTAGGGGCACACAGGAGGCAACTGATCGATGATTCTTTCTCATCATTGGTGTTTCTCTCTCCCTCCCTCTCTCCCTCTTCCTTCCTCTCTGCTATCAATAAAAATATATATTTTTTTAAAAATGTAAGACCTGTCTACTTTCAAAGCCTGGTCCTGTCACATGCATCTCACTGACTTCCCATTAATGAAGTTAGGTTGTTTTTCCCATGACGATCATAAGGAGGATATTCCTTTGAGTGTAGTGCTCCCTTTGTGTATAGTTACCAGGCCTTGATCTGGGTCTTTTATGGGAAGCTCTTTATTTCCAACCTTCATTTTCAGGAAACCAGAGATACTTCTCTGGAAAAGACTGCATGCTCTACATTGTTTTGCCATTAACCCCTCACTAATTTGAGTTCCCAGCATTCCTTCTCTACTCAACCTTATCTGCCAACAAAATAAGTATCATTCAAACCCTTATGCATGGAGGGTGGGGGCGGCTGGGGAGAGGTCCATGGGGAAAAAAGGAGACTTATGTAATAATTTAAACAATAAAGAATTAAAACAAAAACAAAAACACACCTTATCCATCATCACTTGAGCAGAGGGTAGAACATTATCCAGGGCCTCAGTCGAGTTTAGCCAGGGGTGGTCCAACACTCCCTCAATGGTGAGTCTTTCCTCTGGTTTGACCTTCAAGAGCCTGTGGAGAAAAGGCCAACAGGGCTGCCATGTACAGTTGCTTCCAGACAACCAGGAAGTTCTGGGGTCTCACACTAACCGGCTCTAGTTTCTGACTTTCTTCCAACTCCTACAAGCCTAGGCTTTCCATCTGCAGAGCAGGGGTGGGGTTCTAGTCCCTAACCACTAGCGGTGAGGGCTCTGTGTCCCTAGGCGGTCCTTTCCGTCTGTACAAAGTGAGGTTAAAAGTGGTAGGAAAAAACTTAACCCAGATATACTTCAGCTCAGTAATTAATCCCATATGTAGGATTAATAAAATAATAATAATATTTACAGCACCTCCTTCCAACTACATTATTAATAAAATAATCCTACATATCGCTCAGTTCCTGAGACCCTGAATCTCCGTATCGATGTTTTTAGGGTAGTGAGCTCTAATTCCCAAAATGGACGGAGAGTGCTCTTTTGGCTAATAGTGGCTATAAAATTAGTTGAAGGGTCAGGAGGTTCTGAAAACCCAGGTTGCTACTTGTGGAAAAATCTCGATGTTACCATATGGCAGGACATGAACCTTTTATTCCAGAAGCATTCTAAAGCTAAATACCTAGAAACTCTGAGAAGGGGATGGCATTTCCTTCTAAGCCTAGTGTATTGCTCTGATCCGACTTCTTTACATCTTACTAGTATGTATTCATGCTGATGCAATTCCTAGCTCACCCCAGCATGCTCCTTGGGCTATTTACAGCACCTCCTTCCAACTACATATCCTCCCGTTCCAAATGTCAGAGTCAGGACAACATGCCTATTTGCTCTTTTATTCTGGATCATTCTGAACAAACAGCTTCAGATTCTACAGAAAGGATTCATATTGCTCTAGTGATAGTCTACAGAACTGATAAAGAACCACTTAAAGGATATTGATATTTTGGTTAAGTAGCTGAAAAGACAGCATGGGAAGACAGGTGGTGATTTAAATACTGCCTCCACCTTCCTAAAAAACTTTTGCTTATATGTTTTAGAAACTAGCCCCTCTTTAGATACACAGACCCCTAATCATCAGAACAAGCTCACTTATGAAAGGGAGTCATTTCCATAGAGAAAGGACTGTACTGTCAGGAGACAGTTCCCAGATACTGCCCCTTTAATGCTTATCTTTATCACAGTACAGATAAAGAAACTGAAACCAAAAGAAAAATTGCTGAGTGAAACCAAGCAATAGGAATACTAGAACAGTGCCCAAGACCCAGGCAGCTGAGCCTCCCACATATACCTCAACTTTAGGTCTGACTTCTTACCTAGCCCTCCAGCTACCAAAGGGCTCTGAATGTCAACTGTCCCTCATCTACTCAGTAGCCCTAACTCTTTTCTCTTCCCATCTTCATATATGTCAGAGCAACCAACTAGCAGTGAGAAGGCTGGAGGGTGGGGCCCAGGCCCCACACCGTCAATCACATACTCCCACAGCAGCAAGAAATGAAAAGCCAAAAGCACTGTTATCATCTTAACACCCCAGTTCATTCCTAACGTCCATCCCAAATGATTGGCTTACAGACAAGGGGGCACACAGGGGTCAGGGAGTAGAGATTATCACTAAGGCCCTGAAGTAATGTTCACAGAGACACTGGCTACTGAAGGACCGGGGTTCACAACCCAGGGATAAATTCCATTTCCACGGAGGTGTGGACACTGTGAACCCTCATCTCAGGCTCCAGGGGTAAGATTCCTGTGATGCTAAATGGGAACGAACATGCCTAAGAAACAAATGATTTTTCTCTACCCAACATTCCCTGTGTTCCAGCACCTTAAGGCTTCCTTGGTCTCCCCGCCCAGTGGCCCAGGAACTCACTTCCTCACAACATCTTTGGCCATCTCTGAGATCTGGCTCCACTCTTCCTCGGGGAACTCAAAACTGCCTGTCATGATCTTTCTCCGCATGTCCTTTGGGATAGTCCGACTGTGATGTTTGGAGTAAAAAGGAGGGTATCCACACAACATCACGTAGATAATCACTCCTAAGGACCATAAATCACAGCTCTGAAAGCAAAGAGAAAATGGTCACTCTTAGCAGAGGCACAGCTCCAAAATAAAGCCTCCATGGCTGGCCGACATACACAGGCTGAGCTATCCAAGAATCACTTAACAGAGACTGGAAAAGTTTCAGGAAGTCTAACTTTTCACTCCATTTTTAAAAAAACATTTTTTAATTGATTTCAAAGAGGAAGGGAGAGGAAGAGATAGAAACAGCAATGATGAGAGAGAATCACTGATCGGCTACCTCCTGCATGCCCCACAGTGAGAATCCAGCCCACAACCTGGGCATGTGCCCTTGACCGGAATCAAACCTGGGACCCTTCAATCCTCAGGCCGACACTCTATCCACTGAGCCAAACCGGCTAGGGCTTCAATCCATATTTTTCATGTGCCACCTACACTAATAGACACACATCAGCATTTCTCATCATTGATGATTCTCTCTCTTTCTCTCTCTCTCTCTCTCTCTCTCCCCCTTCCTATCTCTGAAATCAATAAAAGCATATTGTATAAATAAATAAATACATAAAAAAATAAAAGCATTCATTCCTTTGGCCCTGGCCTGTATGGTTCAGTTGGTCCTGTGCACTGGAAGGTCACTGGTTCGATTCCCGATCAGGGCACACTAGGTTGCAAGTTTGATTCCCAGTCAGGCCATATACAGGAAGCAACTGATCAGTGTATCTCATATCCATCTTCCCTCCCCTTCCCCTTCCCCTTCCCCTTCTTCCCCTCTCCTTCTCCCTCCCCCACCCCCTTCTTTCCTTTCCTTTTCTCTTCTTCTCTTTTTTCCCTTTTCTCTCTTGCTCTCTCTCCCTCCCTCCCTAAAATTTCTAAAAAATAAAATAAATAAAAGCATTTCTTTGGCCACAAAGGACTCACTGTGCCCGCTCCTCCCCTGCCCCCTTTTTTTTACTCCTCACCCAAGGACATGTTTTTATTGACTACAGAGAGAGGAAGGGAGAGGGAGACAGTAACATCCATCGGCTCTGCCTTCCACATGTGTCCCTGCCAGGGTTTGAACCTTCAACCCTTCAGTGCATGGGATGATGCTCCAACTGAGCCACATGGGCCAAGCCTGCTTCTCTCTCTCTTTAATTAAAGTTGATATATTTATTTAATTTTCAAAAATTTAATTATATCTTATTACATATTTTTATTAAAACTGACTTGTCAATGTAGCATTCAGTGTTCATTTAGTTGCCCAATATAAAGTTTTTACTTAGACCAACATATATAAACATTCAAAAGTAATATGAGCCCTAACCAGTTTGGCTCAGTGGATAGAGCATCGGCCTGCGAACTAAAGGGTCCCAGGTTCGATTCCGGTCAAGGGCATGTACCTGGGTTGCGGGCACATCCCCAGTGGGGAGTGTGCAGGAGGCAGCTGATCGATGTTTCTCTCTCATCGATGTTTCTAACTCTGTATCCCTCTCCCTTCCTCTCTGTAAAAAATCAATAAAATATATTTTTTTTAAAAAGTAATATGAAGTTTTTTTCAACATGTTACTCATCTGCAGTGTAATTTTGATGAATGCCATGCTAATTCATGAGCACCATTAGATTCACAAAATGGAAAAGGAAAAGAAAAAGATATTGGGGAATTACATCCTGCAGGAAATTCACTGCATTCATGCTGAGATTTTAGCAAGTACATTTAAAGACAACCCTGTCTTTTAAATATGGTCACTGGATTGTACAGCTCGCCAAATAAATAACCTCCAGATGGCCATAGCCCTTGGCTCCTGCTGCAAAACCTAAATCGATAAGAACCTTACTTTATATTTCATCAGACAAAAACTTGAATTCCAAGTACTCTTCTGCTTGTGTGGCTGCTTCCAGCCTTTTGCACAGGAGGATTAAGGGATAAGAATGGAATGAGCCACATTCCCAGAGGGCCACAAATAGCTCACTGAAAAGAGGCTACCCCAGGGGGGAAGATAAATATCTCTTCCTCTACCTTGTTGTAAGTGTAGGGTGTTGGTGAGGTAGGTATGATGCCAAATTTCTCCTTTTGATGCCTTCTCTGTGCCTCTAGTACCTGTCAGAGTCAGACCAAAGGAACAGTTTACTGAAAATCACACAATGACACACAACTTGAGAGACTCCTGGAAGGCTAAAAAGGGTCCACACTGGCAGTCAGCAACCAAAACACTCCACATAAACACAATACTTTCAACCCCCCCCCCCCCAACCCTCTTATCACCAGCAATCTATCAGTGCTTGCCCAGGTCAAGAACATTAAGATCAGGTCCCTGGAAGAGATTTATCTATTCTTCCTGCCCATCGAGGCATCTGAGATGACTTTTTCCTGGGGACATCCCTCATGCCTGTGTAAAAGCATGCTGATACATGCAACATGGATGAATTTCAAAAATACGCTGAGTAAAAGTAAAACACAAAAGATACATAAATTCTATTTTTATGAAATTCTACAACAGACAAAACTAACCAATAATAACAGAAAGCATGTCAGTGGTTGCCTGGGGCTAGGAGTTAAGTTGGGAGCAATCTGACTGGAAAGGCACACGGGACAGCTTCTGAAGTGATGGAAACGTTTTATAACTTGATTGTGATGCTGATCTTGCAGGAGTATCCATTTGTCAAAACTCATCAAACAACACTTCAAGTAGAAGTACTATCTATAAATCATACCTCAATAAAGTAGATTCCAAAAGAATAAAATGCCTAAATCAAATTAAGCAGCTTTTAGGTTTCTGAAACTGAGCACTCCCCGTGCATGTGTAATGCACGCCTACTAGTGCTGTAGAGGAGGAATGTGAGTGCACAGGCAGCTTGGTGGCACAGCCAGTGGCAGAAACAGAACATGCTTACCTGAGGTGCTACATAATAAGGGGTGAACTGGGGTGTCATCAAGTCACCTTGGTCAATTTTGGCAAATCCAAAATCACACAACTTCACTGGGGCATCCTGAAATAAAATAAATGGAAGTTATTGCTCCAGAGTTCTCAGGAAACATTAGAGGGAAATCCAGGTGCACGGCATGTTACCTTGAGCACTCACAAGTTTCTGATTGAGACCTGAGTATGTGAGTAGTATGTCCTCAGGTCTGGAGACAATGATTCATATTGAGGAATTGTTCTCAGTAACACAGAAGTAAGCAACTTCTACCGACTCACAGTTAGCCTTGTTTTATAACTTATAAAGTCAGCACTAAAATCAAAATCTTACTCAAAAGCTCCCTGGCTCTATAGATTGGCCCATAACTTCTCACCAACATCCATTTTATGATAGCCAGAGTAACTTATTTGATGGGACATGGTGTAGGTGTCAGAGGGTAGGGTTGGAGAGAAAAACGCACCTTATCAGGGTTAACAGCAAATACAACTGTTAAGTTTTAAGGTAATATAAAACAGCACATAGATTCTGGGCCCATCCTGAAGTCCCCCCAAATAATATCCAAAATCTTAAGTCCTACAAATACATATAAGGGTCATCCAAAATTATCCATGCAAGGGGTATTTTTCTGGGCTTCCAGCAAGGAAATAAGTGGGAAAAATAAGCTGCCTAAAGCCTTTTCACTATGGGTTCAGAGGACTCCAAACACATACACACACCTCCACGCCCACTTCGGAACTATGCTGTGAATGGCAGCACTAAAATGCAGAAAAGCAAGGCATCTCACCAAAGAGTTATCCTTGAAGAGCAAATTCTCAGGCTTGAGGTCTCTGTGCGCGATGTTTAACAAGTGACAGTGCTGTAGAGCCAGAGCTATCTGGAAAAGGACATAATGAGCAACCACATCTTAGAAAAATTAACTCTTTAGTGCCCCTAGGTTAGAGAACTCAGGATATTAAAAAATGATCCTTAATTAAGTCCATTAAGACTATGGCTGGTCTTCAATTTTAAAGCAGAAATTAAGTAAAACTTTTGGTACCAAGAAATAGAAATGAACTTAGTTTACCTGCAACGTGTATTTTGTTAAGTAAAAAGAAAAAATACAACAGTAAAATGATTCTTTATCAAAATGAACTGATGGTTAAATCCTGTACACAGTGAGGGAAATGAAATGTTTCCACTTGCATTCATGTGCCATGTGACAAGCACTGCAGAGTGAACACTGCACAGACAGCAGGCCTGGTCTCCCCCAGCAGGGCAGCCGCACTGACACGTGGCTCAGAAGGGAGCTGCACTCTCCAGGGAGCTCAACTTTCAAGCTCTGCCCTCAAGAACAATGGAAAGCAGCTAACTGGATTTTTCCACCTGATATTCCAATGTGCTCATCCCACTTGGTGAAATGTGGCCTGTTTAGGTACATGTGAAGGGGTTTTGTTTTACAGAAGATTATCAGAGCTCACCCTTTAGTCCTAGTATTTGAAAAATACAAGGTATAATTTTTAAAATTAAATAGCAAGAGCAAATTCTGCCTTTTCTTCAACTCTCAGTATGGAAATGTCTTAGCATTCCAAGTATCAGCTCCACCGCACCAGAAAGGAGGCATCAAAAAATGCTCATGGAAAATTTTGAAGGATTTTTTAATTAAGAACCAATTGTGCTAGGCTTTCTGCTTTTCTTTGCCTTGCTTGCCTGACATGAAGATTAGCTTTGAGGGTTTAGCTTTTGATCTCCTCAAGATGTTATTTCCAGTTGGTTTCCTAGTATTGTCTGTGACATAAATCATTTTTCTAGCAATGCAATGCGATATCAAGTAAGCCCTAGCTTGTTTAGCTCAGTAGTTAGAGCGTCGGCCCATGGATTGAAGAGTAATGGGTTCAATTCCAGGCAAGGGTACGTACCTTAGTTGCAGGTTCGATCCCCGGCCCAGCCCTCTGTCGGGGCCAGTGCAGGAGGCAACCAATCGATGTCTCTCTCACATCGATGTTTCTCTGTCTCTCCCCCTCCCTTCTACTCTCTCTAAAAATCAATGGAAAAAATATCCTCTGGTGAGGATTAATTTTTAAAAGTGGCATCAAAATAGAAAGACTGTAACCAAGAATAACCCAGAATTACAAAGACCTTATAATACTACTAAAATCTGAAGAGAGAAAGGCGACTCATAAGCAAAAATTCTTATATACAATTGTCAGAACATATTTTTACACTATACAATCTTTTAAGTGGTATCAGCAACATTTTATCTCAAAGTTCAATAACAGTGCTTGAAAGCCATGTCTAAAGATATCTACAATCTACAAGAGTTAAGATTACCTCCCTTCCAGGGTTTATTTACATCTTATAATAGACAAACAACTGACAACCACTTAAGAATACAGTCCCCCCCAAAGCATAAAAAGTGTCACATTTCTCCTGTCAAAGCATCTTTTCTGGTCACATAACAAAGCAGGCAATGAGAGAGCAAATAGAGCTTTTCTGCAAGCTTTCTTTTATTCCCCCCAATGAAATTGTGCTTGTTAACCAACATTGTTGGCGGTTTGATTTGTACCCGGGGTTAACTTGCCTGCTTTGTTACTTGGCTGGCTTGCTTCTCTGTAAAGTGCCGGTGCTGGCTGATTCTGTGAAATAGCTCTCCCCCTTCCATCATCTCCATTACAATTAACAGTCGAGCCCTGTTTGAAAGCATTTGATTTTGTTAAGTTAAAAAAAAAAAGAATTGAAACATCAAGTAGCTAATCTAAAGAGATACCTCATCTACAAAGTGTGTCATTTACTTCCTAAGTCTAGTCCTACCAAGCCCCTTTGAGTGTCCACTACCAAATGGACACTGTGCATAAGGCATATCCCTGACCTAACACTTCCTAAGAAGCTCAAGTGGGAGTGAAAGATTTAGTTTTGAAAATAATGATCCTTTTGAGAACATTACACTTAAGTGACATATTTTGTATATACATTTTAGGGCAGCTAGAATGAAAATATGTTGAAAACCGAATATGACTTTGTGTAGGACATGAATTTCAAGTCATTTGGCTGGGTACTGAGCTGTCTTGGTTTTTCATTCTGTGTTTGTGTGTGTATCTACTCCCCGCCGCACACACACTCCACTAGTTTTTTTCATGTGACCCAGAGGATACCCAGCAAGATAGCTGGAAAGGGTTACACAATTACTAAATAAAAGCAAAAGTTCTCATGTTATAAAAAAAATTTTTTTGAATTTTGGTTACCATCCTTTGATATAAATGCTTCCAGCTTCCATCCAAATGCTTTCACCAACAGAGCACAGTTGTAAGAAATAATCATTCATTCCCCATTTGTTTTTACAAATCCATCTTCTTTCTCCACCTGGAAAACTTCTTCCTATCCCCTTCGAGTCCTAGTTCCCATGTAACAGCTCTGTGACAACTCACCTCCCCAGCCTACAGCTCGCAGCTCTCCTTTGTAAGCTCAAAGTACTTTATGGATGCCTCTCCTTGGTGCCTATCCCATTGCTATGATGGCAGATTTATAGCTCATTCCCGCCAACAGAAAACAAACCTTATTTTAATTTTTTTTCTTTCTTATTTTAATTTTTAATTTCTTGGAAGAGACTTAGAACACCGTTCAATGGGCTTGCTAAACATTTGGCAGCTAAAAGAATGATGTTGGTTTCTCCCTTTAAAAGGAATGTCAGACTAAGCAATAAGGGCTTTTTTGCCATATCAACCTCTAAAACATTGCCTAGAATAATATTTGGTTTCCTTTTGCTAATTTGAAATAGAATCTGTTTTAATTCCACATTACTTGCTTTTTTAAAAAAGAGAAAGCAATCACAATGATCAGAGAGGCCAGGCGAGTAGTCAGGTACAGATGAAACAAGACTGGCAATGAGCTCATCACTGCTGAGGCTGGGTGATGGGTACCTGGGGATTCATTACATAATTCTGTCTGCTTTCACAAACATCTGAAATTTTCCAAAACAAAATGTAGGGAAGAATGAGAAAGAGGGAGGGAGGGAAGCAGACGGGGAAAAAGACAAGGAGTGAAAGGCAAAGAGAGAGAGAGGGCACAAAAGAGGAAAACCCACTACACCTTGGCCTACATGTGGAGAGGTGAGCATAGTATAATGACCCTGTGTAGTCTTACCTGGGGCTGGACTCATGAGGAAACTGTACACTGTTAGCAAACACTTCAATAATTTGAACTATATTTGGGTGTGTGGCACACATCATGTGCAGGCGTACCTTAAAGAAAAGAGAGGAAATGTTTCTGTACATAGGGGAGGCCAACATTTTCTCTCCCAACACCCCCACAAAAAACTGACAACATTAGGCACAAGAGGCTAAGCCTTTGACAGTAAAAAACCTTATCACCTAGAAGGTAAAAAAAAGAGGGGATCACACACAGATCATCTCCTTAATGCTCTTCCTATGAATGAAACCTCAACAACCGATTACTTGCTCCTGTCCTACCCATTAGCAAATGAATTAGCAAACAATTTATTTTCTTTCAGATATTATTCATACATCTGTAATCAATGCACTCTTACTAACATGTCATCACCAGTCCAGATCATTCAAAACAAATGTCTATTTTTAAAAACTAGACACATCCTCAGAGTCCTCCTGCAGCACACTTTCAAGACAGTTTTCACCCGACCCTTCCCTGTATTATTTTCTCTCCATCTTCTAGGACGTTTTCCAGTAAGCAAACGAGGAAGTTAATCTGAATACTCAACTATGTATAAGAATCACATTAATTGAAACAAGACTCTACTAACAGCCTTTGGTACTGATAGATGTAGGACTGCTTTTATAATAACACTAGAGGCCCGATGCACGAAATTCATGCAAGAGTAGGCCTTCCTTCCCCTGGCTGCCGGCACCAGCTTCCCTCTGGCATCCAGGACCTGGGCTTCCCTCCGGCTACCAGCAGGCGCCTGGGACCCGGGCTTCCCTTGCAGCCCCAGTTTCATCCAGAAGGTTGTCCAGAAGGTCGTCTGGTCTAATTAGCATATTATGCTTTTATTATTATAGAAGATGAATAGCAAAAAAGGGGTAAGTATGAACTTAAATTTTTTTTAAGATTCTTTGTGCATCTATGCATGAAGCTGCCCTGCTTATAAAATGAATTATTAGGCACTTCAATATTTAGGCAAGACAAGGCAATAAAGGATCATACCTCATTTCTAGCTTTTGGACGATCAAAAAGAATTTTCAGTGCAAACCGTTCTTGGGTAGAATTCTTCACACAGACTCTAGATTTGGAGAAAAAATTCAATCAGAAATCATCGATGTTACAGTGAAAACTAACTTAGCAGGTTTGTTCTTTGGGAATTGTACTTCTAATCAAGACTCTATCCAGGTGCACCAGAACAAACTGGCCCCCAAGCCCAGCAGGCGGAAAGGCAGAGCAGGATCTCATCCACTCTTCCTCAGCCTCAGCTCCTAAGCCAGGTGATGCCAACGTGAGGCCTCTGCTGGCCACAGGTGACTGGCTCTCAGTGGCTCCACAGGATCAACATCTTCAATGATTCCATGTCACAGAACATGTAACTTGGTCACTTAAGTATATTTCTAATAAATGAGAAATAGCCTAACTTATTTAAACACCTCTACTTGTTAAATTCTGGCACCCTTGATGCTCCTAATTTAAGGTGCATTTCAAATGGCCCTTTTCAGAGCAATTCTGTCGTAGTTTGCACATGGGTCTCTTACCTAACTGGACCACTAATTCCAGCTCCCAGTTTCTGAGTCCAGTTGATATTATATTCCTCTAAAATGGAGGTTTCCTATTAAAATAAAAAAGAGGGGGCAGAGAACAATTCTCCAATTAAAAAGCTGAACAATTAAACAAAGGTGGGACAACAGAAGATCTTTATCACTCAATATCTCATCTTCTGAGAGAATCTGATAAACAAAGCTTTGTGTTCTTTAGGGCTTTATAATTAGACGTGTTGTCTCAATGACTAGATTAGGCATATTTTCCAACAAGAGCAAAAGCAAAAACTTGAGGACAAAAAATTTGTCAGCTCATCTTCAAGGTCCGCTGGAGTAGAAGCACTCAATGTCTTGTTTTGTCTTTGGAGTGTAGGGGAAAGATATCCTTTCAAAATGCTGCACTACTAGATATTTATTTGCTTAAATGGTCAAATATTTTCTGAGATTCCAGAAAAACTAGTCTTATCTATGCTCCTATAATATAGAGGCCTATATCCTAGAACAAACTGACCAAATTTTTGGAATAACTGAATAAATCAAGACTTAAATTTTCAAATAAAATAGCAATAAATATCATAGTAAATTTATATAATTTGCCAAAACCGGTTTGGCTCAGTGGATAGAGCGTCGGCCTGCAAACTGAAAGGTCCCAGGTTCGATTCCGGTCAAGGGCATGTACCTGGGTTGCGGGCACATCCCCAGTAGGAGATGTGCAGGAGGCAGCTGATCGATGTCTCTCTCTCATCGATGTTTCTAACTCTCTCTCTCCCTTCCTCTCTGTAAAAAATCAATAAAATATATTTTTAAAAAAATTATATAATTTTCAACAGCACCATTTTGAGTACAAAGATATTGTCATATTCATTATATAACTATACTTTTTATAGTTTTCAACAGTTTTCAATAGTTTGAGATTCTCTACAGTTTAATACAAGTTTTCATGGAATTCTTGTTTGGTCACTGTTATGTTGAGCTTCTGTTGCCTATAGGCAAGAAAGCTATAAAACTCATTTTTCCACATGTAGGGTTCCACATACAGAATAGGAAACTAACTGCAGACCTTGAGAAATTAGGCCAAAACTCATGAGACTTTAAAATTGTCTTGTTGCAATGAAAATCTGATAGACCATATTTATCACTAGAATCTTGATTCCCAGTGTCTGAGAACAGGTTATTTGTTCATGAAACACACTCATTGTGCAGTTAGTATGTGCCAGACACCGGGCTAAGTTCAGAGATGAAAACAGAGCTTCTGCCTAGTGAATATGCAAGTGTATAAAACAAGCTTAGAATAGCCTTCACAGCAATGCTCAACAATCCTGGAATGAATTACTAAAACAGTGTTCGCCAGGGGCTGGCGGGAAAGAGACAACGGGGGAGTTGGTGCTTAATGAATATAGAACTTCAGTTTTACAAGCTAAAGAGTCTGAATATTGATGGTGGTGGTTACACCACACTATGAATGTATTTGTATTTGATACCACCAAACTGTACAGTTAAAAACGGTTAAGATGGTAAATTTTGTTGTATGTATTTTACTACAATTTTTTTAAAAAGGAAAAAAAAGTAAAAGGATGGAAAAAGATATATCACAAGTAACCATAAGAGAGCTGGAGTAGCTATACTGACCACAGACAAAATAAACTTTAAAACAAAAGATGTTAACAGAGAAAGGGAGGTACTTTTGATAATGATAAAAAGGTCAACAGGAAGAAATGTCAATTACAAACATATATACATGCACCTAACAAGAATCCAAAAACAAATGAAGCAAAAACTGACAGAATTTAAGGGGAGAATAGAAAATTCAAAAATAATACTTGGAAATGTCAATACTCCCCACTCTTACTAATAGATACAAAAGCTAGACTGAAAATCAGCAAGGATAGAGAAAACACTATCAACCAACCTGACCTAACTGCCGTCTGCACAGCACTCCATCCAACAGGGGAATGCACATTCTTCCCAAGTGCACATGGAAGAGTCTCCAGGATAAAACATATGCCAGATCATAAGTTTCAATAAACTTTTAATCATGGATTAGAGGACAATTTGAGCAACCGTCCCCAAACCGATTAATAGATTCAAGGGAATCCCTGCCAAAAAGCCAGTCACCCTGTTCGGTAGTCAGGAGCCTAAATTTAAGTGCTACAGTGAGAGCCCAGGAAAACGGCTTTCCCAGCTGACCTCAGTTCTCACCACTCGAGGGGCAGCCTCAAAAGGCAAAACCATGAATACACACAGTGCCACACACCAAACGTTCAATTGGATGGGATGCCAGCTTGCTTCTGGGGGAGTACATCCTGGTCAGTGCTGGCTGTCAGTTATTTTTAGCTTCACGAATTTGCATTGGTTAGGCACACCCAAGTTAGTAGGAAGATTCACCAATGACCTGTCAAGAATGTGAAGGCTAGCCCAGCCGGCGTGGCTGTGGTTGAGTATTGACCTTTGAACCAGGAGGCCAAGGTTTGATTCCTGGTCAGGGCACATGCCCGGTTGCTGGCTAGATCCACATTTGGGGGCGTGTAGGAGGCAGCCGATCAATGTTTCTCTCTCATCATTGATGTTTCTATCTCTCTCCCCCTCTCCCTTCCTCTCTGAAATCAATAATATATATAAAGAAAAGTATGTGAAGGCTAAAGAAAAAACAAGAAAATTACATTGGGCAATAATGACCACGTGAAGAAAACAGCATCTCTTTCTAAACCTCTCATAGATTGCTATAAGCTAATATTTACCAAGCTCTTACTAAATGTTAGCTATTGTCATAAGCACATTTAGATATTATTTGCTCATTAAATCCTCAAAAATACCCCATGAGCTGGAGAGTGTTTTTATCTCCTTTCTATGGATGAGGAACTAAGGGACAAAGAAGTGAAGTTGTCTTAAGGACAAAGACTGAGATTTCAACCCATGAGCCTACCTAGAGAAATTGCTGTAACCAGTAGGTAACATTGCCTCCCCATTTATCTCTCTCTACTAGAACTATGTCCTTCTTCTGCTCAAAACTCTCCCAGACTTCCCCTTCTTTTTAGGGTCAAAGCCAAAGATATTCCAATGGTCTACAAGGCCCTACATGCTCTGGCTTCCCATTACCTCTCTATAATATTT
>NW_006294609.1:4534035-4536457 GCF_000327345.1 Myotis davidii | reverse complement strand
TAACTCTGGTGCCATGTCACATATAGAAATTTTTTGATATTTGCAACCATAGTAAAACAAAGACTTGTATTTTTGATATTTATTTTATGTATTTAAATGCCATTTAACAAAGAAAAATCAACCAAAAAATGAGTTCCCGTGTCACCTCTGACAAGCGTGTCATAGGTTCGCCATCACAGACCCACTGAATTCCAGCCACCTTGCTGTTACTGGATCACACATGAACCTGCACCTACATTGTGCCTTGTACCTACTGTTCCCACTGCCTGTAATATTCTTTTTTTTTAATATTTTTTTTATTGATTTCAGAGAGGGATAGAAACATGAATGAGAATCGTTGATTGGCTGCCTCCGGCACGCCACGCCCCCCACTGGAGATCAAGCCAGTAACCAGGGCATGTGCCCTTGACGGGAATCGAACCCAGAACCCTTCAGTCTGCAGGCCAACACTGTCCACTGAGCCAAACCAACTAGGGCTGCCTGTAACAGTCTTCCCAAATACAGTGAAGTTTTGCTCCTTCCTTCCCTTCAGAACTCTGTGCAAATGTCATCTCCTCAGAGTCTTTCCTAAAACAGTACTCCCATCCTTTTATACCTCTTATTTAAAACAACCTGACAATGTGTATAACCTAATTCCACCATCTAGAATATAAGCTCCATGAGATCAGGGACTGCACCAGTAGTGCCTAAGACAGTACTGGGGACAAATGAGACAAAGTTGATTTTAAAAATCTGCCACATGTTGCCTAATTTCACAACCCATTCATATACTAGTAACTTCAGGCAACAATTCTTGACCCTATATCAATAAAAGCTAAACTAAAAGAAAAAATGGATACTTTGAGGCAGTCTTTATTTTTTAACTGAAAATCAATCATTATAATTATTTTTGTGTGTGTATATATCTCTAATATATACATGACAGTATACAGAGTAAATTCTAGTTAGCTGAACTGTTGATTTTAAATCTACTTTCACATGCATAGGATCTGCCTTTAGTGTCTTCTGAATTTTAATGTAGTTGTATTAGGTTGAGCTTGAGTTGATATGATGGAAACCTTGAACCAAAAGGCTGTAATACTAGATATGTAATAGTTTATGATCTTGATTCCTTTTCAGCTGAGTTCACCCCATCATGTTCCTTCCTAGGTGCTAGATGCTAACAGCTTTGAAAAGCAGTCGTGCTCTGCCTTCTCTCTCCAGCTAGCAGCTTATTACTATAGCCTGCAGATATGCCCGACTGGCCCCATAATTCTGGGACAAGTGCCATCCTCTTTACAGGGTGAGTCCTTGTGGTTTTCACTTTATTAATGGGCAGAGTTCAAGTTTTTCTAAAACACTTAAAACATGTGTTTATCTCTCTGGAGATACTTTTCTGTCAAAGCAATCTTTTAGAACCTTTATTTCTATTACGAAAAACTTGATCTCCCTTAATGTATACATTATTTTTTGATATATCTTTTAAAAGGTGAAGTTTCTTGGTAATGATTGATGATTTCTATAAGCTTTACCATCCAAAAATTTGTTAGAAGTTTAAGTTCTTTATCGGTTATTGGTCATGGTGATTGTGTCCTGAAAGGGAAAATGCAGTAACCCTTAATTGCCAATGGATTCCTGTCTCTCAAAAGGAGATGAAATCCTTAAACATGTTGAGTTGACTTAACATTGTAAAATAGTAAATAACACCAATTAGACGTTAAGCTTCATGTTCAATTTATACAAGACTCTAATTTCCTAATCATAGCTAGATAATGTCCTCTTAATGCCTCAAAGAGGTTTTTTTTAAAAAAGTAAATCAGGTTTTAGAAAAACTGTCATTTTATTCGGGTCATTTTAGAACACGTCGTAGCTTTTGGTTGTTGTTAACAGAGCAGTAAGTCACAGGACACCGCTAGCTCTTCCTAAGTAAACGCAGTGCTCCCTACGAGGAGGGGAGAGGAAACGTGGAGGGGAACACACTGGAAAATGAGCACAATCTATTCGCCAAAGGACTGGGTTTGTAGGAAGGCGAACCACCTCCTGAACTGCAGATTTCCAAGAGGCTAGTTTCAAACAAAGCGGAGGGATGGGTAAAGTCCAAGTCTCCGAGTGCTGTGGCAGCAAGCGGATCATCCGGAAGCAGCTGCTGGCGGCACTTGGGGAGAGATCGAGAGTAGAGCAGTGAGACCCCTCCATCCCACTCCCTCCAGTATCGCCACGCCACTCATCTTCTGTTCCGGGGGAGCACAGGTCCCGCCCCCTGCCCCCCACAAGCCCTTCGCCCCAGGCTGCACCACGCAGGCCGCGGGATCCGGGGGAGACCGAAACCCGGGAGCGGCTGGACTCTCGCCCCAAGTTCCCTCCGTTTCCTGAGGCCGGAGCCGAAAGGAACGCCGCAAGGGCAGAGCGGGGAGGAGCGAGGCATCTCCCCTTACCTTGATGG
>NW_006294609.1:4526456-4533390 GCF_000327345.1 Myotis davidii | reverse complement strand
TGGAAACCTCGTGCGGGAAGGACTCGGGGATGTCGCCTCGCGGTGGGGAAGAGGACGCTGAAGCCCCGAGCGGGTCCCGCGGTAAGAGAACAGGATGTGCAGAGTAATCGCTGCCGTAGTTCTATCTACGGAGCGTTACTTGTCGGGAAGCTCTTTTCCTTTACCGAGCGGGCATTCGCCGCTGGGACCAAACCGGGTAGGTTCTTAACCCCGGTTGCAGCTTGGGTAACAGCTCAGGGCCGGGCCGCGCACGGCTGAGACGTGGTGCAGGCTGTGCCCCTTCCCTTACGCCAGCCACCGATCAAAGGGCCTTGCAGGAGCTTTTCCTCTTGGCGGCTCTTCATTCACTCACTGATTTCCTGAACCCCCCGCTGTGCCAGGCCTAAGGACGCTGGGGAAACAGTGGGGAAAGAAAGCGGAAAATAAACAGGGAAGGAAAAACACAGAGTTTGAGGCGCTAAGAAGAAAGTGAACAGGATACTGAGGTTATAATAGCTGGATGTGGGGACTCTTTCCTCTTAGATGATCAGGGAAGGTCTCTCCGGAGGTAACAGTGAAGCTGAGAGCTCTGAAGAACTGGAAGGCGCTCTGTCCATTGGAGCTACAAGACGGAGATTTCTGGGCACGTGGAACAGCAAGTGCGAAAGTCTTAAGGTGGAAGTAAGCTAAAGGTGTACCAGGAGCTGCAAGAAGGTCAGTGTAGCTGGAGACAGTGAACAGAAGGAGAGAGTGATAAAAGATGAGATTGGAGAGGTGGATGGGCACGTATCCTTAGGAAACATGGTAAGGATTTTGGAATTTATTCTAAGCCATTGGAAGAGTTTAAAGTAAAGAGTGATGTGCTCATGTTTGTATGCAGAATGAAATATTGGCTAGCAGGAATGAAGACGAGAGCTATTAAGAGGCTATTGGAGCCCTGGCTGGTTTGGCTCAGTGGATAGAGTGTCTGCCTGCAGACTGAAAGGTCCCGGGTTTGATTCTGGTCAGGGGCACATGCCCAGGTTGCAGGTTTAATCCCCAGGGGGCAGCGTGCAGGAGGCAGCGGATCAATGATTCTCTCATCATTGATGTTTCTCTCTCTCTCCCTCTCCTTACATCTCTGAAATCAATAAAAATATTTTTTTTAAAGAGGCTACTGGATGAGGTAGTTTCACTTTATGCACTGAGAAAGGCTGAGAGAAGAGATCCAAAGCAGTCATGTAAAGAAATTGTTTCTTTTTTTCTCTCAAATGAAGCTTCTTCCAAATTGGCTGTCCAACTGTCTACTGTATCCACTTTTAGCAACTTGAATTTTAATTAGAAAATAAAAAGTTCCAATGTTATATATAAAAAAAAGACACTATTGGAGCCCAGGTGGGTGTGGCTCAGTGGTTGTGTGTCAACCCAGGAAACAAGAGGTCACTGGTTAGATTCCTGCTCAGGGCATATCCCCAGGTTGCAAGCTCGATCCCCAGTAGGGGGCATGCAGGAGGCATCGGTGGATGATTCTCTCTTATCATTGATTAGAGGCTTGGTGGCGAAATTTGTGCATGGGTAGTCTCCCTAGGCCTGGGGCCTTCCGGCTGGGGGCTTCCTTCATTCCGCGCTACCCCTGGTGGTCAGCACACGTCATAGCAAGCAGTTGAGCTCCCAAGGGGACACTTTGCATATTAGCCTTTTATTTAGAGCAGGGGTGGGCAAACTTTTTGACTCGAGGGCCACAATGGGTTCTTAAACTGGACCAGAGGGCCGGAACAAAAGCATGGATGGAGTGTTTGTGTGAACTAATATAAATTCAAAGTAAACATCATTACATAAAAGGGTACGGTCTTTTTTTTCAATAGTTTTATTCATTTCAAACGGGCCGAATCCGGCCCGCGGGCCGTAGTTTGCCCACGGCTGAGAGAGATAGATGTGTCTCTCTTGCCTTCTCCCTGGATGAAAGAAGATGAAGGGATTAACCAAAGGACATATATGCATAACCCTAACCCAAGGACACAGACAACGGTTTGGAAGTGGGCCAAGGGCTGGGTGGAGAAGGGCAAAGGGAGGGATGGGGACATCTGTAAGTGTCAACAACAACAAAAAGAATAAATAAGTCCTTGAAGGCACAAAGTTTTGGGGTAATTTGTCATATAACATAGATAACATAATGTAGATTTTTGGTTCCTGGAGGTGGGGTGCTGTCATAACTACCTAAAATGTGAGAGTGGTTTGGAACCAGGCTATGGACAGAGACTGGAAAAATCTTGAGGAGTGTGTTAGAAAAGCCTAAATTATCTTGAAGAAACTTAGAAATCTGGACCTTGAGGATGCTGCCAGTGAGGGCTCAAAAGGAAGTGAGGGACACATTGGAACTGGAGGGAAAAGGACCCTTATCGCATAGTGGCAAAAGATTTAGCAACACCGTCATCTGTGTGGAAAGAGAAAGTGTTTCTAATGAACTGAGTAATCTAAGGCAATTTCTAAGCTGAAGGTGTTGCCTGGTTTATTCTTGCTGCTTATAGTAAAATGTGAGGAGAGAAATAAGGAGCCAGAACTTGGTAGCTTTGAAATTTTTAAGTCTCTAGGTGGCAACCAGTAAAGAAATTAAGCAATGGCTTTCAAGCAAGGTCAAACCCAGGACACCACAAGGAAAATGTGGTCTGTCTTAGTCTGCTCAGGCTGCTGTAACAGAAGAGCCCCCCAAAAACCATGTCCTTCTTACATGCAAAACACATTCCCAACACTCCAAAAGTCTTAACTCTCCAGCATCAACTCTTAAGTCCAGAGTATCTACATATCATCTAAGTCAAATGTGCGTGAAACTCTACGTATGAGTCATCTTAAAGCAAAATTCCTCTCTAGCTGTGAACCTGTGAAACAGATTAGTTATGTGCTTCCAAAATGCAATTATGGGACAGGCATAGGATAGACATTTTCAGTCTAAAAGGGAGAAATTAGAAGGAAGGCACGGATTGTGGGTCCTAAGCGAGTCCAAAACCCAGCCAGGTGATTACCATTAGATCTGAAGGCCCAAGAATAATCCCCTGGGCCCTGGCGGGGTAGCTCAGCATCATCCCCAATACACCGAGATTATGGGTTCAGTCCCTCGTCAGGGCACATACAATAATCAACCAATGAATGCATACATAGGTGGAACAATAAATCAGTGTCTCTCTCTCTCAAATAAAATTATTTTTTAAAAGATAATCTTTAAAAAGCAGCAGCAGCTGCCTGGTGATGCAGATGATGCCCGTTGATTCTGGACGACTCGCCTGAACGAGTGTAGACATCTCCAGGGCGCCCATCACCCAGCGGCTGCTGCTTAGGGAATGGGTATAGCTATAAGTGAGTGTCATGTGACCTCCATCTTCCAGCCACAGATGACTGACTTGGGAATGGACATCAGCCCCAAGCTGGTCCATAAGAGTCTCCTGCGAATTGACTGGAACATTAAACCAGTCGTGGATCGTGTTGTCCAGGCGGAGGCAGTCACTGTGGGCCTCATGAATATTAAAGTGGGGAGAGTCAGTCTTCAGAGGGAGGAGAGGAAAAAGGAGCAGTGTACCTGTCTCTCTCTGCACTTCCTGTCCCACGTCCCCCACCCTCCAAACATCTTCCTTTCATTTTACACTAAAGAGTGACGTCTGCATGCCGTGGAGTGTTCACTGTTTTTTTTTAAATGAACACGTAAGTTGTTTGAAGTTTTCTGCTATTAAAAATAGTGCTCTTTCCGTAACCGGTTTGGCACCGTGGATAGAGCATCGGCCTGTGGACTGAAAGGTCCCAGGTTCGATTCTGGTCAAGGGCATGTACCTTGGTTGCAGGCACATCCCCAGTGCGGGGTGTGCAGGAGGCAGCTGATCGATGTTTCTCTCTCATTGATGTTTCTAACTCTATCCCTCTCCCTTCCTCTCTGTAAAAAACCAATAAAATATATTTTAAAATAAATAGTGCTCTTTCCTAACATGTTTTGCACACTTGTCCAGTTCTCTTGGATAAATCTTTAGCAGCGGATTCCTACTGGAAAGGTACCAAGAATTTATGAAGTTACATTCTCCTATAGTGTGAAAGCATGCACTGGTTGGTTGGTTTTTACCTAAACCTGCTCCTCAGAATATATCTTAGTAAAATTGGCAGTCCCTGAATAGAAAGTTCTAGCATTTGCTGAACTTAGTCTCTCAGAGTTGGAAGGAACCCTTGCCATCATCAAGGCCAACCCCATGCCCACAGTGCAGCTCTGCCTTTCTACAGCGCCCCTGCTGGGCTGCTCAGGCTTCCTGCAACACCTCCCGTGGCCTGGCCTAAGCTGTCCCACACGCAGCCTCCTCTGCCCATTGCGGGAGGACTCCTGCTTGCCCCCGCACCGTTGGCTGACTGGCTTGGGTCTCTCCTTTGGGAGCAACAGAAATGTCATCTGTCTCCTGGGATAGCTTCACAGACGCCTTACTTGGTGGCCTTTTTGAAAAATTACTATCTTATTGTGGCAAAACATGTATAACCATTTTAACCATTTCTAAGATGTATATAATACTCAGTAATGTTAAACACATTCGCAAGGTACAACCAATCTCCATAACTTTTTAATCTTGCAAAACAAACTCTGTACCCATTAATCAACTTCACTTGGTAGCCTTTTGAAGCTCAAGTGGAAAGTGGGATTCTGAAAAGGCAAAATTCCCAACGAGTTATACTACCTCATTTGACAACTGATTCACACTTTACAGCTGAGAAATGAATTATTGCAAATGTGCAGGTATATAGCATTTTGATGTAGCTTTTATAATATACCATTGAACATTCAGCTGATCATTATTATTTATTATTATTACTACTGCTAATACCAGGTAATATACAGCACTGATATTCTTAACCCCATCCCTGGCAATGGGATTGAAGAGAGGAGGCAGGAGTTAGAAATGAGCGAAGGTCAGGTGCTGTCTTAGTCTGTTGAGGCTGCTATGAAAAAAATGCCACAGATTGGGTGGCTTATAAAGAACAGAAATTTCTCACAGTTCTGGAGGCTAGAAATCTGAAATCAGAGCGCCAGCCTGGTTGAGTGAGGGACCTTTTTCTGGCTCAGAGCCAGGGTATGAGGGACCCTTCAGTCCGCAGGCTGATGCTCTCTCCACCGAACCAACCAACTAGGGCAAAGTTGATCATTTTAAAGTGGACAATTCAAGTGGCACTTAGTACACTAACAATGTTGTGCAACCATCACCTCTGTCTAGTTCCAAAAAGAAACCCTGTGTCCATTAAGCAGTAACTTTTCCAGTCCATGGCAACCACCAATCTACTCTGTGTCTTTGGGTTTACCCCATTTTGGACGTGTCATATATACATGGACCCATACATGTGGCCTTTTGTATCTGGCTTCTTTCACTTAGCATGTTTCTTGAGATTCATCTATGCTGCAGCATGTGTCAGTACTTCATGTTTTTTATGCTTGAGTAATATTACATTATGTGGAAAGATCACATTTTATCCATTCACCTGTTGAGGGACATTTGGGATGTTTTGACCTTTTGGCTATTATAAATAGTACTGATGTGAACATTTGTGCACAGGTTTTTGTTGGAGTCCCGGTTTAAGATTTGGGGTATGTCACGATGGCCTCTTTATTCCCTTTTTGTATTTCCTGCCAAATGTTGACTGTGTTGTATGTAACACTGTCTGAAAAACACCAGCAAGTAGGTCCATCAGCTCTTGAAGAGGATAGCGCTGTAGTTGTGCTTATTGACCACCAGGTGGCGCCTACACTTAGCAATAGGCCTCATTAGCCAGGTTCTCCACGCTGCATGAGAAGTTCCTTGTGTATTCAGCCAGAAGTGGGAGCATTTTCTCTTGGGCACTCCGCAGGGCTAAAGGGAGAAACAGCAGCTTTACACCCAATACTCCTGTGACTGACCTACATCCAAATACCCAGAGAGATTAGGTGGTTCAGAACCTGAGAACTTTGTTTTTTTGCTTCAGATAGCTTCTTAAGGTTCTGATTGGTCCCTGTCACTGAAAACACAAGATTAATAAGTGTCGCATGTCAAACCAACATTATAGACATTTCTTCCTAGCTAGCATTTCCTTTGTATGCATCAGTTTAAGGAGTGGATTCTCTTAAAATTACAGGGAGTCTGATTCACAGAGCTGGGGTGGGGGGAGAAACATTGCATTTGTTATTTCCAATTCACTCCTAAGAGGGTTCTTGGCAATGTTATTTGGAGTACTAAAATATTGGCAAAAGGTCAGTAGGGGACTCTCCAGTCCCATGCCCCCCCTCCTTTAGACGAAAGCCCCAATTGGGGTGGGGGTCGGGGGCCCATCTCTTATCTCAGTGGAGAGATTGCCTCTCCAGGCTACAAGGTTGAACATGACTCAGATGTAAGTAAATTACCACATCTCATCCCTCTGGCCACTGATTGGTTGGGGTTAGAGGCGGGATGTCACATCAATCAGTATGAACCTCAAGGTCTTTGCCTGAGCCAGCAAAAAGGAGCTTTCTCCAGCCAGTGGACTTGAGCCTGACAGGGTTTGAGACTAGAGCTTTTAAGGGGAGTTGGCTCTTCTAAGGATCTAGACCCGCCAGAAACAAAATGGACGGGTACGGCCTGAAAATGAACGGCCCACGTGACAGAGGTAGAACCAACAGATGGAAACTTGTTGAACCTCTGAACCAAGCCATGGCCAAAACCAAGATCCCAGGATTTTGGAATATGGGAGCCATTTTTTTTTTCACACTGGTTTAAATCTAGTTTTCTAACACAGCTAAAATATTCTTAAATAATACACTATTTGTATTTTTTAAAAAAACCTTCCCAGAAGTAATCTCACCCAACATCATGAGATTTTGCATTAATTTGGTGGTAAGGTTAGTCATGGGGCAGGCATCACCCTAACTCTCAAGTAAAGAGGCATTTTCTTTAGCCTATAGAATGTACTGAAAGACTGCAAGTGCCATGAGGGCAGGGACAGCCATTTC
>NW_006294609.1:4521519-4526267 GCF_000327345.1 Myotis davidii | reverse complement strand
ACAAAAACTGTGAAATGCTATTCAAATAAGTCAAATTATTCTTTAGTGGACTGGGATCATTTATCAAGATGTGACTTAGCTTAAGTGATGGAAGGCCGGGGTCAACCATTGAGCTTCATTACTTTGCTGACACTGTCTGCAAAAATTACACAGATGTTATTTTTCTCGAGGAGCAAACTTTTCCTCAAATCCTTAAAGGACTGTGATCCAAAGGTGATCACTGACTTCACAAACTACTACTGCGATTCCACTCGTTTTGCTCTGATTCCATTGCTCGCCAAGGAATCTTGTGATTCCTAATTTACGAATAATACAAATTTTGCCAGATCCCTTGGCTGAAGAAAGGCAGTGTTCCGGATGGGAGATTCAAAAGGAAACACAGCCCTCCCTGAAAATGAGTACATTGTCATCTGGTTTCCAAATCAATCTTGTGAAATGGGTCCAGCAAGACTCTGTCTCCTTTGATCCGATCATGTTTTTCAACTTAAAGCACAGAGAACCAGCTCAGAGTGAAGTGTCTCTTTCCTGGTTCACCCCCCTCTCTGAGAGCAGGGCCTGGGAGTCTTGTATAGGTGTCATCCTTAGTGCCTAGCACGGAGCCTGCCGCAGGGGGACAGGCCATAGGTGTGTGTTGGTTAAAGCACACAAAAGCTACTTACCCACAGTAGGGGAGGGGTGTCGTAAACAGTGACATGCAAACACAGGGACACATACCTGTGTGGCAGCATTTCCTTGGGTTACTGAGACCGAGGACCCGAAAAGTGAAGAGTAGCATTGTTTTTAATGAGTTTTAGCCCAGAATACAAAACAAGGTGTTAATTCAGCTGTGAACAAAGGCTTCCTTCCCCCTTAAAGGCAAGTTACAAAAGTGTGTCAGACAGATGGGATGAGACATTCCCGGCTACTTCTGAAAAACTATCACCTCTTCACCCCACCCCGACCCAAAAGGAATTCAAATTGTGGGCCTTTGTTGATCCAAGAGATGGTGTGGGAGAATTTCTCTCTTGAGGCTTAGGGTGTAGGGTCACTTTTCTTGGTTTGTTGTTGATTCCATGGAACCCCCAGTCTCTGGATAAGTAAGGAAGCCCGTGTGGTTCTTACGAGTTCTTCTGAGGAACTTTGACTGTGACCTGTAAGGGGGTGCGGAGAAGCTGTTACATCTCCGTGCTGACCCGTAGGCACCTTCAGAAGGCAGGGTGTCCTTCCTTCTAACATCTGAACGACCATCTGGCCAAACCCAGGAGCCACTAGGGCTGTGTTCTGTATGAGATCGCACTCTGCCTTCCTTTACCCAGTCATCTGTGATTGTCATGGGAGGAGGGGAGGGGGAATTCCTACTAAGCATCTAGATGGGGCAGGAGGGGTGAGGGGAGGAACCGTGATATAAGGCCCGCAAAATCATTTGGTCTGACTCTGCCAAGGCAACCACAGGTGGGACTCGAAATTCAGTAAATCTAGGAGCTTTCTTCATAGCAATAGAAATTTATATTGAGTGAGCTATAGTAAGCGAATGATGTTCTAAATGTCCAAATGGCCTTTGGCAGAAAAAAGGCTCCCCACCCCTGATCTAGAGGGTAGAAGTCAGGGATGTTGCCCAACAATTCTATACTGTACAGGTCAGCCCCACAACAAAGAATTATCCAGCCCCAAATATAACAGTGCCGAGGTTGAGAGACCCTAACCTAGATCCTTATTTTTCCCCAAAAGAATCAAAGGGGAAAAAACAATGTGCTGGAGCTTGCAGGTGTCTCAGTGTGTTAAGTGGGAAGATTATAAATTCAGATGGCTTTGGGGTTTAAGCCCAGCCTTACCCCCTACTGGGCAAGTACTTCCTCTCTACATGCCTTGTTTTCTCATCCGTAAAATGGGCTAATAACAGTATCTACTTCATGAGGTTGCTGTGAGCACTAAACGAGGTGACGTACCTAAGGAAATCTAGCTAGCATAGACTCTGGCACAACAGAAGCACTTAGTAAAAATTAGTTTAACAGAAGATTTTTTTCTCGTTGGTCCTCCCTGCAAACTTGACTCCTATCCTGAAAAATCCCTATTTTTGTTAGTATCATCACTTGAGCTCCAAATTCAAAATACAGGACTGTTTATCACAAGCACTAAGCACAGTGCCTGGCACAGTATGAGTGCTGGCTGATGAACCAAGTGCTGCCGCTTCGTTCTACAAAAGCACAACCCCCCCCCTCCCCCCGAAAAAAAAAAGAAAATAATAAATTTGTTTTTAAAAGCACATGCCCAGGTTTTGGGGTTGGTCCCTAGCGGGGCGGCATGCAGGAGGCGGCCAATGAATGATTCTCTTTCATCATTGATGTTTCTCTCCTTTTTTTTTTTTTAAGACTATAGGAAGAGTAGTAGTCCAGTCTCTAGTTCTTTCTCATGGGTCTTTACCCTATTTTGTAGCTTCTCTAGCTTAAAACAAATTAGTAATAAATACTGATGGTCTGTCATGATGGAGAGGGCTGAGAAGGTGCCCATACTCACGGTTTTCACTTCAGTGTATGCCTTCAGGCCATACTCTCCCAGCTCCCGGCCATTCCCAGACATCTTGTAGCCACCAAACGGTGACTGGGCCCCAAACACATCATAGCAGTTGATCCTATAATTTGAAAAAAGATTTCAGAAATAACTTTTCGGGGATATGTGTCATACCCATCAGAGCTCCTTTGTTGCTCTTAAATTTTACTAAGGAAAAATGAATGGGAAGAAGAATAGTAATAACCAGCCATGTAGGAGTTGAAAGTAAGCTACATGACAAAGCCATACGCCATCTTCATCCTTCGTGTCGTGGTCACAGATGGATGTCAGTATAACAGGGAACACCACATGGCAGCATCTCATTTTATTAACCCATTTTTGCTAATTAGATGCTAAGCTTTTTTTTTTTTTGCAATTTTTAAAACTTTAATTGAATTTAAAATGGACTTTTAAGATGTTTCACCATTTTAAGGAGTCCAATTCAGTGTTTTATAGCATATGTACAGTGTTGTCCAAACCATCACCACAAGTAATCCCAGAGTATTTCTATCACCCCAAAAAGAAACCCTGTACCCTATAAGCAGTCACTCCCCATCCCCCCTCCCAACCCCTGGAAGCCACTAATCTACTTTCTGACTCTATGGATTTGCCTATTCTGGACATTCCCTATAAGTGCAATCACATAGTAGTAGAGGCCTGGTGCACAAAATTCATGCAATGACGGGGGGGGGGGGGGTTTTACCTCAGCCCAGCCTGTGCTCTCTCCTAGTCTGGGGCTCTGGCAGTCTGGGACCCCTCACTCCTTACTGCCTGCCTGCAGTGGAGGCAGGAGAGGCTCCTGCCACCACTGCTGCGCTCGCTAGCTGTGAGCCTGGCTCCTGCATGGAGCACCTGCCCCCTGGTGGTCAGTGCGCATCATAGCAACCAGTCATTCTGCTGTTCGGTCAATTTGCAAATTAGGGTTTTATTATATAGGGTGTGGCCTTTTGTATCTGGCTTCTTTCATTTAGTTTCATGTTTTAACGATTCATCTATGTTGTAGCATTTGTCAACACTTCTTTCCTGTCTGTGGCCAAATAATACTCCACTGCATGGACAAACCACGTGACGTTTTACCTATTCATCAGCTGATGGACTTTTAAGATGTTTCCACCTTTTGGTTATTGTGAATAATCTGCTATGAACATTTGGGTACACTTTTCTATGTGGATGTATATTTCTACTTCTCTTAGGTATATACATTGGAGTGGAATTTCTGGGTCCTATGGTAATCCTATGTTTAACTTATCGAGGAATTGTCAGACTGTTTTCCATAGTGCCTGTAACATTTTACATTCCCACCAGCAATGTGCAAGGGTTCCAATTTCTCCACATCCTCACCAACACTTAATATTTTCTGGATTTTGAAATTTCAGCCATCCTAATGAGTGTGGGGGAGATGCTAAACTTTTAAGATCCTGTGAAGGGCCCCTAGCTCTGGTCCCCCGCCCTTGTTACAGTGTGGTAACGAGCTCCCGGTCAGGCATCTGCTGCCCAAGAAGGACTGCACGAGCATGCGGACTGGAGGGAAGCTGAGTCTCCTGGAGGGGGCAGGGAGCTCCGTCTGTCTGCTGTACCACACACTCCCTGAGCCCAGAGCAACTGAGCCCAGTACCCCAAATTCTGGGACCTAAGCACTGGATTCTGGAAGACCCTGGCTTTGGGGACCCCTGCCTGGGTGTGAGGGGCTGCTGGGAGGCTCTTACCACACAGTGCCAGCCTGGAGCGCTTGGGACAGATAATTGGCTTTGTCCAAGTCCTTTGTGAAGACAGCTGCAGCCAGCCCATACATGGAATTGTTTGCTCTCCCAACGACTTCCTCTATGGTCTTAAACTTCAGGATCTGCATCACTGGCCCAAAGATCTGTGGTGAGTGAGAGAGCAGAGTGGGAGGGCGTGGCAGACATGGAACCACCTGCTATCCAGCTTTCACGGAGTCCCCAAAAGCACCCTAATAGTCCCAGAGACAACAGCTCCCAAGCTGACTGAAACCCAAAAGGAAGGAAGTTAATGGGGTCAGTTACCTTCCATGAGCCACGTGCTTGACGTATGTACACTATTCTAAACAATTCTGCAATGTTTGCGTTACTGGCATGTTACACATAGACTTAATGTCTAAAATTTAAGTCAATCCATCCACAAAGGCACCACTTGGATGCTGAAGAAACAACTGAACAAAATATAGTCTCTGCTTCCATTACTCAGTGCCTGCATTTGAGGCA
>NW_006294609.1:4517890-4521378 GCF_000327345.1 Myotis davidii | reverse complement strand
TGAAGCCCAAAAGGAAGGAAGTTAATGGGGTCAGTTACCTTCCATGAGCCACGTGCTTGACGTATGTACACTATTTCTAAACAATTCTGCAATGTTTGCGTTACTGGCATGTTACACATAGACTTAATGTCTAAAATTTAAGTCAATCATTCAGCAAGGCACACACTAGATGCTGAAGAAACAACTGAACAAAATATAGTCTCTGCTCTCAGGACATTCCAGGTTTATCTTATACTTTCCCTGGAATTAGCCATTTCTTCCAGGAATCCTGGTTCCTTTGTGTGAAGAATGGGATTTAGGAACCAAGATGCGGGAGCCAAGTGCGCTTGCTGCTGCCGGGTGTGGCTGCGCTCAGCCCTCTCAGGGGAAAGCACTGGGGAGACTACGTGGTCGAAACGTCATCAGTGGCCCTGAGAGGAGAGTGACGAGATCGGATGTGAATTGTAAAGAAGCTGTCCTAGGAACAGAGCCAGGATTTGGCCAAAGCCAGCTGTTGGGTCACAGTGCCAAGATGTTAGACTGAATCATCCACTTCTAAGAACATTCCCCAGAGCTCAGGCCCCGTGCTAACCTCCTCCTTTGCGATGGTCATGCCATCCTGCACATCTCCGAACACAGTGGGCTGGATGAAGTAGCCGCGGTCAGCGGCCGCCCCTCCACCACACAGCAGCTTCGCCCCCTCCTTCTTCCCAGAGTTGATGTAGCCAAGGATCTTCTTAAACTGAGTTTCATCCACCTGCAGGCAAAGGAGCCCAGAGTCAGAGATGCTAGAGCCATACCTTGCCTAGTTCCAGGCTTAGAACCACACTGACAAGGAGACAACTGGGAAATGAATAAGCAAGGCTCAGAGGAAATACAGAGGGCCAATAACTATAAGAAAACAGTTCAAACAACCTCATTGGCCCTCAAACTGCACAGCAAACCCTCTGGTTTTATTTTTCAACTATGAAATTACTAAAAATTTAAAATAGTGAGAAAATACGTTGATGGCAAAGATATGTCAAACACACTAATATTCATACATTTTTAGAACTAATAAATATGTTCTATGTCACTTATATATCAATCTTTAAAAAGGAGGACTATAAGCTGGCATAGCTCTTTTGGCAAGTAGTTTATTAATATCAGTCAAAAATTAAATGCTCAGACCCTTTGACCCAACTATTTAAACTTCTAGGAATTCATTCTATATACAACAAAGGGACCTAAACAAGGACATTCACTGGGGAGCACTTTGTAAAAGCAATTCTAAGTATACATTAGTAGAGGGGCAGGTTAACATAACTCAGGTACATCCATACATTGTGTTGTCATTAATAATAGATCTGTGTGCCGAAACCGGTTTGGCTCAGTGGATAGAGCGTCGGCCTGCGGACTGAAAGGTCCCAGGTTCGATTCCGGTCAAGGGCATGTACCTGGGTTGCGGGCACATCCCCAGTGGGGGATGTGCAGGAGGTAGCTGATCGATGTCTCTCTCTCATCGATGTTTCTGACTCTCTATCTCTCTCCCTTCCTCTCTGTAAAAAATCAATAAAATATATTTAAAAAAAAAAATAATAGATCTGTGAACTGCCTGACATAGAAAGATAGCCTAAGATATTTTGTAAAGAGGGGAGAAAGCTTGTAGAACAATACATATTACATAATCCTATTTTTGTTAAAACATATAGAAACCTAACTGTGTGACTGTGGTTACCTATGGAGAATAGACATGAAAGGGAACAAGGGGGAGGTGTGTCTTACATGTTACTTTAAATACTTTATTAAATTGTGTGTGTGTGTGTGTGTGTGTGTGTGTGTAAATGTACCATGGCTTTTTTTAAAATTATTTATTGTTAAAAGTTTTACATATTTCTCCTTTTTCCCCCATTGACCTCCCCCTGCCTGCTCCTGCCTCCCCAGCACATGCTATTATTTGTTTGATTAAATTTGTACACAAATTTGGAAAGCACTTTATAAATTACATATACATAATAAATACTAAATAATTAAATATCCACAAACCACAAAGAAAAACGAGAGAAAAAGAGATGCTGAGATTCATTAACAGCCCTATTCAAATAGCCAAAAAACAGAAACCACCCCAGGGTCCATCAGTAGATGAGTGGATAAACAAAACGTGATACACATCCATTCAATGGAATATTATTCAGCCATGAAAAGGAATGGGCTATCAAGTCACGAAGACAGGGAGGACCCTTAGATGCACATTGCTGAGCAAAAGGAGCCAATCTGGGGGGAAAGCCCATCAGAAAGTGTACTGTATGATTCCAACTGCATGACATTCTTTGGAAGCGACAACACTGTAGAGAAGTAAAAAGATCTGGTTGCCAGAGTGAGGGGGAGGGAGAAAGGGATGAGCAGGGGCACGGGGGATTTTTAGTGAAACTGTCCTGTATGATAGTGTGATGGTGGACACATCTTTATAATTTGTCAAAACCACAGAATGTGAAACATCAAGGGGGAACCCTAAGGTACACTACAGACTTTAGTTAATAATAACGCATTAATATGGGCTCATCAATTACAACAAATGTGCCACACTAATGCAAGATATTAGTAACGGGAAACTGGGGGGGGGTGAAAGGGGAGTTAAGGGGTATTTGGAAACTCTATAGTTCCTGCTCATTTTTCTGTAGTTTTTTTTTTTTATAGTCTGTTAATTTTTTTAAAAGGTTCCTTGGCCGTCCTGGCGCCTGGGGAGTGAACACCTGCAGCACAAACACCTCCCTCAGGAGGATGGAGCCTGCAGAGAGGCACCCATGGGCCCTAGAAGTAGGCTCAGGGCCATGCGGGAGCAGGGAGTGTCCCAGACCCTGCAGACTCCTTATCCCTAGGAGGGTGGCTGGAGGAGGCCAGCGCAGGGCCCTGTAGAGAGTGAGCCCAGGGCAGGTTGGGTCTAAGGACAACGCTGGAAAAAGGACCAGGATGCAGAGGAAATGGTAGAGAGGTGCTGTTTTCTTTTTCTTATAATTATCATTGACTAGAGTTTTATTGATTAATAGGAACACATCCTCCTGGTTAAAAAAAATTAATCAAACAGCTCAGAAGAGTATAAAGTGAAGTAAAGACGCTCCCCTCTCATGTCATGACCCCACTCTCCAGAAATAACCATGGTTAACAGATCCGTGTGTCCCGGTAGATGCATTTCATAGGTGGCCAAGGTCTAGGAAGCAAGCATTTCCTTGTGCACAGACACTGCCAGTACTTACTATGTATATGTAATTTACAAAGTGCTTTCTGTCATTAATTTCCACTCCACTGCCACCTTGAATTATGAAGGGCAGGTGTTAAGGATGGGAGAACGGCAGCTCAGAGAGGGCATGTGGCTTCTCGGACGCACAGCTGGTACATGGCAGAGTCTAGACCAGTGATGGCGAACCTTTTGAGCTCGGCGTGTCAGCATTTTGAAAAACCCTAACTTAACTCTGGTGCCATGTCACATATAGAAATTTTTTGATATTTGCTACCATAGTAAAAAAATATAT
>NW_006294609.1:4509777-4517609 GCF_000327345.1 Myotis davidii | reverse complement strand
TACAACCATAGTAAAACAAAGACTTATATTTTTGATATTTATTTTATATATTTAAATGCCATTTAACAAAGAAGATTCAACCAAAAAAATGAGTTCGCGCATCACCTCTGACACGCGGGTCACAGGTTCGCCATCACTGCCTAGACTTTAAGCCATTCCTGCCTGACTCTGAGTCCGAGGCCCTTTCTACTTCTCCCTGCTGGTTCCCGACACCCAGACCCACCTGTGGCTGCGGCTTACCTGCGGCCCCTGCTCAGTCTGGCTGTCAAAGGGGTCCCCAACCACCCGAGACTTGGCCCGGGCAACGCTCCGCTCCACAAACTCGGCATATACATCCTCCTGCACAAAGGTCCGGGAGCCCGCACAGCAGCACTGGCCCTGGTTGAAGAACAGGGCGAAGTGGGCCTGCTCCACGGCCCAGTCCACTGGGGAGGCAGAGAGACGACCCTTAGGAGAGAAGGACCCTGGCCCCAGTGGCTGCCTACCTCCTCAACCCTTTCATGCCACCGACAGCATGGCGCCTGCGGGGTGCCAGACCATGTGCCAGGACAAGAAGCACCAGAGCTCTCCCTTCTGTGTGTGGAGACCCAGTGGCAGACAGACATGATCACAGTGGTGACGGAACCAGGGGCAGCTGGGGGACCAGCCCAGCCAGCCTATGGGGGCAGGGAAGGCTCCCTCGAGAAGGGCAGGTCTGGGAGCTCCTCATAGGACCAGGAGAAAGGATGTCCTGGAAGAAGAGTGGTCTGGTCTGAGAAAGCGTGGGCACGCTGGGCACCAGCAGCTCAGCTGGCTGGATTACAGGGCGCAGAGAGCAGCGGGAGAGGCTGGGTCGTGCTGGCTGGAGCCTGGCCTTCATCCCGAGGCGCTGGCCCAGAAATGGATCTGATGGACGACGAGGACCGCCAGAGGGAGGAACACAGCATGGCAGCTAGTGGCTCCCTTCATGGCCAAACCTCCCTGCAAACCGCCCTGCAAACTCACTGTCAGCATCGGACATGATGATGTTGGGGCTCTTCCCTCCCAGCTCCAGGGTCACCCGCTTGAGGTTACTGCTCCCCGCAGCGACCTGGATTAGGCGGCCAACCTGCCGGGAAGCAGAAAGAGACCACCTCTCAGTGCGGGAGAAACAACCAGATGCTCTCACAGACACACAACAGAGGACCCCACAACTCAGGTGAGAAGCTAGGTTATAAGAGACCTGGAGAATGTCGCCAAATCTGGCCATCCGCGTACCATCGCCGCCCCACCTGAGCTCTTAGGATGACAGAGATAGTAATGACACAGCAGTTACTGCTGGGTGGCTTTTACACCAAGCGCCACCTACATACCAAGCATTTGCTAAGTGCTTTGTGTGCACTGAGTTCAATCCTCACAATGGCCTCAGAGGTAGGAGCGACCCTGTTCCTTGATTTAGAAGTGTGGGAGCTGCCCTAGCCAGTTTGGCTCAGTGTATAGAGCGTCGGCCTGCGGTCTGAAGGGGTGCAGGCTCGATCCCCAGTGTGGGGCGTGCAGGAGGCAGCCGATCAGTGATTCTCATCATTGATGTTTCTATCTCTCTCTCCCTCTCCCTTCCTGAGGTCAACAAAAACATATTTTTTAAAAAGTGTGGGAGCTGCATCTCAGGCTGCATCTTACTCAAGGTCACACAGCTGGTTAACGTGGAGTCAGAATTCACGCTCAGGCAGCCCATGTCTAGCAGAGCTCAAACCCACTACCCTGCCTCCCTCCCACGATGTGTGCAGTGTGGTCCCCTGCACACGGCACACTGGGCAAGGACGGGGTGCTCCTCACCTCTCCATTCTCAGCTTGGCACAGAGCCACCACTGTACCTACTTGTTGAATGAACACATGTATCTCGAATGCATCATCCTTTCGGGATAGTGAGAACTTGAACCCAACACCCAGCAAGCTTGAGGTCCTGGGGACGCCTTACCTCGGTGGAGCCTGTGAAGGCCACTTTGTCCACATCCTTGTGGGAGGCAATGGCAGCCCCAGCCGTGGGACCAAATCCAGGAATAATATTAACCACGCCAGGGGGGAAGCCAGCCTGTGTGCAAACAACCAGGAGACACTGGGCATCATTCTCCCACTCCAAAGGCCTGGACAGAGGAGCACACATCCCTTCCCAGAGACGCCACGGCAGCGGGACCCGGACACAGGTGAGCAGAAGTAGTCTTATGGGGAACCGCTCGGGATGTAACAGCACAGCACGAAGCACGTATCTTGGGGTTCCCTGTGGCTGTTGTCACTCCCCCCATGGCATTCACTTGGAACAATTTCATTATTCAAAGGGGTCTTACAATGAAGCCCAAGGTAGAAAACAGGGAAGATGGGGCCTCTTTGGCTGAAGTGTGGTGACAGGGTGCTTAGTCCCTGCTCTGCAAGCACCCCTCCCTTCGGACTCAGGACCCTCCTCCGAACTCCATTAGAGAAAGCTTGTAGACCAGCACCCAGAGGTCCAGACGGACAGCCACACACCTCCTTTATCAAGTTGGCCACGTAGAGGGCGGTGAGTGGCGTCTGCTCAGCCACCTTCATCACAACCACGTTTCCAGTCGCCAAGGCAGGGCCCAGTTTCCACGCTTGCATCAGGAGCGGAAAGTTCCACTGCAGTAAACAATAGTCACTCCCGGACCCAGGCCACAGAAAGTGACTCCCTGAACCCCTTCTGTCTCCCCACCCCCAACTCAATCGTAGCTTTAAGACAGATGGCCGAGGCAGGGTGAAAGAGGGACTCACTTTCCCGAGTGCTGCTTCGTACGAAGCTAAACTGTTGTTCCCTCCCACTTTGCAGATAAGGAAACTCAAGTTTAGGGGGACAGTGACTAACCCGAGGTCACAAAGTTCATGAGTGGCAGGGCCCTGAACCCACGCTGGCTTTGTCAAAGCCCACATTTGCACCCCCGAGCCTGCTGGAGACTGCTACACCTCAAGGCGCTCCCGATAAACTTCACTGGCTTATTATAAGGCTAACACTCACCGGGATGATCTGCCCGCACACACCCACAGGCTCGTGGCGGGTGTAACTGAAGAAGTCCCCATCGATGGGAATGGTTTTCCCATGGTACTTATCGGCCCAGCCGGCATAATAACTTTAAAAGAAAAAGTCCAAACTTAACCAGTGACTGTCAGGGACCCCTATACATCCCAGCAGAAAGAAAAACCTCAAACTGTCTACCTGGGCGTTTCTGATAATTGCCCTTGCTCTTGGCTTGTTCCCAGAACGACTTAACTGCTAAGGTCACAATAATCCACTCCACGGAACTAACCTCTGATTCCCACGTTCACCTGGGATGCTCACAGAAAACACCAAATTCCAAGAGCCCACTTCGTTTTCTCAATCTGACTCTCTGGGGTGGATGCCCAGGAATCGGTTGGGGTCTTTTTTAGTGTATTTTTATAGATTTCAGAAAGAAAGAGACAGAAACATCAATGATGAGAGAGAATCATTGATTGGCTGCTTCCTGCATGCCCCCCAGTGGGGATCAAGCAGCCCGGGCATGTGCCCTGACCAGGAATCAAACCGTAACCTCCTGGTTCATAGGTCAACCGTCAACCACTGAACCACACCAGCCGGGCATGGAATGGGTATTTTTAATAAGCATTCAGATTTATTAAACTGACTACTGCACCAGCCCAGCATCTGGATCAGATCTGGTAGAAACGTGCCAACCCATCTAACAGCTGGCCCTTCCTGTATGCAGAGCAGTCACCAGAAAAACAAGTCATCAACTGGGCTCCACGCCTCGCAAAGCTTATTACCTAGACCAGGGGTGGACAAACTTTTTGACTCGAGGGCCACAATGGGTTCTTAAACTGGACCGGAGGGCCGGAACAAAAGCATGGTGGAGTGTTTGTGTGAACTAATATAAATTCAAAGTAAACATCATTACATAAAAGGGTACGGTTTTTTTTTTTTTTTTTTTTTTTTAGTTTCAAACGGGCCGGATCCGGCCCGCGGGCCGTAGTTTGCCCACAGCTGACCTTGACACAGGGACACAAGTGATCCGGCAAATAGGGGAGAAAAGAGCAGCATGTGTGTATAGCCTGTGATGGTTAAGTTTCCAGGGAAGTAGGAAAAATGTAAAAGAAAGATGTCTGAAATGACTGTGTCTGACAGTTCGCCTGAGACCAAAGTTGACCAGGGTTTGAGCACGGGTTTGTGACCCTGGGAGAAAACTAGCCAGGGAGTGGCCAACCTATCCAGGTTAAGGCATCGCCGTTCTCTTCCTCCCAGGTCTGTACTGCATGTGTTTTGCACGCCTCAGAATGGTTACTTAATCAGCACAGAGGCACACTGCTGCCACCCAGGGAGGCGAGGGCGCTGCCCGAGACTTGCCAGGCTGCTCGCTCTGAGGCGTCAAGGGTCTCGATGTGGGCACTGCTGACATGTGGGGCTGGATGATTCTTTGTGGTGGGAGCTTTCAGGTCTGCTTTTATTTCAGGAAATCTGGTGCCTTGGAGGATATTTAGCAGCATCCCTGGCCTCTACACACTAGATGCCAGCAGCACCCCTTCCCACCCAGTTGTGACAACCAAAAATGTCTCCAGACACTGCCCACTGTCTCCCAGTGACATAGCTGCCCTGGCTGAGAACTGTTATGTTGCCCAACCCGACCTTTCTGGTATTGCTTCTCCTCCACCTCAGTCCATGTGGTCATGGGGAAATAGCTGTTATTTGCACAGTGATCTCTAAGAGACTGAGCATGCCACTTGGTCTGGCTAGAATCACAGACAGAATCAAGTCGCAGTGTGGGCAGTCAGATTCCAACATGCAGACTGGCCTGAAGGGGTCTGGTGGTGGTCAAGAAAAGAAAGAAGCTAGGGGTAGGAGTGGGCAGCAGTGAGACCTAGTGGCTTTAAGAGTTCTGACTCTGGCCCGGCTGGTGTGGCTCAGTGGTTGAATGTCAACCTATGAACAGTTCAATTCCCAGTCAGGGCACATGCCCAGGTTGTAGGCTCAGTCCCCAGCAGGGAGCATGCAGGAGGCAGCTGAGCAGTTAATGTTTCTCTCACTATTAATGTTTCTCTCTTCCTCTCCCTTCCTCTGTGAAATCAATAAAATACAAAAAAAAAAAGTTGTTTTGTTTTTGTTTTTAAAGAGTCCTTGCCCTGTGTGGTCCAGATCAGACTGACAAAGAGCTCTAACAAAGCTCCCATTCCTCATCTTTTATTTCTTGGTCACTAAAATGTTTATGATCAAACTAACACAAAGGAAATAAAGATTAGGGCAGAAACAGATGAAATGGAGAATAAAAAACAATAGACAAAGTCAAAAGTTGGTTCTTTGAAAACATTCACAAAATTGACAGACTTTCAGCTAGACTAAGGAAAAAAGGGAGACAACATAAAACTAAAGGGAGACAACATAACTAAAATCAGAAATGAAAGAGAGGATATTCTGATCGAACTCACAGAGATAAAAAGGGTTATTAGAGAATACTATGAACAATTGAAGCCAATAAATTGGACAACCTAGAAACCTTTTTTCTGCAAGGGCCATTTGGTTATTTAGAACATCATTCAAGGGCCATACAAAATGATCAACTTAAACATTAGGCTGCTATATTAGGTCAGATATTTAATTAACTTACCCTAACGCCTTGGCAGGGCCAGACAAAATGGTTTCGCAGGCCTTATACATTCCCTACCCCTGACCTGGATGATATGGACAAATCCAACTACAACGTAAATTACCAAAACTGACTCAAGAATTGAGAAACATTTATGACTAGACTAAAGGCCCAGTGCACAAAATTCATACACAGATGCAGTTCCTAGGCCTGGCTGGCAATTGAAGTGCAAGCATCTGGCGTGGAAGGGCAGGTCCCAGCTGACCTCTGGGCCCTGGGCCCCCGGGTCCCCACACGTCCCCTCCCCCTGAGTCCCCATGTGGAGATACAGTGAGCGTGGCCGGACACCACAGGCCAGGGTGCAGCATGGGCCTCTGGGCTGCCCAGTGGCACCACACAGAAGCTAGGCAGGCAGCGCGCTCTCTCCCTGCCGGCCTCACAGACCAGCTCCTGTGTGAACCCACAGGGAGCCCGACTGGCCCCTGCAGTCCCGGTGGCTGCGGCCCGGCTCACCAGGAAGAGGCTGCGCAGGTGTGGGGAGGGCTCATGGATACCCCGCATTCTCACCGCACCTCCATCCCCGTCACCCCTGCCCCCAGGTAGCTGGCAAGAGGTTGCAGTGCATCACCCATGCCTGCCATGTTCTGCGCCACCCCCTGGTGATCAGCACATCATAGCAAGTGGTCGTACTCCCGGTCTCCCGGGTGAACGACTGCCCAAGGGGACAATTTGCATATTAGGCTTTTATTATATAAATATAATCAATTTATCGAATTCATCTGGGAGTTCGACCAGGGTGGTGGGGTCGGCTGGGGGAAAGGAGGAGGCCCTGGCCAGCTCGGCCACCAGGGGAAGGGAGGGAGGCCCCGCACGGCAGCCGGCAGCCACTTAGGGACCCCACCAGTGCACGAAATTCACTGGGCCTCTAGGATTATAATTTCGGTACTGAGGGATTTTCCCCCAAGATGGAGTCCAGTAGAACACATCTCTCCAAGTCTCATGATCTGTTTACATTATCCTATTTCTACCTCCCCAGCAGTACTCCCTCCCCTTGGGCATGACCAGGACAAAGACCAGGAAGCCTGAGGCCCTACCGAAGACATTTGAGGACCATGTCCAAATCCACCAGGTAGGAGATGACATAGGGCTTGCCATTATCCAGGGTCTCCAAGGCCTGAAAAAAACAACAAGATCAGCACAGACATACTGACACAGGAATGAAACAGAGCAAACAAGTGACAAGTAGCATAGAGGCTCAGCACGGGCTGAGAAGGGCTGTGGCCACTTGGGGCCCCTGAATATCACCGCATTTCTGGGCCCGTGGCCCTCCCTCTCCAAAGGCAGGGCAGGGAGAATGAGCAGGGCGATGAGGAGAACGATGCACCAACTTCTCATTCAGTCATTTCACAAACACATTGTTTTCAGTTTGGGTGAGAATACAGAGACTAACAAGGAGCTTCCAGAGCAAAGAGCCAGTGAAGAAAGATAGGAACCATCAATCACGTGGGTGAAGAGTGCTAGGAAGAAAGCCAGGCTGCCCAATCCAGTCTGAGAAACTCCAACCTGAAGGACACGTCGGAGGTGACTGGGCAAAGGGGGAAGGTACAAATGGCGATGAAGGGAAGAACACTCCAGGCAGAGGGAACAGCATGTGCAACGGCCCCGAAGCTCAAAGCAGCTTGGTAGTCAAGAAGTTGGGCGCAGGCAGGTGAGCTGAGCTGTGTGTGAGGACCATGGTCCAGCATGCGTTAGGAGATGGAGTCAGACCAGGCAGGGCCTTGCAGGCCACGTTGAGGAAACAGGACTTTATCCTAAGGATACAGGATGCCGTGGAAGGCCTCGGAGTGGAGCTCCATGACATAATTCGCCTTCTAGAAGGGTCACTCTGGCCGCTATGTACAGAAGGGATAGGCGAGAGGAAGGGGTACTGCCTCCTGGCTTTTTCTGCCTCTGGCAGCCAGGGAGAAGGATGCCCAGGAGATGTGTCCATCCCTGGGGGTTTCTCTCCTGGGAAGACTCCCCAACATGGCTCTCCTCTCTCCCCTGGTCTCCTCCTTGCTTAGCCAAACCCACTGCCTCAAAAGAGAGACTCCTTTGGTTGTTGCAAGGACATATCCCAAAGGGACCCAGCCCCTGCCATTCTGAACAGTTACCTGTCAGCACTGTGGCTCCTTCCTGGTTGTCTATGGGATGCTCTGAACCCATTCGCCATGTGGGATAAGAGGGAAGGGGGCTGAGAACTCACCGCCAGGTAGG
>NW_006294609.1:4507011-4509676 GCF_000327345.1 Myotis davidii | reverse complement strand
TGTTGGAGGCATCCATGCGGCGCCAGGGCGAGCCCAGCTGGAAGGCGGCCCGAGCGGCCTTTACTGCCCTGTCCACATCTTCCTGGAAAACACCCAGCGAGGCAGCTCAGGCCTTCTGAGCAACAGCCACCCCCATAAACTGCCCACCCCCCTGCCCAACAGCAATGCCTGTACAGAAACCTGCCCTGACAGTCCTTCCCCGCCCCGAAGGGCTCCACCTGCTGAGCTTCCGGCTCTCCTTCCCAGGAGTCATGGAGGGAATGAGGACCCTGGCACATCTTCCTGGAAAACACCCAGCGAGGCAGCTCAGGCCTTCTGAGCAACAGCCACCCCCATAAACTGCCCACCCCCCTGCCCAACAGCAATGCCTGTACAGAAACCTGCCCTGACAGTCCTTCCCCACCCCGAAGGGCTCCACCTGCTGAGCTTCCAGCTCTCCTTCCCAGGAGTCGCGGAGGGAATGAGGACCCCGGCGTTTCCATTTCTGTATTTTCATTTCAAAACCCCCCCAGTGAGTTTTGGAGGGAAAGGCACTCCGGGGTCAGTGCTGAGGATTTGACCATGTTCCCCCTTCCTAAGGAAGCAAGCTTCGTGAACTTAATTAACATTCCCCCTCAGACAATTGGCAGTGTCCAGCAAGTGCAGGTGTACCAGCTTCCCGCTCCTTGGGAAGCTGTAAATCAACCCAGCTAAGTCAGCTAGCATTTTTGATAAGAGAGATGCATCTCAGGAAGTAGGGAGCACGGTTCCCATCCATCACATTTGCTGTCAGACTACCCTACAACCCAGAAGAGTATTCACATTTGCTTTTAGCAAAGGCAGCAGGCCTTAATCATGAATGTAGAAGATTGTCTTAAAGCCGAGGGAAGGAGGTATTCTTGAATTATTTGTAATGCCTTTTCTATTAATACATATTTTTATTAAAAGTATAATATAAAAAAATTTAGTTAACTATTACTATGTAATTACTATGAGTATATATAATGAAAACAAGACATACTACCAACACCAGAGCTAGATCTCAGGAAACCCAAATTCTACTCAACAAGATTTCCATCTGGCTCTGGGAAGGAGAGACTGGAGCAGATGTTCTCAAGTTCAATGCCATGTCTACAACCCACAACAGTATGTAGTGAACTCGCTTACTAGCACCTTTGTCTGCAAGGAAGAGTTTCTGTTGATTCATTTACTCAAAAATTTTAATTGCCATTTTTTAGTTTTGAAAGCTATACACACACGGCAAAGCTCCCATCATACAAGAACATATTAAGTAGAAAATTAAATTATCCTTGCCCACTCCTTCCCCGAGGTTAGCCACCAGTTCTCACCTTGTCCCCTTCAGCTACCTGACAGATGACTTCCCCCGTGGAGGGATTGATGGTGGGGAACGTCTTCTTGCTGACAGCATCATGCCACTCATTGTTTATGAAGATCTACAATGAGAAGGCAGAAAGTTCTCAGGACCCGTTCTCAACCCGAAACTGATGTTACACAAAAAATCAGGAGGAACATATAAATTAACTCAATGACGTGACCACGAGGTTAAAAGCCACAGGCCTTGGGATTATCCGAGCTGGAGTGCCCACTCTGCCGACTGACCTCGGGTAAGTCATTGGATCTTTCAGTGTCTTGGTTTTTTCTCTGATCTGAGAAATGAAGAGTTATCTTCCTACTGTATCAGTTGTGTAACCTCACCTCAAAATGTGGTGGCTGAAGCTGACTTATTATCTAACAGTTGTGTCCACTGATTGGGCTCAGGTGGTTGCAAAGTGAGGGTGGCTGGAGTTGGATGTGCAAGATGGCTTCTTCACTTGCATCTGGCACCACATGGCTGCTTGGGCTTCCTGACCATATGGTGGACTTAGGCTAGTCAGACTCTCATGACAGCTGGCTTGCCCAGAAAGAATGTTCCAAGAGACCCGGGCAGATGCTGACAGGTTTCGTAAGATCTAGCTCCAGAAGTCAGATGGCCTCGTTTCTGACGCCCAATTTCATTCATCAAAGCGAGTCACAGGCTCAGTCCAGACTCAAGGGGAAGGAAAAGCCGAAACCAGTTTGGCTCAGTGGATAGAGAGTCGGCCTGCAGACTGAAAGGTCTCAGGTTCGATTCCGGTCAAGGGCATGTACCTGGGTTGCGGGCATATCCCCAGTAGGAGATGTGCAGGAGGCAGCTGATCGCTGTTTCTTTCTCATCGAGGTTTCTAACTCTCTATCTCTCTCCCTTCCTCTCTGTAAAAAATCAATAAAATATATTTCTTAAAAAAGGGGGGGGAAGGAAAAGAGGAGGCCCCACCTCTCCTTGGGAGGAGCTGCAAAGAATTTGCAACCAATTGATGTTTCTCTCTCATCGATGTTTCTAACTCTCTATCTCTCTCCCTTCCTCTCTGTGAAAAATCAATAAAATATATTTTTTTAAAAAAGGTGGGGGGGAGGAAAAGAGGAGGCCCCACCTCTCCTTGGGAAGAGCTGCAAAGAATTTGCAACCATCTTCCCTTTAACACACTAGTGCACAGGGTGTGGAACATCGAGGCAGATTATTCCTTTGTCCACTCAGCAAACATTCAGTGAGCACTGGCAATGAGCCAGCACAGTCCTAGGGCTGCGGACACAGTGGAAACCAAACCCCATGAGGACCTTTCTCATGGAGCTGGCATTCTATTGGGCA
>NW_006294609.1:4502247-4506961 GCF_000327345.1 Myotis davidii | reverse complement strand
TGGAGTAAGTGCAATGCTGTGATGACGATGGTGGTGACAGCAAGGAGAGCCAGTCAGGAAAGGGCCGACCAAAGGTCACTTTCCCAGGCTCAAATTTGGTATTTCAGCGCAGCCCCTGCCCCGCCATCACGGGGGAATCGCAGCTGTGCACCTTCAGTAACAGGCTCTTGGCATTTGGCAGGAGAGTGTGGGTAAACACCAGTCAGATTCTTTGGAAATATGTTTGTGCGGTTTCAGATTAGTTGGCTGATCATTTAATCTTAAGGAAAATGACACCTTTTTTCTTCCCGAAGGAGGGGCAGGAGGGCTGGGAAGTGGGTGATGGGTAGTTTCCAGTGGGGAAAACAGGTGTGGCAGAAAGAGCTCAGGCCTGAAGCCAGGTAGACCGGAGTTCAAGTTGGTCTTGGTCCGCTGTGCCCTGGTGGAACCCGCATACCTGTCCTCTCCTAGAGTCAGCCCCCTCCTCCTGGGGGCGGTGGAGGAGAGGGAGGCTCATGGGAGGAGTAGAGCCAACACCGAGGGGCTAAAGTGAGGATTAAATGCAACAGGGGGTGTAAAGTTGCTAAGCGCCCCCCCCCCCTCCGCTCATAGTGGAGTCTCACCCCTGCACAGACACTACTCTAGATCCTGAGGCTGTCTCGGGTGTGAGATTCCTAGGAACAAGGGCCAGGTAGGTCTGTATCGTTCTGTGTCGGTCCTGCACAGCACATACTAAATTAGTTTGTCCTAGAAAAGTTCTGATTGTTATTTTGCAAAGATCATGAAGGATGAAGCAGAGAGGTGGGCCAGTCTGGCTAAATTCCCACTGTCCTCACCCCTGTCCCCTGATCTGAGACTACGAAACCTGGAAAGACCACTCCGTGGCACCTATCTGCCTCTCAAAGCCCTGAATTTGCTGGCTCCGTCTCCATTGTTGAATTGTCAACAATCCATCCTCCCTCCTAACTGATAAGATAATCCTGGGTTTGCAGGAACCTGGCATCTTCCTTCTGCGTAGAGTTCTCATGTCCCTTCTCCTGGAGCTGGCCTTCAGGGGACTTCCCTTCCTCTCGGGAGGGACCAGGGCAGGAAGGTTCTGGAACCGAGCTTCTGCGGAAGTCCTGCTCCCAGTGAGGAGTTTCACAGTTATTTCTCTTGAATAAGCACCAGGGCAGAGTCCAAGCCAAACGCATTGTAATCTCCTGCCAGAAACCCAAAGCTTGACTTACATAACACGCTTAACTCGGTCACCCTGGGATAGGGGGCCTCCCAGCTCCCACTTCTTCATTAGTTTCTAGAAGCAGAGCGACACTAGCCACTCTGAAGCTGGACTGTTGGCAAAACTCACAGGTTGGATCCACTCCTCCCCAGTCAATAAGTTGCACTGAGTGCCAGGCACTGAGTGAACGGCCAAGTCCTGCCTCCTGTGCTACCTACCATCCAGGGCAGGAAAGACTCAGTCAACCAGCAAACCCACAAAGTGACAAGTGGAAACAAACAGGCAGGAGTGAGGAACAGACCTCAGGGTCAGAGGGCAATAGAGGGGGAAGGGCGGGCAGAGGGACCTCTGGGTGTGTACCTAGAGCTGCTAGCTCTAGGGCCCTGGAGGGAACAGCAGACTTTTAGTTTGTAACTCCCTCTCCTCCCTCAGGAGGGGCAGGAGGGCTGGGAAGGGGGGGAAATATTCGTTTCCCATTCCCTGCTACAAGAGCACAAAGTGTAAACATGGTTTCATAAATGGTAACCAATCATTCCTTCCCTCAGTAAATATTTACTGAGCAGCAGTCAATAGTCTAATATCAGTGCTAGGAGCACAGCTCCTCCCTCCTAATTTCAAACAGTCCATTCCGTTGTCCCTTAAATATTTACATCCTTTTCCTGACCATAAAGCCTGGTCATGAGGCAGCAGGAGGCTCAGGGCATGCATGCTAGAGTTGGTTTTCTCATCTGTAAGATGGGAGAGCAATAACACCTGGCTCATAGAGTTGGTGGTAGAATGCAACGTGAAAATGTAGGTACCGGCCTTCGGCACACGGCCAAATGTATAAGTGATGGAAATCACTGGATTGGGGGATACCTACACATGTCCACAAGACACACATGCTTCACTGAGGATGTATTACTGTTGTAATCAGAAAGTTCATAGAGAGATCCTTTCCCAATTCCCTTTTTGTCAGTTTTCTCTTTAGTTCCTGAGTGTTGATGTCAAGAGGCTAAGAATAGAGACACAAATCTAATTCACCCCAAACCCTCATTCAAGAAACAAATTACAACTCCAACAGCACCCGCATAAAATGGAGTTTTATCATATTATCTTGAAAACTTAACAGCTTCGTCATCCCCACTGCTATTTAAGGGTGCGGTAAAGTGGAAGGACCAGGAGTCATGAGCCAGGCAGGTGCTGAGGGCTGTACGAGGACGACCCCATGTCATCCTCACAGCTTCAAAAGAGGCCAGAATATCTCCTTTTGGGGAGACTCCAGACTTCAGACACCAGAACAACTGACTGAACTTCACGGAACTGATAACCCCCAGGGAAATGGCAGCTTTGCATTCAGAGCCCCTGGTAAAAAGCTCAAAAGTTTAGGAACAGGCCTTGGCATTCTTGCCAGCGAGGTTTGCAATAACTCAACACTGAAGACAGCCCTAACCAGTTTGGCTCAGTGGATAGAGTGTGGGCCTGCGGACCAAAGGGTCCCGGGTACAGTTCCTGTCAAGGGCACTTTACCTCGGTTATAGACTCCTCCCTGGCCCAGACCTTGGTTGGGGCACATGCAGGAGGAACCAATCAATGTGTTTCACATCAATGTTTCTGTCTATCTTTCTCTCTTCCACTCTCTCTAAAAATCAATGGGGAACATACGCTCAGATGAGGGGGAAAAAAACGCCCAAGGAGCTTTAAGAGGAGCAGTGCCAGCATGCTGGGAGACTGCAGTCCTTGGGGAGAAGAGGAACATGTGGAAGTACCCACTGTGAGAGAGAATGCAGGTACATTGTTCAATGAGACAGCTTCAGAACAGAAAGTGCTCCAATCTCATCTATGAAAAAAAAATCTGGTGCTCTCTCTCTCTCTCTCACACACACACACATACAGAGAAAATGTCTGCAAGTCATGCCCCAATTATTTGCTAACAGGAAATGCCTTAGGATATTGGGAAGTTTTACAGTACTCCGTGCATTTGTATACAGTGAGCACGTGTTACTTTTATGATCTCCAAACATCTGATAGAAAAAAGCCACAGGTGCCCTGGCCGGTTATGAGCTCAGGTCTGTGGACCGAAGGGTCTTGGGTTCGATTCCCTGTCAAGGGCACATATCTCAGTTGCAGGTTTCCCAGCCCCTGTGGGGGCGCTTGCAGGAGGCAACCAATTAGTTTGTGTGTCTCTCTCCCCCTCCTACCCCCCTTCCACTCTCTCTAAACATAAATGGGAAAAAATACCCTCTGGTGAGATTTAAAAAAAACAACAACTTGGCTGGGGGGGGGGGGGCCCTCAGGAAGAATTCACTCCACTTCCCCAACTTACGTTCCCAATTTACATTCCCAGACTAAATTTGGAGAATAGGACTCAAGTTATATACCAGACCTATGCATGTTTGTACCCCTTTTTCTCACCTCCATGTGGCCACAAAGGTTCTGGGTGCTGAAGCCTCTCCCTCCATGATATTTCTGCTTGATCTTTTTTTTTAAAATATATTTTATTGATATTTTTACAGAGAGGAAGGGAGGGATAGAGAGTTAGAAACATCGATGAGAGAGAAACATCGACCAGCTGCCTCCTGCACACCCCCTACTGGGGATGTGCCCACAACCAAGGTACATGCCCTTGACCGGAATCGAACCTGGGACCCTTCAGTCCGCAAGCCGATGCTCTATCTACTGAGCCAAACTGGTTAGGGCTCTGCTTGATCTTTTGATAGTCAAGTCTTTCAAGCATGAACTTCTTACACAGCCTACACGGAGGGAATTAAAGCTGCAGCACTTCTGGCTTGTGTTAGACAAAGGACACTTTGTTTTTATTCTCTGGCAACATTCCCTAACATCAAGTGAATGTGCCTTTACCCATCACCTGTGTGCAGCTTTGCAGCCAAACTCTGGGCCTGACGTTGCTATTGAAAGTAGTCACCTGGGGACCGGCTCTCCCTTTAGTCCCCCCCAGAGGTGCATCAACAGCGCCAGAGGACGGTCTGGGTCGGAGCTTCCTCTTCCGGATCTAGATGTGAACCCCAACTCCGTCACTGACCTCAGCCTGGAGGCAAGGCACTAAACCTCTCAGTAGCTCAGTCTCTCCATCTGCAAAATGGAGATAACCACAGTGCCTCCCTCCAAAGGCTGTTGTAAGGATTAAACAGCAAAACAGGTAAATGCTTAGGACGGTTCCAGCACAAAAGGTTGTGCAGGGAACTGGAAGCTGCTACTTCTGGAAGTGCCATCAGGAGTGGATGAGGCCCTGATGCTGGCGGAAGGCATGGCCTACACCCCCCCCTTCCCACTTCGCAGAAGAAACCAGGGCTCGGAGGAGGGCAGCGACTCCACCTCTGCACACACAAACGAACTCTCGTAACTGACTTCCTTCTCTGCCAATTCCAGCACTTTCCCCCAGCTCAGAGGTCAAGAGAGAGGATATCGCAGAGTCCTGTGTGCGCAAGGCGTCGCCCATGGGAACCGGTGTTACCCTGGAAAGGCCCTCCTGGGTTTGGTCAGAGAAAGCCAGCTCCTGGAAGGCGGGCGGACACC
>NW_006294609.1:4501381-4502177 GCF_000327345.1 Myotis davidii | reverse complement strand
GGCCCGGCCTCTGGCTGAGCAAAGTCAGGAGCCCTCCCCCTCCCCGGTGTTTCCGTCCGGAATCCCTGGGGCAAGAGCAGGGGTGGAGGGGGGAGGGGGCAACGGATGACCAAGGAAACGACTTAAAAGTTCCTGCAACGAGCGACTTGCAAAAACGTCCTTCGAGTGGGTGACGATGAAGACCCTACGCGGACACCGGGGCGGCCGAGGCCTGACAGCCAAGGCCGAAGGAGGGAGGACGGGCGCACGGAGGGCAGGCGCCCGGACTTCCTCTTCCGGATCTAGATGTGAACCCCAACTCCGTCACTGACCTCAGCCTGGAGGCAAGGCACTAAACCTCTCAGTAGCTCAGTCTCTCCATCTGCAAAATGGAGATAACCACAGTGCCTCCCTCCAAAGGCTGTTGTAAGGATTAAACAGCAAAACAGGTAAATGCTTAGGACGGTTCCAGCACAAAAGGTTGTGCAGGGAACTGGAAGCTGCTCCTTCTGGAAGTGCCATCAGGAGTGGATGAGGCCCTGATGCTGGCGGAAGGCATGGCCTACACCCCCCTTCCCACTTCGCAGAAGAAACCAGGGCTCGGAGGAGGGCAGCGACTCCACCTCTGCACACACAAACGAACTCTCGTAACTGACTTCCTTCTCTGCCAATTCCAGCGCTTTACCCCAACTCACAGGTCAAGAGAGAGGATATCGCAGAGTCCTGTGTGCGCAAGGCGTCGCCCATGGGAACCGGTGTTACCCTGGAAAGGCCCTCCTGGGTTTGGTCAGAGAAAGCCAGCTCCTGGAAGGCGGGC
>NW_006294609.1:4498352-4500309 GCF_000327345.1 Myotis davidii | reverse complement strand
GGGGAGAGCGTGGGGAGGGGCGGGGAGGAGGGAGGTGGGCGGGGCCGAGGCAGGCATGGCCCTCGCGGTGGTGGTAAGGAGTTCAGAACGGAAGGATGACTTAATCTGCCTCTTAAACGTACTGATTTCTTGGTCTGTGGAGAATGGACTACAGGAAGGCAGGGGTGGAAGTTAGGATCTCGCAAACTGATTTATTCCATGGACATCGGGGGCTGGGCCCTGAGGATGCGGGGAGGAGTGAGACGCGTTGAATAGTGAGGAGGATGGGGACTTGTCCAATGTGTGCATTCCAGCCAGATAACTGTCAGCAAAAGACCGCGGAAGAGGTGAGGACACCTGGCAGGCGGTTTCCACAGCAGAGGAGCAGGAAAGGGACACATCCGGGCCAGAGCCTGGGTTGCTGGGTGAGGCTCCAGCCCGTGGACTGAGGCCAAAGTGGTGGCCCAAGGCCCAGCTATGAAGTACCAGGCAAAGGTGTTGATCCAGTCTGAAAGAAACCAGCAGTGTGTGTGTGGTTTCTTGTTTCCTTTGAAGCGTTAGTGTGATTATCAAAAGGACATCATAATAGTGAACAGAGCTGCCAAAGCAAATATGCCGGGAAAGTCCAGTGCCTAACGGCAGTCCAGCCCCTGTTCTCATACAGGCGAAAGGAGGGACCCGGCACTTTTCTTTGTGTGACTCTGATGTCAACACCTGATTCCCAAAGTCACAACCAGAGGAGAAAAAAGCATTAAGGTTGGCACATGGGAAAGTTTTGTAGACTGAGCCCTGTTTCAGTATTTCCATTCCTCCATGGACAGTGGGGCCTTGACTTAGGAGTTTAATTCATTCCAAGACCGAGCTCGTTAACTCAAATTACTCTATCAACTCAATGCAAAAAAATCAGCGGAGAGACAGCTGGTATCTCAAAAAACGCGTTAGTGGGGACACTCCTAAGTCAAGGCCCCACTGTATAGGAGTCTGGGGAAGTCGGTCAAGCTGTATGCCCAGAAGGAAGGGGAAATAGGTTTGGAGATCTGTTGCAGAGAGAAACTGAAAAATGAGTCTCTCCGTCTCCTCTGAATGCATCCCCAGCCCCACCTCTTTCCCAAAACAGCTTGCTTTTCACTTAATAATGTGTGTGGGAGATGGTTCTGTGACAGCACACGGGAGCGTCCCATTTTCTTGAACAGCTACACAGCACGCCAGCAGATACATGTATCATTTTTATTTAATGAATTTCCTGTGGGTGGACACATTTAGCTTGTTCCCAATCTTTTGCCAACTCAAACAACTCAGAAATGTATATCCTTGACATCCTTGAGAAAGTCATAAAAATAGAACCGCTAAGTCAAAGGATATTTACAATTTCAATATAGATGTTATGATATTACCCTTCATGGAGGTTTAATTTATGCCCCGCCTGCTGTCATGACTGAGTTTCCTCACACCTTCACGGATACATTTTTATCACATTATTTTAGCTTTGCTAATCAGGTGAAAAACAACATTTCTCTATCACATGAATTTACATTTATCATCTTAGGAGTGAGCTTGAGCGTCTTTGCCTATACTAGCATGAAATCACCTCTTCTTCCTCTGCTGTTCATTTTGTCATCAGACTGTTGGTTTCTTTAAAATTGGTTTGTAGGTGTTTTATTGATATCAAGGCAATTAACATTGGGTCTGTCATCTTTGATACAAATACTCTCTGCCAATCCTCATGTGTCTTTATTTAGTTTATGCCTTTTGTTTTTGTTTTACGGGGGTTTTTTTGTGGGGGGAAGGGTGGGGGGTTTTTTTTGTTTCGGTTTGGTTTGGGGTTTTTTTGCCAATGCTTTCTTTTTTTGCTGCTGTTGTTAATCCTCACCTGAGCATATTTTTTCCCATTGATTTTTTTAAAATATATTTTCATTGATTTCAGAGAGGAAGGGAGAGGGAGAGAGAGAGAGAAACATCCATGATGAGAGAGAATCAT
>NW_006294609.1:4478628-4482767 GCF_000327345.1 Myotis davidii | reverse complement strand
CGCGCCCCTGGCCTGGCTGCCGGGCCTTGCGCCAGTGGGAGAGGCCGGCGTTCACCCGAAGGCGAGCGGTTGCAGATGGCGCAGGGATGAGAAGGGGATGAACGGGGTGAAGACAGGGTGGGGGCAGAAGGCATTGATTTTTAGGTCCCATGGCCAGGAAGTGGCATGTGAGGCCTGGATTGTAAAGTGAACGATCTAAGAGCACTGCAGGGGGAGGGGGCGGCGAGTGCAGGGGCCTGGGGTTGGGATCGCCCTGGCACGGGTTAGAGAAATGGAAAGAATGGAGCCAAGTGAGCTCGGGGAGAGTGTGGGGAGGGGAGAGCGTTACATGCCCACCATCAGTGAACGAGGGTTCCTTTTTCTCCACATCCTCTCCTTGTCTCGTTGATGATAGCCATTCTAACAGATGTGAGTGTCTTGTTGTAGTTTTGCATTGCATTTCCCTAATCTTTGTGTGACTCTGATGTCAACACCTGATTCCCAAAGTCACAACCAGAGGAGAAAAAAGCATTAAGGTTGGCACATGGGAAAGTTTTGTAGACTGAGCCCTGTTTCAGTATTTCCATTCCTCCATGGACAGTGGGGCCTTGACTTAGGAGTTTAATTCATTCCAAGACCGAGCTCGTTAACTCAAATTACTCTATCAACTCAATGCAAAAAAATCAGCGGAGAGACAGCTGGTATCTCAAAAAACGCGTTAGTGGGGACACTCCTAAGTCAAGGCCCCACTGTATAGGAGTCTGGGGAAGTCGGTCAAGCTGTATGCCCAGAAGGAAGGGGAAATAGGTTTGGAGATCTGTTGCAGAGAGAAACTGAAAAATGAGTCTCTCCGTCTCCTCTGAATGCATCCCCAGCCCCACCTCTTTCCCAAAACAGCTTGCTTTTCACTTAATAATGTGTGTGGGAGATGGTTCTGTGACAGCACACGGGAGCGTCCCATTTTCTTGAACAGCTACACAGCACGCCAGCAGATACATGTATCATTTTTATTTAATGAATTTCCTGTGGGTGGACACATTTAGCTTGTTCCCAATCTTTTGCCAACTCAAACAACTCAGAAATGTATATCCTTGACATCCTTGAGAAAGTCATAAAAATAGAACCGCTAAGTCAAAGGATATTTACAATTTCAATATAGATGTTATGATATTACCCTTCATGGAGGTTTAATTTATGCCCCGCCTGCTGTCATGACTGAGTTTCCTCACACCTTCACGGATACATTTTTATCACATTATTTTAGCTTTGCTAATCAGGTGAAAAACAACATTTCTCTATCACATGAATTTACATTTATCATCTTAGGAGTGAGCTTGAGCGTCTTTGCCTATACTAGCATGAAATCACCTCTTCTTCCTCTGCTGTTCATTTTGTCATCAGACTGTTGGTTTCTTTAAAATTGGTTTGTAGGTGTTTTATTGATATCAAGGCAATTAACATTGGGTCTGTCATCTTTGATACAAATACTCTCTGCCAATCCTCATGTGTCTTTATTTAGTTTATGCCTTTTGTTTTTGTTTTACGGGGGTTTTTTTGTGGGGGGAAGGGTGCGGGGGTTTTTTTGTTTTGGTTTGGTTTGGGGTTTTTTTTTGCCAATGCTTTCTTTTTTTGCTGCTGTTGTTAATCCTCACCTGAGCATATTTTTTCCCATTGATTTTTTTAAAATATATTTTCATTGATTTCAGAGAGGAAGGGAGAGGGAGAGAGAGATAGAAACATCCATGATGAGAGAGAATCATGATTGACTGGCTCCTGCACTCCCCACACTGGGGATGGAGCCCAAAACCCAGGCATGTGCCCTGACCGGGAATCGAACCATGATCTCCTGGTTCATAGGTGGACGCTCAACCACTGAGCCATGCCGGCCGGCCAGGCTTTTCCCATTGAATTTTAGAGAGAGTAGAAGGGAGGGAAGGAGGGAGAAGCATCGATGTGCTGAAGACCTAATATAATTGTAGCTCATGTGGCTCAGTCTGTCCAAATCATTAATAAAAACTTAACAGTACAATGTAACTCTCAACCTAGATTTCTCCCTGACAGTCTCTATCGGCTCTTCTCTCTTTTCCACCATTCTTTCTGCTTTCTTACTCTTTCTTTAAAAATATATTTTATTGATTTTTTACAGAGAGGAAGAGAGAGAGATAGAGTCAGAAACATCGATCAGCTGCCTCCTGCACATCCCCCACTGGGGAAGTGCCCACAACCCAGGTACATGCCCTTGACCGGAATCGAACCCGGGACCTTCCAGTCCGCAGGCCGACGCTCTATCCACTGAGCCAAACCGGTTTCGGCCTGCTTTCTTACTCTTAAATTCTTTGTTCCGATTGTTTTTTAAATCTCTTTTTCTCTAGGTTCAACTTTCTCTCTTGTTCTCCACTATCCCTCATCTGTGGACTCACTGCCAGAAATGGAGCTGAAAAAAGCAAAGTATCCTTAGGGGGCCAAGGAGTGAGGAGAAAAGCCATGTGGCCCCACATAGGGCAGTAGAGATACAGACCTAGATGTCTCAGATTCTCAATGAACACTTCAGCCTTGGGCCTGTGCAGCCTTTTGCTCTGACTACAGACAGGCCCTGGCATTCTCAAGGCCTCCCTAGGAAACCCTGAAGGCCTGGGAGCTGACAGACAAGGGCCATCTCTAGGCAACCACAGAGGAGAACACTGGAACCTGTTCTTTCAGCATAACTTCTGGCTGCTGTCCTGAAGGGGCCCCACCCAAGTCAATTGCTTGGAATCATCTCTATCTACCTCTGTAGGGTTATTCTGGAATTATCTGAAGTCAGCACTTGGCAACACAGGCAGTTTGTGAATGCCAAGACCACAATTCAATGCAGGGGGGATGAGGAGAAGGAAGAGCAGGAAAGGATGACAAATCCCACCAGAGTTGGCATCTTTGGTGGAACCCTGTGGTCCTGTGACTGGCGCAGGACTGCTGGGGAGGGCTCAGTCTAGCCCCCTTGTTTGCCAAGATAGCAGCAGAAGAGTGTGTTCAATTGCTTTGGGGTAGAATACTGCTGTGACAGGAAAAGTCGTAAGTATGTTATGATCACATTTTGTTCCTTTCCCCAAGACTGGCTAATAAGGCAGGTCCAACCACGTAGGGATGGTGCCAAGATGTGCTCCACAGATAAACTGGTCAGGCACGATCGTTACCCCAAGCTCACTCATGCCCAAGCCGCACCCCGAGTCGCACACTCACTTCCACTCCCGAGAAGCACAGTGCCCAGGGCACCACCAGATTGCTTACCGCGTTTGGCCAAGCAGAAATGCCCATTGTTTGCTGAAGGTGGAGAGCATCTTTGGATCCTTTATTCATATCTTCTGAAGGCCCTGCCCACCCTTCCTTTTATCTTTTTAAAAATTCTGCAGGTGGTTCATTTGGGGCCCTCGGCAGTGTCAGGCCACTGTGAGCTGGCTGCCGGCCTCCTTTCTTCCTCTTCGTCCGGGTGAACTTTGAGGAACGGGATATTTTTAAACTCAAATCAAGCCCTGTCAAACCACTACCTAAACTCACTGTGTTGTCACATTTAGAATCCACAGCAAACTCCTGACCAAGGTCCCGGTGGCTCCTCATAACCGGGCAGCTCCTACTCTTCCTGTTCCTCGTCCCAGACACGCTGGGCGACATCCCAGCTCCCCGGGGCCTCTGCATTCCCAGCTCCTTCTGGAGCACCCTGCCCCGTCTTGTCATGCAGGTGTGGAAAGAACGCTCCCCTGAACCCCCAGCTCCCCAACCGCTAGCAGTGCCTACCACACGGCCCACCACAATCTCGCCCCTCACCACCACCCGCCACTCGAGATGTGAGCTCTGAGAGCAGCACCTTTGCCTGCATTTGTTTCCCGCACAATCCCCAAGGCGAGGACGGTGCCGGGGCCCAGAGCTGGGGTGCGCTGACAGTGTGAGTGGAACAGTTGAACAGAACTGGAGGCCTGGCTGAGGGGTGGAGCCGTATCCCTGTGACTTGACCTTCTGCAGGCAGTGCTCGCTGCCCCACCTTTGCAGCAGAATATCTGAGGGAGGCATGGGTCACCCTGCAGCATGGCTCGTTTTCATCTCTGCAGCCGCACTAGCCTGTGAAGTAGTTAAGCAAGGTTAACCTCAGAGACCACAGGAGAATTTGAAGGGCATGTGCTATGTCA
>NW_006294609.1:4469166-4478537 GCF_000327345.1 Myotis davidii | reverse complement strand
CTGAGGCCTGGAGCAAGAGCTGAGGCTGCTGGAAACCCGACAGATTTTGCAAAAGGTTCTTTACCAGTGTGGCTGGTGCTGTGCTAGCATTAGTGTGAGGGCTTCAACTTAACTTGACCTTTCATGAGCAACAAGCATTGTAGTTGGAGAGGGCCTGCCTCCCCAAATCACTGGGGAGCCCTTTCACCAGCCCCGCAAGACTCTCCAGTACCCTGAAGGCACGTGGCTCTGGCTGACGCGGGTGGGCACTCTTGGGTGAAGCAGCAGACTGGTGGGGGGGCGGTCCCCGCCCATCTGGTCTGACCTGAAATGGGCCACTGTTGGCCAGATCCCCATGAATTATGAGATTAGCAGACGGGGTCCTAACAGCTTTTCTCCGCAAGCTACCTGGGCTCCTGGGGCATCCATTTCTGGAAGAACTCAGACCTCAAGTAAGTGAGCATTACTACCGTCTTCCCAGGGGAGGTCGCTGCTCTCTACATTGTAATGGCGTATAATCTGCCACCTCCCCTGCCCAACATGTTCTGACTACGGCGTGGATGGGACTGGGGAAGGCACAGGGATCCTCAGAAAGCCAGAGTCCTTCAGTGACATTCACATGAGCAGTGGTGGGGGCCCACATGTGGGCCAATGCCCTGGGCTGGATCCTGTGTAAACACAAGTGTGAGGAGACAAGTGACTGACAGAGGGCTGATTGTGAAACTTTATTTTCTCTCTCTTTTTTTTAATCTTTATTGTTGAAAGTATTACATGTCTCCTTGAACCTTTATTCTCAATTCCTTTTGTATTACATACAGACATTCATGAAGTCTCTGAGATGTATTTTCTTACTCTTTTGTGTTCCTAAAGCCCCTTTACAAAATATCTTAATTAGTGTTCTGTGTTGTGGATATTCAAACGAAGAAAATCAGATGGCAGTGGCTTCATGATTTCGGTTTCATTTTCCCAGCAGCCATCAGCCTGGGTCTTCAGATGCAGCCCATCATGGCTGCCCCTTGGCTCGAGGGGAAGGGTCCACAGAGCAGGAACGCTCCCCCCCCCCGCCCCGTATTGGGGTGCAAGCACAGGTACACCATCCAGCAGGGCTCCTACTATTTACCCAGATCCCCACAACCTCAGCACACCACTGCCAGAGAGAGAGGGCTTCCCAGGCTCTGTCCCGACCCCCAGCTCTCAGCCAATGCCCTTCCTCCTTGCCTGACACCGCCGACCGGGGGGCTTCTCACGGAAACGCCTTCTGTGGGGACCCAGAAAGGTGTGTGCAGGGACTGTCCCAGGATTCAGCTGCCGACAGGGTGCAAAAATCACATGTAGCAGGCCTTTCAAAATGCATCATTGAGTGTTTGGGTGTCTCGGCCAGCAGGGACGTTCTGGCTCCTGCTGTCCTGCAGCCTAAATGCGGTTCTTCAACTCCATCTTGGCCACCGCCGCCCGGTGCACCTCGTCAGGGCCATCCGCAAAGCGCAGCGCTCGGGCCCAGGCGAAGAACTGAGCCAGCGGGTAGTCGCCGCTCAGCCCCGCCGCTCCGAAGGCCTGGCAGACAGGGCAGGAGGGAAGGAAGCCCTGGTGAGCCCTCATCGGAGAGCCCCGGAACCGTGGCCTGCACAGAATGGCTCAGAACACCTGTGTGACAGCACCTGTGGAAGACGTCAGGGGGGGCCACACTTGCCGCCCCATGGACACCAGTCCCCTCACACCCGCTCTGGTAAATAACTTCTGCCACCGGGAAGTCTACATTGGGGCCAGGTGCTAAGATTTGGGAAGGAGACATCCCGCATGGCTAGGAGGCAGGGCTCTGGTGTAACAAGGACCAAGTTCCCATAAATCTGAGATCAGCTACCTCCCAGCCAAGTAACCCTGGACAAGCCGCTTCACTCTTCGGTGCCTGTCTCCTCATATTCTAAGTGGGAGGAGGAATGTGGCCGTCGTGCAGGGTTGTCCCGAGGCCAAAGAAGGAAAACGACATGCGTGGTGAGTGTGACACCAGGCGACTGCCCGAGTTTACGGAAGGTGGGGCAGCTGAAGGTGAGGGAGCTCTGCATGTGCTGTAAGTGGTTCAAAGAGCCCGCGGTCCACAGTCTGCTCACCTGAACAGCGCGATCAATCACACGGTACGCCATGGATGGGGCCACCATTTTAATCATAGCAATATCTAGCGCTGCAGCCTGCAAGGAAGAGGAGATGAGAGTAGACGGGCAGACCCGGGGCAGAATGGTTAGAGGAATAAGCAGTTTCATGGGAGCTGCAGAAACATTGGCCAGAACAGAGACCTGAGGTCCAGCTGGACCACAAGCTCCGTGAGACAGCCCAGGCCCAGCACCTGGGAGGAGGGGAGCGCAGTGGTGGGGACTGTGAGAGTGACTCGGGATGTGGTGAGGTGTGAGCAGTGCCTGGTCAAGGACAGACTCGGGCATGCAGATGTCTTCCCAGATGATGGGGAGCATCACCAGCTCACTCCGAAGGCAGAGCGGGGAGTGGCCTGTGCTTCGATCACAGTGTCAGCCAGCTCCAACCCGACATGGACCTTGACCAACCAGGGCTCTGGAGACCAGGCTGCAAGACTCTGCCCTGTGTTGGGGCACTGGCACCAGGCCCGAGAGCCTCCACCGTACCCAGCACTCGAGCGCCAAGGAGCTGGGAATCTGAGCCTGTGTCATCCCCCCTCACTACTGAGGCCTCCTGGCTAAGGGTGAAAGGCTGTCCCACGGAGAGCTGGAGAGGGCAGAGGTCAATGTGGGCATCGTGCCATTCAAGGCGCTCAGAAAGCCATTTAAGGAATAAGGTCAGGCTTGAAGATAAAGCTGCTCTGTGAATTCTTAGCCGGCCTGATGCCGGCACTGACAGGGCCTCGTAGTCCAGGCTGGGGCAGAGCTGAGGCCAGGGGGCCGTGTGACCCCGTCAGGCCCACAATCTTGGGCCCCGAAGTTCACTGGCTCAGTAAACGGGGAGCCCAGTCCTATTTTAGTGTGCCTTTTCCATGTTGGAAAAGCCGCCCAAACAGTTCCAAGCAGAGTTGAAGCAAAGTTATTAATGTCAAGAAGCCAGGCTCTTTCTCCAGGGTTTGCTGAGTGGGAAGGCAGGCCAGTGGTTGTAGATTCCCAGAACGGATTCTCATGTGACCGACCTCAGGACCCATCATCTGTGAGGCCCCTTGCCTCCTACCTTATTTCCTACCACATCCATGAGGTGCGCAGCTTTCAGCACCAGCAGCCTGGCCTGCTCAATCTCCACGCGCGACTGGGCGATGTCTGCCAGGACCGTGCCCTGCTCCACTAGGGGCTTCCCAAAGGCCACACGGGACTTCACCTGTGGACACAAGAGACACAGCTTGAGACACCGCAGAGGAGGGGTGTGGCGTGCACAGGAGAGGGCAGCGAGCAGAAGCAGGAGTGTGTAGCTCAGCCAGTTTGCCAGCCCTCTAGCCACAGTCCATTTCCAGGGAGAAGATCCAGATGCCGACAGCATTCATGTATATTGCAGAGCCAGTCAACGTGGTGGCTGCACAGGTTACTTCCAGGAATTCCTTTACTCCAGCAATTCAGCCCCTTCTGGGTGCCAGACAGGAACAGTTCTTTTGGATCTGAGCCAGCATCTGGCCCTGGGCTATTCTGAGAATTAGGTGATGACTGTGGGCACCTCACACAGGTGAGGGAGGGTGCCCTCTGCTGACCAAGGTCCAGCTTTGCATCTGGGTGCTATGGTGGGCAACTTATTGCAAAGGACACCAGCAATCAGAAAAGCTTATAAGGGATTCTTTTATGTTGTTAGTTTAGTTTTAGTTTTTTTTAATTTGTCTTAACTAAAAACAACTATATATATATATAAAATACCTCATGGCAGAAAAAGTATAAATTTTCAGACAAAAATAGAAACACCTGTTATCCTATCATCTAGTTACTTACAGTGGCTATTTGGTGGCTATTCTTCTAGACTTTTTGTATGCATCCTATATAATAAAAGCCTAATATGCCATGTCCGGTCGTCCAACCAATCAAAGCATAATATGCTAATGATATGCTAAGGCTGCTCACCCGCTCGCTATGACGTGCCCTGACCACCAGGGGGCAGACAGTTGACCAGTCAACCAGTCGCTATGATGTGCACTATCAGGGGGCAGACGCTCCAACTGGTAGGTTAGCTTGTTGCTGGAGTCCAGCCAATCAGGACTGAGCGAGATGGGCTGGACATACCCTGGAGCCCTCCTAAGGTCCCACCCCAGCTGGCCAACCTCCTGCATCCCTCCCCAGCCTCAATCGTGCACCAGTGGGGTCCGTGAGCCTGGCCTGTGCCCTCTCACAATCCGGGACCCCTCAGGGGATGTTGGAGAGCTGGTTTCAGCCCAATCCCGCAGGCCAGGCCAAGGGATCCCACTGGTACACGAATTCGTGCACCGGGCCTCTAGTTTTTTAATAAAAATATAGAGTCATACTCTATGTATGGCTTTGTAGCCTGCTTCTTTTCATTAAAGAGTACACAGTGAACATCTCTCTCTGTTAAAAAATAGATTTCTACAGATTCATTCTGGAATTTCTGTGCATGCCTGTACCAGGGTTTATCTGACCAGGCTCTAATTATTAGTCTTACAGATCGTTCCCCAGCATTTTGCTATTATGCTAAGTGCTGTGGTGAACCTCCTAGTAACAATCTTTTGTAGACTCCTAGTTAGTCCCTTGCGGCCAAGTCCTGCGTGTGCAGCTGCCACGTCAGTGCCCCCTCCTCCTGAAGACGTGGGACAAAGAATGCTCTGCAGCAAGGCTGGTCTGCGTTCCAGGGGCGGGTGGGGCTGAAGTGCTGTTCTGAGCCCTTAGAGAAGAGCGTTTCATTTAGGGAGGAAAGAATTGGTCAGCCTCAACTCAAAAGACAATAGATCACAAAGGTTTGCTCAGTAATCCAAACGCACTGCACTGCCTCTGATCTTCACGTAGTTTCTTATGAGAGATTTGTTTGGTCTCAAGGGTTGGCTTCAACTTTGTGGAATCGATACCGCTGATGTGAACGATCACTGCTAGCAAAAGCTCTCTGTTGCGTGGGCTTCCGGTCTTTGAGGGGGGTCGCAACAGAACAGTTTTCTGGACATGCTCAGGGAGGAGGATGGTACAGGGCTAGCGGCTGGAACGCCAGGGACATGAGCCACTGACGAGGGTTCTTTCTGGTATCTGATTTTTAAAGATGAGTGAGTAGCAGGAGTGGCCCTTGGCAGCCTGTGCCCCTTTGGACCTTGGAACCTTGCCCTCTGCTGCTGCAGAGCCCAGCCTTTTCCTTCTGGCCACCTCAACAGAGTAAGACCCATTCTACTCCGACTCAAACGTCAGCAAGGTAGCAGATGCAAAGCAAAGACAGGCACACAGCTTCCTGGCAAGAACGTCACCCTGCTTCACCTGCTAAGTCGGCTCTCAGAAAACAGTTAGGATTTAAGGTCCGACAGCTAGAGAGACAGCAGGCTCTGGGTCAGATCCAGGCGCCAGGGGAAGCACTCACGCGGGCCTTCATGAGCGCCAGGGCCCTCTCCGAGTGCCCGATCAGCCGCATGCAGTGATGGATCCTGCCGGGACCCAGTCGGCCCTGGGCGATCTCAAAGCCTCGGCCAGGGCCCAGGACCATGCTCTCCTTGGGCACGCGCACCTGCTCAAACAGGACTTCACCGTGGCCACCTGAAAGATCCAAACGGTTCCCCCTGAGAGATCCACCTACTAGCCACGTTGGATGCGTTTATCCCTTGCCTCAGTGCTAGTTACCTGCTGGCAACTCTCCTGCCTTTTACTCAGCCTGCTAACTGGGGCATGGCTGGGGGCAGGGCAGGAAGGAGCCTATCAAAGATGGAAAAATAACCACTGACTTACAACATCAAATGCCATTCCTCTTCTAAAACGTAATGACTACTGTGAGCGAACCTTCCTGGGAGTCTGGGACTCTACCTGTGTAGCGATCCCTCAGTCACTGAAAGGAAACACGTGAATGCTGTTAGCAGACAGAAGAGGACCTCCAGCCTGGTCAGCTGATCTAGAAGAGAAGGTTTGGCGTGCACTTCCTACTACTGTCCTGAGTGACCATTTATCTCACAGATTCAGGCTCACCTTCTAAGTTCAGAAGAGAAAAAAAAGTATAAATGCCTGTATAGAATTTGCCTATGTGGTTGATATTTTGGAAATGAAAGGCAGGAGCTGGTGGCCCTCCGAATGTCATCATGCCCTTAGAGGTGCCGCATCCAGATGTTTCCCAGGCCCAGACTCATCCACAGACGGAGAAGCGTGGGGACTAACCTGGCGCATCATCCAGCCCATACACCGTCAGAGGCCGAATGACTTTTATCCCCGGGGTATCCATGGGAACCAGAAGCACGGACTGCTGCCGGTGGCGTGGGGCATGCGGATCTGTTTTCCCCATAAACACGCAGAGTTGGCAGCGAGGATCCAGGATGCCTGCCAGGAAAGGAGAGAGACAGACCCTCACCATCCGACGCCAAGGCCATCAGATCTCTTCACAGACGCAGTCCTGGTCCAGGAAAGCCGAAGCCAGCAGCCGACAGAGCTCTTCAAGACTCACATAATCAGATGCCTACGTGCAGGCCTGGACCAGGAATGAGAGCGGCTGGTTTTCGTCCCAGTGAGGAATGAATCCAACATCATAAGAGCAATTTTTTAAAAAGCGCCATGCAGAGTTGAAAAATATAAAGACAAGAGGCAGAAAACTGGTACCCTGTCCCTGGCAGCATCTGCTGTTCCCACAGACGGTGTGAACACAATGGCTTTGGGCACGGGCTTCAGAATCAGGCAAACCCTGAACGCTGGATTCCCTACCTTCTTGTCAGGGGGGAGCTGGTACCTTCCATCACTTCTCGGACCTAGTTTCCTCCTCTGTAATGTGGGGGGTGGGAATGGTAACATGACCCCCTGGGGAGGTGTGGGACTCAGTGTGGTGTGGTTCTTGCAGCACCTATGGAGGGCCCTGCAGAGTCAGCTTGCGATGAATGGCGGGTTATCACTAGCTTTCTGATGCAGCCCCCTGACCTCGCAGCAAGGAGAAGCCAGGTGTAGTGGGGGGGTGGGTGAGAGGTTCCTAGAACTGTCCCCAGCGCGGTCATCCTGGCCCACGCAGAATCTCTGGTTCTCCTGGCGTTGGCTGGGAGCACAGAGACGGAATCTCTTTTGCATCAACTGGGAATGGAGCTGCTATCCTGCTTCAGCCCGTCACACAGACCCACTGACGTGTGACTGAAAGATGACTTAAGGCCAGATACCTGAGATCCACCACTTGTGACCGTTGATGACATAGAAGCCATCCTCCTCTCTGATGGAAGACTCAATGTTGGTGGCATCTGATGAGGCAACCTGAGTGAGAGTACACTCCACTTAGGATGGCAGGGTGCCCCACGCGGAGTCCATCTGGGCCTGGCGAGGGTGTGGCCCGATAAGCCCCTGTGGGTGGTACCTGGGGCTCAGTCATAGCAAAACAGGAGCGGGCCTTCCCCTCCAGCAGCGGAGTCAGCCAGCGGGCCTTCTGCTCCTCGGTGCCGTAGCGCACGAGGAGCTCCATGTTCCCCGTGTCTGGAGCAGAGCAGTTAAATATCTGAAAAGGAAAAGCATGAAGGTGACTCTCATGTCCATATTTAACACTTCAGATACCCAGGAACGGGGCACCTTCCAAGTCACAGGCCCTCTGACACCCTGAGCAAAAGTTCTTCCTCTGCCCTGACCGGTTTGGCTCAGTGGATAGAGCGTCGGCCTGCGGACTGAAAGGTCCCGGGGTCGATTCCGGTCAAGGGCATGTACCTGGGTTGTGGGCACATCCCCGGTAGGAGGTGTGCAGGAGGCAGCTGATCGATGTTTCTCTCTCATCGATGTTTCTAACTCTCTATCCCTCTCCCTTCCTCTCTGTAAAAAAGCAATAAAACATATTAAGGAGAAAAAAAAGTTCTTCCTCTCCCCAGGGAAACGCAAAGACACAGACATTCTGAAGAAAGTATTTCAGAACCTATAAAGCCCAGCCATCGACCTCCTTTGTTGAAAGGAGACAGGAGCTAATGGGCTGGAGACTCAGACGCCAGCCAGGCTCATGCCTCACACGGCTCCCGTCTTCCCAGAAGACTCCAGCGCTAGCTGCTTTCCTGCTCTGTCCAGCCACCTGGCCATCGCTGCCCTCCCGCACTGGAAAAGTTAGGTTTGTATCTGGGCTCCTGAGTCCAGCCCGAGCTGGAGGAAATGCTGTCTGCCCAGGAGAGTGACCCACAGGCTATGGGGGACAAGGACGGCCTCACGCACGGAGAGCATCACAGCAGGTACCTCGGGAGCGTACAGAGACATGCCCATGAGTTCACACAGGTGCGCATACTCGACGTTGGTCAGTCCTGCTCCGTATTTTCTCTCGGGATCCGTCTCCAAGGGTAGGAAAAGGTTCCAAAGTCCTTTGGCCTTGGCTTTCTCCTAGCATGGGAAAGAGAGTCAGGAAAGCAGAGTGGATGGCTTAGTTTCATTTTGGCCTGTGACCAATGATGAAAGGGACCGGAGGGAAGAGGGAAGACGGCCAAAGATGAGGTGTGTGCCAAAAATAATTATGTGAGTCCGCACCATCGGCTGGATCTGGAGGTGGCATGAGCCCGAGGAGACCTGAGACGGCCAAGTCCTGGCATTGACGGCAGCCGTCAGTTCACTCCCCCAGACTCCCCTCTGCCCCACCTGCCATCACTGTTGGCAAGACTAATGTCAGGACAAATCTGAGAACAAGCTCCATGTGGACAGGAGACAGGGGGTTCCTCAGCACACCTGAGAGGGACCAGGCCCAGTACCTTTGTCTGCAGCCCCAGTGGCTCTGCTCTGGTGCATGAAGAGAACCCTGAATCAGCATCTACTGTCTTCTCAGGCTGTGTCTTTAGCCCCCGTCCATGTTAGCAGCTTGCTCACAGCCTTGGCTCCTTAACTGACCCTGAGCTGGCTTCTGTGGCTTGCACCATAACTGTAGGCCAGTGAAGGCGAACCTTTTGAGCTCAGCATGTCAGCATTTTGAAAAACCCTAACTTAACTCTGGTGCCGTGTCACATAGAGAAATTTTTTGATATTTGCCACTATAGTAAAACAAAGACTTATGTTTTTGATATTTATTTTACATATTTAAATGCCATTTAACAAAGAAAAATCAACCAAAAAAATGAGTTCACGTGTCACCTCTGACACGTGTGTCATAGGTTCGCCATCACTGCTGTAGGCTGAGACACCAGTGTCCCTCAGGCAGGCGGAGGGCAGACAAATTACAGTGCACCCACTGCAGAACCCCTCGGAGGTCGATCTCCAGGGGCTGGCATGCAAAGGTGATATATCGAAGAGTCAAATAAGCAAGCAGGAGATTCGAATGTATAGGATGACTCCATTGAAACATAG
>NW_006294609.1:4462729-4468965 GCF_000327345.1 Myotis davidii | reverse complement strand
CATCAGTCCACAGGCCGACGCTCCATCCACTGAGCCAAACCGGTCAGGGCACTATAAAATATATTTAAAAACAAAAACAAAAAAACCCCACATAGGAATAATAACATATGTTAGTATATGATAGAAAAAAGAAGTTGGGAGCCTAATACACCAAATTGTTGGCAGTGGTTATCTCAGAGGCGGAGTGTGTTAGAGAATTCTTTCTATGTTATGTACTTTGTCACGTTTGAGCTTTGGTTAATTTTGCAATAGGTTTGTAATTAGAAAAAAGTGATAATGCTATTTTTTTAAAGTAGATGATGGCTGTATCAGAGGCAAATATGTGCTCCTGAAGATCTCAACTTAAAAACCAAGACAAGACCAATCCTGACAGAACAGTGTGTGTTTCCGTTTTTCAGCTAAAGTGGTGTCGCCATGAGACATGAGCACAAGCCGTTTATAACTGATTTGGCCCTTTAGCTTTGACATTATAAATTCTTTAAAGAGAGGCTTTATGCACTGATATCTAGAATATCACTGTTCCAAACTTACTAATTCAAATATGCATAATAAGCCCACCTGCCCCGGGGTCATAAACCATAGGCCAGGAGTGGCGGTGGTGGAAGGCAAAGGTAGTTCCGCTCAGCTCGCTCTCTGCTCTGCCTGGGGAGGGGACAGAGCTGCCCGGTGAGCGAGCTGATGCTCTGCCACTGTCACAGGGTCTTACCCGTGAAAGGCTGCTTTACCTTGAGATCCTCGACCAGGGGGGCAGGGGTCCACCTCTCCGCGGAGGCCTGGTGACGGCGCAGCTCTGGCTCAGCGGGGTACACGTACTGATCCATGAACTGCTTCAGCCGCTCGTACAGCTCCCGGGCCGGTGGGGAAAGGCCCTCTGGAGAGATAACCAGAGCTCCCTTTGAGGCATGGGCTGAGGAAGGTTCTGGAAGGGGGATATAACTCCTCGCTCCTGGGGTGCTCGGCGGGGACCGTGGACCAGCCCACGTGCGGTAGGACCTCGTTAATGGCTTTGTGGCCGGCATCTCTTTGAAAATCCGGAATCCTTCTTTGACTGCAAACTCCCAGGCCAGGTTAGACATAAACTCAGTCATCTTCCCACTTTGTTCAGCAGTTGCTGAGCTCGCTTGCCCTAAGCAAAGAAAAACAGTGATTACTCCCAAATCGCCCTTAATAATACTACTAACTCGCGAGAATGTTGTTATTATTTTAGCAGCTACTACCATTTGCTGAGCACTCGCCATGCACAAGACATGGTGTTAAGAGCTTTACATGTGTTATTATAGCTTATTGGATTCCTGGAGCAATGTGACTGTTTTAATCTTCACTTTAAGACAAGGATTTGCGTCTGAGAGGGAGGAAATGAGCCCAAGCTTTCATTTGTGGGCTGAGATCCAGAAGTTGATCTTGGCTGGTGTATTTCCTGCTCTTTCTCTCTTCTTTTCCTAAAGAAACTACATCAGTAACACCCCAATGACTTCCGCTGCCAGCCATGGGCGACAGGAAGCCCTGTGTTACCCTGAGCTGCCCGTGCTGTGACATTGGTAATAAGTGTCACCAGTGGCTGGATTAATGGCCAGTTTCTGGGCACCATTCTGTTAGATCAGCGCCATCACCAGCATCAGAGAACTCCCTCTAGTCATGCTCTCACCGTCTCTTGCTTTCTTTAATATGCTCAAGACTTTTTTTTAAAAAGGATTAAAATTTTTTTAATTAAGGTACAGTGTACATACACCCTCTTTATGAAGCGTATAATTCTGGGAGTTGAGTCGGGTAACCACCACCTTATCACGACACAGAATACTCCCATCATCCCTCCTTCCAGTGTCCCTTTCCCCCGCCCCTGGTAACACTCATCTCTGTCCCTATAGCTTGTCTCTTCCAGAGTGTCACACACACATCACAGGGTAGACCGTCTTTTCAGTGAGGCTTCTCTCAGGGCACCACACGGAGGCCCGTCCAGGTTGCTGTGTGGACACTGCCTCCCTGTGGCGGGCCCTTGTACAGCCGGCTCTCCTGGATGGTTTTCCGCATTTCCATGCTCTAAGACAGCGGTGGCCAACGGGTGGTCCGTGAGGTCCATAAGGTTGGCAACCGCTGCTCTAAGAGACCGTTTCCCTGATTCCCTTTGGACCTTCATGGAGTCCTATTTTTCTTCTGGCTCCTGCCACGGCCCACTTCTCAAAAGAGCCATTTCATGCAGCTTTGGTGTTAAAGATATGCTATTCCTTACAAATTAGGAACCAAATCCATTTGCTCCATAGCAGAGTGCAAACCACAGGACTGCATTTCCCCCTCATTACTCAGACTGTACATGCCACCTTGAAAGATGATCAAATGTTTATAAAACTTGGAGAAAGTGAGAGAAGGTAGGCACATAGAAAAAACTGGGTGGCCCAAGAAACTCTTAACAGTAGTGTTTAACTTTGAGGGATGGCGCTGAGAAGAAAAAATAATTTTGTATCCCTCTATATGATTGAACTTATCATGTATGTTTTCACTTTAAAATTTTTATGTATGTTATCTCAAAATTTAAAGTTTAAATATTTTAAAGAACAAAACTATATGATAGCCCTAACCGGTTTGGCTCAGTGGATAGAGCGTCGGCCTGCGGACTGGGGGGTCCTGGGTTCAATTCCGGTCAAAGGCATGTACCTTGGTTGCGGGCACATCCTTAGAGGGGAGTGTGCGGGAGGCAGCTGATTGACGTTTCTCTCTCATCGATGTTTCTAGCTCTCTGTCCCTCTCCCTTCCTCTCTGTAAAAAGTCAATAAAAATAAAAACAACTATATGATAAATATTCAATGATAAATGGCTGAATTAACGGAATCTTAAAGATTCCAGCCAAAGCCATCCCTCTGATGCCTCTGTGGGTCTCCAGGGGAGAAGCTGATTGGGACCCTCGAGCTGGCTCTCCCAGGCCACCCCGTTACCTGTGAGCGAGCGCCTGTAGACTCCCTGCAGGATCGCGGCCACTCGGAAAAAGGAGAAAGCCATGTAGAAGTTCCAGTTCTCAGTGGGAGGGATCCCCATGTGAAGACAGTACATCCTGAAATACTCCTCTGCAGTAGGGATGCCCAGCTGAGTCAGATCACAGTCACGCAGACCTGTGGTGACAGAGCATCCTGGGCAGTCAGTGACCCCCACTCCCCTGTGGCCACAAGAATTTAAATTCTGAAAATCACTTCCTCGCCTAGAAGTTAGCTTCCCAACCAGTTCAAAGGGTTAGCTCATTATTTCAAGGGCTCTTCCTCCCTCAGACGGCTGGAATCCAGGCAGGAGGCTATTAGTCCCAAACTGGCTCTTGAAAATTTCAGGCTAAATTGGCAGTAAGAGAAGGCATGAGGAGCTTCTCACTACATCTGGACCACAGTTCAGTGTGGATGCATTATTATTTTTGATCAGTCATTTGATGAAGAATGGTATTGAGAGAAAGAGCCCACCAAATTATGAAAAAGAAAATTACAACACATAAAACATTTTATAGATCTGCTTCATTTGTAACATTTTCATGGTTCCGAAGCAGGTCATATATTCCATTCCTAGGAATTTATCCTAGGACTATACCAAATACACACACACACATACATACACACACACACACACACACACACACATTTGTTTTTTCATTTTTGTTTGTTTTGTGTGTTTTTTAATCCTCACCAGAGGATATTTTTCCATTGACTTTTAGAGAGAGTGGAGAAAGGGAAATACAGAGAGAAATATTGATGTGAGAGAAACACATCGATTGGTTGCCTCCTGCAAGTGCCTGTACCAGGGCCCAGGCTGCAGAGAAGCCTGCAAAATGAGGTATGTGTCCTTGGCTGGAATTGAACTCAACACCCTTAGGTTCGCAGGCTGACACTCTATTGAGCCAAACCAGCTAGGGCTATATAAGTAAATATATTAATACAAAGTTGTTCACTGCTTTTTTTGTGAAGACAAGGGGTAATATATAAAAAAACTGAAAACAAATTAAGTATTCAAATAGGAGTCAAACCAAGTGTTTTGTTTAAGTTAATTATATACCAAAAAATCCTATGCCATTATTAAAAACTAGAGGCCTGATGCACGAAGATTTGTGCAAGAATAGGCTGTCCTTCCCCTGGCTGCCAGCACTGCCTTTGCCCTGGCCGGAGCCGCCTTTCCACCTCCGTTCTGGCCCAGAGCTGCCTTCCCACACTACCCAGAGGCCAGGAGTCACCTTTCTGCCTTCCTTCCTCCCCGGGCCACCTTTCCGCCTTCCCATGCTGCCCAAAGGCCCAGAGCAGCTGGGGTGGTGCGGAATGCCTGTGTTGTTGCCATGGCAACGATGCAAGCATCCCGCCCCGCCCCAGGCTGCTCAGCGCCTATGTATGCAAATTAAACCGCCAGCTTTTGTTGGGTTAATTTGCATATTCACTCTTGATTGGCTGGTGGGCGTCACAAAGGTATGGTCAATTTGCATCTTCCTCTTTTGTTAGTGTAGACGACTCTGTAGAACAGTGGTTCTCAACCTTCCTAAAGCCGCAACCCTTTAATACAGTTCCTCATGTTGTGGTGACCCCCCAACCATAAAATTATTTTCGTTGCTACTTCATAACTGTAATTTTGCTACTGTTATGAATCGTAATGTAAATATCTGATATGCAGGATGTATTTAGGCGACCCCTGTGAAAGGGTCGTTCAACCCTCAAAGGGGTGGCGACCCACAGGTTGAGAACCGCTGCTGTAGAAGAAATACTTAATGACATGAAGACATGTCCAAAGCATATAATTAAGTGAAAAAAGCAAGTCATGAAATCATATAATTATGTTTTCATTTAAATAAATGTATGAATACACATAGAAAACAGATGACATGAAAAGATTGGCAGTGGTTATCTCTTGTGCCACTGATGATTTTTAACTTTAAGTAAACCTGTATTTTTAATTTTAGAAATTAGCTGTATAGAAGCATAAGCAGTGCCTATGTGCATATCCTTCTCACTTCATAGTCTCTCTGCATCCACTTCCCCCCACTGTGACAAGAATGCATCCCAAAGGCATTTTCCACCCAAACCGCCTGGATCTCAATTCTGTGCACTAGCCCAGTCACAGCTCCTTCTGCTGAGTGGGGCCCAACGCTTTGGGAATGGAGCTGGCTTAATCCCTCCCTCTCCCCACGAGCAGCTCCTACCTCGCAGTATGGGAAAACTGGGTGGCAGGTAGTGAGCCATGCAGCTGTAGGCCACGTCCGAAAGGGGGTCGCCTAAGGTAGAAAGTTCCCAGTCGAAGACAGCAAGCACCTCGGTCTTTTCTGGATGGAACAGCAGGTTGTCCAGCCTGGATAAGCCACAGAAGGAATGGAGAGACAGTACTAAGAAGACAGGTCACCAAGGGTGTACCTTGTGCTGGGCATTTGCTCCTGTGGCCCCTGTGTGCCTCTGGAGCCTGAGCTGCAGAGGCTGTGGTTACAGCCACCTGCTCCCTTGCCATCTGGCTCAGCAGGGCTCAGCCAATTAGGAGATGGGAAGAGGCCAGCAGGCAGTATTCCTCCCCCGCAGGCCACGGCTTTGGTCGGGGAGCCCTCTCTACATAGCTAACCTCTCTGGGACCTGGTAATTTCTCCCTCCCCGGACGGTTTTAAAGCAGGTCTGTACATTCTTTGGCATTCCTTCCACAAAAGAAAGACTCGAATTCTTTGCCTTTTGAAGGAACAGGCGACCTCCTGCCCGGCCCTCTCTCTCAAACACACGCCTTTGGAACCTGAGCCTCCAGGTAAGAAGCCCCGCTACCCAGAAGCTGCCATCCTGGAGAGCCCATGTGAGAAACCACAGAGAGACAGAGGCCCGCAGAGTCTAGCTGTTCAGTCTCCTCCGCCCCAGTGCAGGCGTGTGAGTGAGCCTTCTGGGTCCAGCCCGAGCTTCCCCGCCCCCTCAGCTCACATAAGCTCTCCGTCCCCAGCATAAAGAATTAGCTGGCTCCAAACAGCTGAAGAGCCAAGGCTGAAAAACCTGCCTGAAAGGCCATGCACAGGGTGATCCTAGGAAATGGGAATAATTCTCAACTGTCAACTGGGCCAAGCTGCTTCATTTCCCCCGAAGATGCCCTTCCCATCATTTTTCACATTAAATATTAACCCCTCATCGCATCTACCGGAAGTCCCCGTGCACCACCGTGATCTTCTCCTGCCGGGGAAGGTGAAGTGGCAGCCATTCGATGAGCCTCTCCATTGCCGGGATGGTGCTGGTCTCTGAGGCCCGATACTGCTATCCAGGTTT
>NW_006294609.1:4453516-4462683 GCF_000327345.1 Myotis davidii | reverse complement strand
AAGAGGGTTAGGGCAGGGTGTGCCTTTCCAACAAGCTCCAACGGTTTCAAAAACTACCCAGGGCCGTGAAACCCTTTGCAATGCCCTGTAGCATCATCATCCTATGACTGGGGGGATATCCCCCAGGACAGTTCCAGGTGAGAGCCACCGGCTGCTTGGTCTTGGCTCCATCAGTGTGATCTGGGCATGGTTCCCAGCCACGTGGCCTCTCCTTGGCCCTCTCAGAGGTCCTATGAGCTTCCTAATAGCCTTTAGGAAATCCCTTTTTGGCTAAACAGTGGTTGGCTAAGAGCATGGACATTGGGGCCTGCCTGGATCTGAATCCCAGCTCTGCTGTTCTCTGTGCCTCCGTGTATCCTCGTTGATGAGATGGTCCTCATAGAGTTGTTGGGAGGATAAAATGTGAAAAGCCCTCAAAGCTTTCCCTAGCATGCAGTAAGAAATACATCAGGATTTGCTAAGAAACCCAAGACATACAACAGTTGACGAACTTGTAAGTTATATCTGGGACTGGACACTGAAAGGAATTCTGGAGTGAACTTGGCTCACAGTCAGGGTCTCCAGTTGATTTAACCTCTCTGAGTCTTCCTCCCTTGCTTCCTCTGTATGAGTGAATTGATACTAAATTCTGTAGACAGTTGTGAAGGTACCTTAACTACCGTTTGCCAGTATTGGAATAAAGATTTAAATGATCTAGTGAGATAAAAGTTGCAGGGAAGAGAGATTCTGTAGCCCATGAAGAGATTCATCCTAGGATAAAATGTCTAGGTAAGCAACCCCTCTAGTAAAATGAAAGTGGATGTCCAAGTAGGAAACGAGTAAGCCCACCTCACTGTTAGCAACTGCTTGGTGCATTAACACCCTGACACCAGGGAAATCCCGAAAGCAGAGGCAACAGTGAGGAAACATTCAGCATGAAAGACAGGCGGCCACATGCTTACCATGTTTCCCGTAGTCTTCTAGGCCTGCAGCCTTGAAATCCACACTGTGAATTTTGCATAAAACTCTGTTCATGGCAGCGTATATGGCCCGCCTCTGGCTGGGCTCCAAGCCTGGCAGAGAGGGGTCTTTGTAGATGAGGCCTGGGCAGTACTCCATCAGGTAGAAGGGAGTGCCAATGACCCTGGGAGGGACACAGACAGAGTGCTTCAGTGGCTCACAGGTGGAGGCTGTTGGTCATGGCACCGCTCTTTCTACCCCATGTGTACGCTGAGCGCTGGGGAAGGATTCGACCCAGGGTACTGGACATTTCCTTTTTCCTTGGCACATAAGCACAGGGGGTTATATATTTTCCCGCCCAAACCAATCCACACACACACACAGCCCTGCCCATACTTCTGGGCCAGCATGCCTCTCTTCTCTTTGGTCTGCATGTAGAAGCCACTGGAATGGGTTTAAGATTAATGACATAGGAAAGCAGCATGTTGAGAGGTGGGGCGTTGGGGTCATATAGAATCTCTACTCCTTTCTCGCAGTGTGATTCTGAGAGATTTACTAAACCTCTCTGAGCTTTTGTTTTTGTTTTTAAATATGTAAAACTTCAAAGAGTAGTTTTATGAATTAAAAGAGCAAGTATATATGGAGTGCCTGGCATAAGTGTCTGGTCCTAATGAGGGTTCAATAACCATCCCTTCTTTTTCCCCCCTTTTTTCTTTTATTGGGCTCTACGTGTGCCACTCACACAGAAGCCTTTTTTATTTTTTATTATTTTTTTAAAATATATTTTATTGATTTTTCACAGAGAGGAAGGGAGAGAGACAGAGAGTCAGAAACATCCCAGGTACATGCCCTTGACCGGAATCGAACCTGGGACCTTTCAGTCTGCAGGCCAACGCTCTATCCACTGAGCCAAACCGGTTTTGGCCAGAAGCCCTTTTTTAAATGTTCCATCTTGTTATTTTTACTATTATTCAGTGGTATGAATGGCACATCTACCACCCTATAGGACAGTAATGGCGAACCTTTTGAGCTCGGCGTGTCAGCATTTTGAAAAACCCTAACTTAACTCTGGTGCTGTGTCACATATAGAAATTTTTTGATATTTGCAACCATAGTAAAACAAAGATTTATATTTTGAAATTTATTTTATATATTTAAATGCCATTTAACAAAGAAAAATCAACCAAAAAAATGAGTTCACGTGTCACCTCTGACACGTGTCATAGGTTCGCCATCACTGCTATAGATAGGATCAAGGTGACACACTGAAATGTCATCTTTCAGTTATTTTTATAAATCAGTTTACTACTCTAAAAAGTTGTTTTGAAACTTCTACCATTATATCTTTATCCTGACTTGAACATGAGCTAGTTAAGTTAAACCAGTGGTAGGCAAACTGCAGCTCGCGAGCTACATGCGGCTCTTTGGCCCCTTAAGTGTGGCTCTTCCACAAAATACCGACTTCGATGCATGGGCCACGAAGTTTCAATCGCACTGTACATGCGCGCCCGCACGCGGTATTTTGTGGAAGAGCCACCTTCAAGGGGCCAAAGAGCCACATGTGGCTCGTGAGCCGCAGTTTGCTGACCACCGAGTTAGACTATTAAATTGTATTTAATTATCTTAAGTGTAATAATGCTGCTGTGTTTATAAAAGAAAATGTCTTTACTTTTAGATGTATGCTGCCTGCAACTGCAAAGGTTCAGCTAAAATTAGTTTATATAAATAAAATAATAATTTATGCACATAAAATATACTTATTTATAAAATAATTACATTTAATTATATTATGATATACCCAGTATTTTACATATAATTGTTACTATTTATATAAAATTAATTTATATATATAATCCACATACACATCTATATATACACATACACACACACATATATTGAAAGGAAATGTGGCAAAATGTTAACAATGGTTTAATCTAGATGAAGTATAAATGGGTGCTCATTATACTATTATTTCTTTTTTAACAATATTTCTTCCTTCAATTCTTTCTGTATGCTTCACAATTCTCATAGTTATAAAGTTAGGAAAAAGGACAGACTCAAAAACATTATAAAGCAATTTAAAAAGTTTAGAAAGGCTATAATAAAAGAATTAAACAAAAGCAAACAATATAAGCTAGATGGATATATATTTTTAGAATGTTAAAAAAAAGATGTTTTTGCCGTAGTTGGCTTGGCTCAATGGCTAGAGGATCAGCCTGCAGACCAAAGGGTCCCAGGTTTGATTCCAGTCAAGGACATGTACCTTGGTTACAGGCTCCTCCACGGCCTGGGCCCTGGTCAGGGCTCATGCAGAGGCAACCAATTGATGTGTTTCTCTCACATCGATGTTTCTCTCTTTTTCCCTCTCTCTTCCACTCTCCCTAAAAATCAATGGAAAAATATCCTCAGGTGAAGATTTAAAAAAAGAAAAAGAAAAAAGATGTTTTCTACCAATTCTCACAAAAGCAGGCATTTCTTTATCTTTCAGGATAACTTAAATATCTATGACCTTCTGGGGGAGTTACTATAAAGTTTCTTTTCTACCAAATTTATTTGTCCTTACTCTAACAAACTAGAATCTGAGTTAGTGTACTGGCTTTTCTCTTTTGTAGGTTGAATAGACAACGGGAAAAATAAATCTGTTTAGGATGGTGTGGCTCAGTGGTTGAGTGTTGACCTATGAACCAGGAGGTCACGGTTCAATTCCCGATCAGGGCACATGCCTGGCTTTTGGGCTTGATCCCCAGTGGGGGCATGCAGGAGGCAGCTGATCAATGATTCTCTTTCACCACTGATGTTTCCATCTCCTTCTCCCTTCCTCTCTGAAATCAATAAAAATATATGAAATAAATAAGTTGGAACATCACCTTGAATCTTCACAGAGGTCAAGAACTTTGGGGACGGGTACTCCAGCGCTTGCAAGGGCTCTCATGATCCTGCCGGGAAAAAGGAGAATGAGCACCACTGTGGGAAGGACTGCTGAGACTTCCTTACAATTACCTTCTCATTTAAAGATTAGTCTGTGCAGAAATCAAAATGTAATTCTAAAAAATTTCAATTGGCCCAAAAGTAGGCAAGAAGAACATAAAACTGATGAAACACAAAAAAGAAATGGTGAACTTATAGGCCTACATCAACCAGTCAATAACTACATTAAGTTGAATAGACTAAACTCACATTGTCCATATTACTCTCTGCACCTTTCCTTCTGCAGAGGAGTAAGAGACTGGGAGGAAGGGGAAACCCCAGCCCAGGGCCCACTCCTTGCTTCAGTACTCTCTTGCCAGAGATTTAGAGGTAGTTTTGTGTGAACCTACTCCATTTAAATTTTCCTGTCTCAAAACAAACTATTTTACTTGGGATGAGTTGTAATACTTTTATTATTTTCAACATTTTATTATGGAAAATATCAAACATAAGTAGAGAGAGTCATATAAAAACAAACCCATGTACCCATCACTCAGTTCCAACAACAGTCAACTCATGGTCATGTTTGTTCGGTTGTAGCCTCACTAACATATTGATTTTAAGACTAAAGGTCTTAGAGTCTTTAAGGCTAAGGGTAAGACTAAAGAGTTTCTTAATAATGCCTCTTTTCATCTAAAAGTTCCCAAAAAGCCCTAACCGGTTTGGCTCAGTGGATAGAGCGTTGGCCTGCGGACTGAAGGGTCCCAGATTCAATCCCGGTCAAGGACATGTACCTTGGTTGCCGGCACATCCACAGTAGGGGGTGTGCAGGAGGCAGCTGATCAATGTTTCTCTCTCATCAATGTTTCTGACTCTCTATCCCTCTCCCTTCCTCTCTGTAAAAAAATCAATAAAATATATTTTTTTTAAAAAATAAAAGTTCCAAAAAAGTCTAGTCTCCTACAGGTTTAGGTATAGAAAAGAAAACAAACTTAAAAATGAAATTAGGTTACTGATCTTACTTGAAATAATTTTGGAGGGTCACACTTGTAGTTTTAAATGTCTCAAGGCACTTGATGGAGTGCTGACGGTTGAGCTGGGGGCTGAGCTGCGAAGCGGGAGCGGGGGAGTGCGCCTGGCCCTGGGTATTTACCTGAACTCCCTCTCCACTGCGTGGGCAGAAGGAAGGAGTGTCCCGGGGGGCTTCTTCCTCAGAACCAGCTGATGACCGGCCAGCCTGATGTAGTACGTTGGATTTGACTGCCCATGATCAAACTGCAGGAGTTCCAACGGGCCTGCAAGTTTGAAAACAAAGAAAACTCAAACCAGCTCTGAAGGGCAGACGGGGAAAGACGTTCTTTCTTTCTAATGAGTCCAGAGTTTGGGATGCACTGAAGGAATGGCACCATGCCCCACCAGCTCGGGTCCAGAATCGCAGGCCACTGCAGCGTGGCTAGGCCACTGGATTTACACCACCATAATGTCCTCACTTTGTATAGTGTCCAATTTTGTCCGTCTTGCCAACTCCTGCTCTGTGAAGAAAAGCTTTTTAGCTGTGTTTATCAACCACAAGCACAGTCATGGCAACCCAACTTGCTAAATGGAATGCTTGAAGCCGGAAGATGAGAAGTGCCCTTGCGTGTCCCTCAGCCCATGCTCAGCCCAACCACGCCTGACACGGGTGCGACAGCTGAAAGGAGCTAAGCAGGGCCCACAGCCAGAGTCAAAGCTGCTCTCATGAGATGCGATCTCCCTGCCCAGCAGGCGGAATGCTTTGTCTCTCTTACAGAAACATCCTAATTAGCCCTCAGCTTCATAGTAAGACTGAACTCTGGGCGGAGATTCATTTCACTTGCTCAGAAGAGCAGGAAATGGGCATTTGCCAGAGTTCTCTGTTGGTCGGAAAGGGCTCCTCTGCCTGCGGCCATCCCACCCTGAACACGCCGATCTCATCAGAAGCTAAGCGGGGTCAGGCCTGCCTAGGACTTGGATAGGTAAAGGGCTCCTCAGCTTTGTGGAGGCACTAAGAATGTGCCGATCCCTAGGGCACATCACAACATGAACTCCATACAGGGACCAACGGGGTGAGGCGAAACTTTATCACCAGGTAGGAACGTCTTCAAAAGCTCACAAGACACCTGTTTTTCTAAGGGTGGAAGGTGAAGGAGGGTGGGACCTTTGAAGAGATGGAGACAACTTGTCACATTTTCTGTTTGTGCAACTTTGAAGTTTTCTTTACAAACAGGCTGCCATCTCGAAAAAATGAGAAACATTCCAGCGCCCCTGGGCCACCTACAGTTCCCAGGCTCCTCTCCTCGCTGACAGCTGTTTGCAGGCGGGGCTGCCACATCCGCTGTCAGTGGAAGAGCAGGCAAGTAGACTTTTGGGATCCATAAAAGAGGAGGCGAATGCGTTTCTCCACGCAACACTGAGAGCAGCGCTCAGATCCCCTGGGCGGCCCGGGGGCTGTTTCCTCACCATATTGCCTCTGTCTCTGGTGCATTCCACACTAGGGTTTGACAGGGAAAAGCAGCCTGAAGGACTAGGCTTGGGAAGAGTTACAAAATACAAAAACTCACATACCTGTGGTTTGGGTCCCCAGGAGGTCTCTGAGGTATTTCTCCAAGGAATCTTTTGGAATCTCCATGGTCTTTCTCATGGGACGCGTGTTTGGAATAACCGTTCTCAAGGTAAAGCCCAAAAGAGTTTCTAATTCCTTTACTGCAGCCTCTGGGTCATTAACCTGGTGTCAGAGGAAATATTGAACATGCCACCTTGACCTGCCAGCCTTGGCCTATCTTCCTGTCTGTTCTCTAAGATGGTAATTTTTAGGAGGAAATACCAAGAACTCCATTCTCTGAGCGAGGCCTTTGAAGTCAGGATATTCAGCTAAGGAGAAAGCCGTAGACTGTTTCCTCTTCCTCCTTAACTCCTAGATGCACTAAGATTGCTACCTCCTGGGGAGAGTCCCGGTTAGGAGTCCATGGCACTGCCTCGTGCCAGGAGGGAAGAACATCCTGTGAGCCCTCCTCGTGCCACAGCATCCACTCTGTCCCGTGAGCCCGTCAGCGTCAAAAGGAAAACTCCAATGTGGACCAGGAACCCTCCCACGTGGCCTCTCGCGCTTCACAGGTCACCTGGGTGGTCCATGTGGCTGGTGCTGCTGGCTCCCCACCCAGAAGAGCATCCCTTGGACAGTCTGGCTGCCATCCCGAATGCCTATAGCCTGTCCTTCACCTCCGTGTGTAACTCTTCTCAAGCTGCCTTCTTGGTGTGTTTGTCTTACTTCCATTAAAAGTACAAGCAGCTAGTCACACAGATTTCCTAATTGAAAAAGACCACGGTGACGCAGGGGAAACCCACTAAAGGCAGCAACAGCAATGCATGTGAGAGGACTGCATGGAAATGCTCACCCTAGGGTCTGGAGGAGAGTGGAGTTCAAAGGCTAGTGACCATTACCTTAATGGTGCGCATACCAAGGCTGGCAGCTGCTTTGACATTCTGTCCAAGATCATCAAGAAAGATGGATTCCGAAGGCTGTAGGCCCAGCCGCTCCAAGCACAGCTTGTAGATCCTGTGGTCTGGCTTACAGACACCTTCCACACAGGACTCCACGACCTGAGAGAGGGGCAGAGATGAGAAATAAATGTCCCTAAAAGTGGTGCTCCCTCAGGCATGCTGATATACTAGTATATTTTTTAAAGTGCAGAAGGAGCCCAGCTGGCATGGTTCAGTGGTTGAGCTTTAACCTACGAACCAGGAGGTCTCAGTTTGATTCCTGGTCAGGGGACATGCCTGGGTGGCAGGCTTGATCCCCAGTGTGGGGCATGCAGGAGGCAGCTGACCAATGATTCTCTCTCATCATGGATGTTTCTCTCTCTCTCTCTCTTCCTCTCTGAAATCCATCAAAATATATTTCTAAAAAAAGTGCAAAAGGAAACAGTTGAGATTTGTTATAATAAGTAACTTAAGGGGATTATGATAGAAAATGATGTTGCTTTTTTAGGTTGAGTGATTTGAACATACTGGGGGCAAACCTGGGAGCAAACTCAGGAAACCAAAATTCTGGTTCAGATATAGTGACCTTGTGCTCATGGTGAAGCCACGTGGCCTGTTTCATCATCAGTCAAGTGGGAATACTAATAGCCATCTTATCTATCTTATGGTTGTTGTGAAACTTAACTTGAATGAGTTCCAAAATGACAAAGCATTTTGCTGTTAGCTACTTTGCCTACACCAAGCAGAAGAAAAGCGGTACATTTCTGTTTTAGGGAAAGTCATCATTTTTTCAGAAAGAAGGCATTATTCACTGTTATAAAAGAAACATGGCTTTAATGTCTGTATTTCAGAAGTTAAAAAAGACCCAGACTCAGTCTATATGACTGAATCCCACCAGAGGGCTGACTGTCACCAAAGAGCCTGTTGGTGGCAAAGACGCTCCCTTCCTTGGATCCTTACAGACTAATTTCCATTCTGTCTCTGATTCGGAACCAGAGGAGGGGGGAGGAGAACCCTGAAAAAGCCGTCTCAGTGTCAGGCTATCTCTGAGCCAGCACCTCTGGGAAGTCCCCTCTTACATTATCCCTAGGGCACATAGTAACTGCTCAATAAAAATCTGTTTTGCCCTAGCCAGTTTGGCTCAGTGGATAGAGCGTCGGCCTGCAGACTGAAGGGTCCCAGGTTCAATTCCAGTCAAGGGCACATGCCTGGGTTGAGGGTTCAGTCCCCAGTAGGGGGCGTGCAGGAGGCAGCCAATCAATGATTCTCTCTCATCATTGATGTTTCCATCTCTCTCTCCCTCTCCCTTACTCTCTGAAATCAATTTAAAAATGCATATATATGTATATATATTTTAAGATATGATCTTCTGTGCTAGAAGATCAGAAGGATCTTCATCTGTGAAGGATTCCCCATTTCCCTAAGAGAAAATAGATCATTATCCTTGGAGATATATATATATATTGATAGATGACTTGCTTAAACTTCATTCAAAAAACAGATTTTTAAAAATATATTTTTATTGATTTCAGAGAGATAGGGCAGAAAACTGTATTTTGGCTCAGTATGTTCTCAGGGTACTTGGATAGTCCAGCACCATCTAGTACAATAGCCACTAGCCATATGTGACTCTTCACACTTAATTAAAGGAAATTCAATTCAATTCCTTGGTGACATTAGCCACAGTTCAAGTGCTTCATAGCCATACATGACTGTATTGGACATTTCTATTACAGCAGTCAGTGTTATTGAACAGTGCTGGTCTAAGCATTGATGCCATAGAAAGAGAGGGCAGCATGGTTGGTCTTTGAAAAGAAAAGCTC
>NW_006294609.1:4447039-4453212 GCF_000327345.1 Myotis davidii | reverse complement strand
TATATATTTTTTTTTTTTTAAGATATGATCTTCTGTGCTAGAAGATCAGAAGGATCTTCATCTGTGAAGGATTCCCCATTTCCCTAAGAGAAAATAGATCATTATCCTTGGAGATATATATATATATTGATAGATGACTTGCTTAAACTTCATTCAAAAAACAGATTTTTAAAAATATATTTTTATTGATTTCAGAGAGATAGGGCAGAAAACTGTATTTTGGCTCAGTATGTTCTCAGGGTACTTGGATAGTCCAGCACCATCTAGTACAATAGCCACTAGCCATATGTGACTCTTCACACTTAATTAAAGGAAATTCAATTCAATTCCTTGGTGACATTAGCCACAGTTCAAGTGCTTCATAGCCATACATGACTGTATTGGACATTTCTATTACAGCAGTCAGTGTTATTGAACAGTGCTGGTCTAAGCATTGATGCCATAGAAAGAGAGGGCAGCATGGTTGGTCTTTGAAAAGAAAAGGTCCCAGGGGCCATTAAGAGGCTGACAGAAGTGTGTGTGTTATGTGGTGACTGAGGTTCAAATCCAGAGCGTAAGGAAGTCTCTAAAGCTGAGGTCTCAACCTGTTTCCAAATCCCATAAATGTTTGACCTTGCTAAGAGCTCAGTGATACAAGTCCTCTTTTCAACCTGTTATATCTAAACCTGACTTAGTCAAGTGTCTGAATAAAAAACCCATTCACTCAAGACCTGCTAAAGGGCAGCGTTAAATGCTGCATCCCGAAGCAAGGACAGGCTGTTTTGATTATTGTTTAGTATCACTTCAAACTTACCACATCGAACTGTGTTCGGTCCAGGGGCAAAAAGCTTTTGCCATTGGAAAGATAAAAATTATTGCTCAAGACTGCAGTCTGAAGGCCTTTTGCCCGAATTTGAGTTATGGCCTCAGTCATCACTGGGAACTGCTTCGCCACTTGCTCACTGGTCAGCAGAGAGAAAAAGTTGTCCACAGGCACAGAGGTATTTGACTAGGAAAGGAGGAAGGGAAAGACGAACCAGCAATCACTAAGAGAAAAGTCAGCTTATCGCAAACAGAGAAAAAGAAATATTCCCAGCTCCCTGTGCTAGCTGGCTGTAAGAGCCCAGGCCTTTGGCTTGCTGCTTAAAGGAATCTTCTCCCTCGGCCTTTGTGCAGAGCTTTGCATATAAGGTTATAAAAAGCGACTTAGAATTAGAGTTAAATGGTTAGAGTATGGAGCTATGTATATCAATATTCCAGTTAAAGGAGTTCTTTATTTCAACCATGGGCTGTCAATTTTAAAAAGTAGCAGGATACTGTAAGAGGATACATTAAACTTTAAAAGTGTAATAAGTTGATGTAATTTAATTTTCAGTGATCCAGAAGACATTTAATGGTTTTGTATTGCCTTAACTCACCATTATGAACTTCAGTTTCTGATCAATTTTTTTTTAATTCAATCTGTGTGGGTTTTGAAACTCTTATTTTATCATGTTTTAAAATCTGTAAAGGCAAACCTGCTATTTTCTTTATACACACACACACTCACATTTTACAACAGCTTTAAAGAAATACAATTCACACACCATACAACTCACCCATTTAAGCCATACAATTCAATGTTTTTAATATATTCACAAAGTTATGTAACCATCACCACAATTAGTTTTAGAACATTTTCATCCCCTTAAAAAGAAACCCCATACCCATTAGTACAGTCACTCCCCATTCCTTCCCACACCTCCAATAGGCCCAGTCTGAGCAGATCACTAATCTACTTTCTGTTTCTGGACATTTCATATAAATGGAATCATATAATCTGTGGTCTTTTCTTTTTACTGTTTTTCTTTTCACTTAGCTTAATGTTTTTAAAACATTTAAAATTGTGATAAAATATACATAACATAAAATTTACCATTTTAACCACGTTAAGTGTACAGTTGAACGTCATTAAGTACATTCATTATTATGTACACATCTCTATCATCTATCCACAGAACTTTATTTACTATATTTTAAATTATATTTTAGCAGGCTTATTGTGAAAGTTACATAAGTTAATATAAAGAGCTTAGAAAATGCATAGTACAGAGAAAAGGCTTATTAATATTATTGCCTCAAATAAGCTTTCTCATTAGGCAGACAGCATAATGGCTGATGGAGGGGCAGTGAAAGAATATTTTTATTTATTCATATGTGTTGTCAAAGTTGAGTACCCAAGGGTGGAAGAAATAGCTTAAAAATTTATAATGAATTATTAGATTTTTCACTTCTTTACTTGCAGTTTAATAAATATGGACGAGTGTTACGTTACATCCTTTACTCTAGACAAAAAGAATATGGAAATTCAAGAATGTTTATCACCCTAGCCAGTTTGGCTCAGTGGAGAGAGTGTCAGCCTGCAGACTGAAGGGTCCCCTCAATTCTGGTGAAGGGCACATGCCCGGATTGTGGGCTCGATCCCCAGTAGGGGGTGTGCACGGGACAGTCAATCAATGATTCCCTCTCATCATTGATGTGTCTGTCTATCTCTCCCTCTTCCTTCCCCTCTGAAGTCAATAAAAATATATTTTCAAACACACAAACAAAAAATATTTATCACTCACAATTTCAGAGCAGATTCTCCTAAATTCTTGTAAGAAATCCTCTTTTGTTATTTCTCCTCTCATAAATTTCAGCCAGGGCCCATTTTCGCCACCTGTGATGAAAGCCTTCAATATAGTTCCGGAAGGGATATGATTTTGTGCCTCCCATTCTGTAGGAAGAAAAATATGCAATAAGTGAAACCCATTAACAGATGGCTGGAGTTTAGGGAGCTCAGGGGAATTACCATACCAGTTCCTGTGGCATCACTATGGTGCCAAGTGGGCTCTATTGGGAATCTGAAAAAATCCAGGAAATGCACATCTCAGCCTTAGATCTCCAAGGGAACAGCAGTACTGATTTGTATGAGGGGACACTGCTGCTAAGTCTCATATCCTTACCACCTGCTTGAGATGACACTGGACGCTCTAATATAAATTTTCTTTTCTGGTTTTTCACTAGCTGGCTCATATATATTAGGTCATTCACACGGTCTTGGCCACACAGTAAGGAAGCCCATAGGGTAATAAGCTAGATACTGACAGTACTAAAAAAAAAAAAATTAAACCAACCTTCATTTTGTAAACTGCACAACTTCCTACACAGATGGAAATGCTGTATCTCTAAGACAGTAGCCAGTAGCCACATGTGGCAACTGAGCCCTTGAAATGTGGTAAGTGGGGATTGCAGAGGGGATTGTGTCTGTCACATTGCACACAGTATCCCTTCACGCTTCAGCAGTGCCCAGCACTTAGTAACTGCTCCATAAAAATCTGTTTTCTGACTGAATAAAGTTTAAGCAAGTCATTTATAGAGGAGGCAGGGAAGGGTGGCTGCTAGCAGAGGGAACAGAGCTTACAAAGGCACCGCACTGTACATGTGTTTGGCAAGTTTAGAGAACATCAAGTAGTCTACGGCAGCTGAAATGGGGACACACAGTAGGAAACAGTGTGATACCAGGATACAAGGCTAATTTCGAGAGGTGCTGAATGCCAGGCAAAAGCTTCTGGACCCAATTTAAGGGACAAAGTGCAGGCACTCAGGATTTGAAGCAGGGGAGTGAAGGGATAAGATCTGTGTTTTAGGCAGGTAATCCTGGGGGCTGTGTGGAGGGCGGCGCAAAACCCAGAGGCCAGAGGCAGAGAGAGCAGTTAGGAGGCTGATGGGATCAGGCAGGTGGGAGGAGACAGGGATAGAAATGGGCAGAGGCAGTGCAGGTGGAGAGGAGCAAATAGGTTCTCAAAATACTCTAGACAAAGTCCAGGAGATTCCTGCCCAGGGACCTTTATGTTCTCTGTCTGCCCAGTCTGAAGGTTTGGGGTGGGGGAGTGTGACGCCTTGGAGGGGGAGGTGTCTGGAACAGCCCGGCTGCGGTGAAAGAGAGAGGAATGAGTGGAGGAATAGAGAGGCTGAGGGCCCAGCTGTCCCTGGAACTAAAAAAAAATAGCTCGCTCAGCCGATTTGCACAGCCGGGTAACTTTTTACCCAGGAGCATAGGAAATCTGGACTTCATTTATTTTACTTTTTATTGATTTCAAAAAGGAAGGGGGAGAGAGAGAGAGAGAGAGAAATATCAATGATGTGAGAGAATCATAGATAGGCTGCCTCCTGCATACCCCCTACTGGGGATTGAGCCCGCAACCCGGGCACGTGCCCTTGGCAGGAACCAAATCCGGGACACTTCAGTCTGCAGGCCGACGCTCTATCCACTGAGCCAAACCACTAGGCCTGTACTTCAGTTCATTTGACACGGAGCATTGCCAACCAGCCACCAGAGCAGGTCAGAGGACAGGGACAGCTGTTTGGCCCTGTTTCCTTCCTGCTGGCTGGAATGAGAATGTAATGGCAGGAGGTGATGCAGCCAAAACAGACCGTGCGGTGAAACTGGAAATGAACTCACAGCAGAGCAGCACAATAGGAAGCCTGAGTCCCTGGTATCACAGAGCAACATGCCAGCCCCAGACCACATACCTTGGCTTTCCTGCCAAAGAAAGAAACCTCTATCTTGTTTCAATCACTGTTTTGTTAGAGCTAAAACTAGTCAAACTTAAGTGAGTTGTTCTAAGTAGGAAAAATGTAAAACCAGGAGAGGCCTGACAAAGAAAGGATCAGAGACTGGAGGTTTGCTCTGGAAGGCTTAGAGGAAGTTGGTGGAAGAGGGAAGGCTGGGCCCTAAATGGTTTGGCTCAGTGGATAGAGCGTCGATCTGCGGACTCAAGGGTCCCAGGTTCGATTCCGGTCAAGGGCATGTACCTCAGTTGCGGGCACATCCCCAGTGGGGAGAAGTGTGCGGGAGGCAGCTGAATCGATGTTTCTCTCTCATCGATGTTTCTAACTCTCTATCCCTCTCCCTTCCTCTCTGTAAAAAATCAATAAAATATATTTTTAAAAAAGAAGGAAGGCTGGGATCAAGGGAGGGGCTTTCAGAGTTCAAGATTTCAGAAGCAGCACAGTTCACAGGGGAAGATACTAGTTAAATCCTACCAATAACAGTGGCAGCTTGTCATTTATTGAGAATTTTAGGTGAACTGAACACTCTGCTTTCCAAACCCCAACGAGGTAGGCACTCGTATTAGACCAGTGGTTCTCAACCTTCTAGCCTGTAAATACAGTTCCTCATGTTGTGACCCAACCATAAAATTAGTTTTGTTCCTACTTCATAACTGTAATGTTGCTACTGTTATGAATATATCTGATATGCAGGATGGTCTTAGGCGACCCCTGTGAAAGGGTCGTTCGACCTCCAAAGCGGTCGCGACCCACAGGTTGAGAACCGCTATATCAGACCTACGTCAATGATGAGGAAACTAGATTAATTTACTCAACATAATCAACCACTAAGTGGTGCTTAGAATTTGATTCAAGAGCCAGAATATCACCCACCGGGACACGCTGCTGACCAAATGTTCCTCTCTGTCTCTCCTTCCCACCCTCCACGCCCCACCCCACTCCCATTCCACCCTCACCCCCATCTCCAAAAGTGAAATAGAACCAAGAGCTCACCTGCAGCCACTTTCCCTGGAGAAGGAATGAGAACTCCACCCATGTCAAAAATGACCGCTCTGTAGGGGCCGCCTCCAGAGTGTGTCCATCGCCAGGGTCCCTGGTGCCCACACTGGCTGTGTTTCAGGAAGGCTGCCCTCCAAGCCCACTGGAGATGTGAGGACCGGAAAAGCCGCCTTATGCACATGATGAGGCCAAAGCTGTGAGAGAAGGCACAGGGCACAGTCTGCCTTCACTGCCTCCATCCAGACCTCCATCCTGGAGCGCAGGGGTGCCACCTGGACACCACTGATCTCCAACAAACACTCCAAACCACAACCAGAATTGAGCTCTATCTCCGCCCTCCCACCTCCTTTTGGTGGGTTCCTTAGCTCAGTGAAGGGCTGCACCATTCACCAAGCTGCCATGGTTAACGTAAAAACCATTGAAACCTGTAAAGGATTTTTGTGAGTTTATTTGAGCCAAACTGCCGACATATGCCGAGAAGCAGAACCTCAACGAATTGAGATAATGCTCTGGAGAATGGCGGGGTTACATTTGTATTTATACATTGCAATCAAAGGAGGGACATAGGTGGGTTACATGAAATTCATTGGTGATAGATTAAG
>NW_006294609.1:4442798-4446355 GCF_000327345.1 Myotis davidii | reverse complement strand
AGTTAGAAACATCAATCAGCTGCCTCCTGCACATCCCCCACCGGGGAAGCGCCCACAACCCAGGTACATGCCCTTGACCGGAATCGAACCTGGGACCCTTCAGTCCGCAGGCTGACACTCAATCCACTGAGCTAAACCGGTTTCGGCAACACAATATTAACCTGGATGATCTAGACACACACATCCATGTGCAGCTCTCAACCAACGTTCTCCTGCTACCAGGCCTTTCATATGTTTCCTTGGCCTGTGATGCTCCCTTCTACTTGTTACCTGGCTATTTCCAAACTGTCCTTTAGGTCAGTTTCTCTGTCACTTCCGTCCTGAAACCTCTTCTGGCTACCAGAAAAGATAGATGAGTCTCTCCTGTATACTCCTAAGATGCCCTGTACTCAGCTCCTCCTAGCACTTATGAGGCCACCATCACACCATCACCCTTCCTGCAGATGACTGCAATGGCCTCCTAACATTGCCTCTTTCCTAAATTGATTTTCAAAAGTTTCAGAAAAGCACAAACATATAAATATAACACACACACACACACACATACACACACACACACGTAGATAGATACATGTAGAGAGATAAATCAAATGTGGCAAAATGTTAATAATCAATCTAGGTGAAAGGTATATGATGAAGTATATTGAGAGATCTTATACTATTCTTTAAACTTTTCTATAGGTCTGATATAAAAAGCTGGGGGGGAAACAAAATAATTAAAGTAAATTCAACTTATAGTCATTCCTCATGAAACTTTTTTTTTTGCTTTTAAAAAAACCCATACCACACTCAACGCTGTCTCTGTAAACTATACTTCTTCCTCATAGGAAGGAACAGAAATTTGGCTCTAGGCTTAACTATTTTATTTAAAATATAACACACACACACACACACATACACACACACACACGTAGATAGATACATGTAGAGAGATAAATCAAATGTGGCAAAATGTTAATAATCAATCTAGGTGAAAGGTATATGATGAAGTATATTGAGAAATCTTATACTATTCTTTAAACTTTTCTATAGGTCTGATATAAAAAGCTGGGGGGGGGACAAAATAATTAAAGTACATTCAACTTATAGTCATTCCTCATGAAACTGTTTTTTTTTTGCTTTAAAAATATATATTTATTGATTTCAGAAAGGAAGGGAGAGGGAGAGAGAAACATTAACGATGAGGGAGAATCATTGATCGGCTGCCTCCTGCACGCCCCCAGGAGGGATCGAGCCCACCACCCAGACATGTGCCCTTGGCTGGAATTGAACTTTGGACCCTTCAGTCCGTAGGTCGACATACTATCCACTGAGCCAATCTGGCTAGGGCCCTCATGAAACTCTTTAAGCTTTTTATGTGATTTCTACAGTTTAAAAGAAGCTTACTGAAAATCAGGTTACAGCAAAACAGATTGGTATGACAGCCTACAAGTTTATAAGAGTCACTTTAGGGCCACCATAAGGATTCAATAAACTAAGAATCTAAAGGAGAGATTCTTAAGGAGTAACTCTTCAAGTTTATATACTGTGCTTTCCATGTAATTAGAAATTGGTTGAATTGGGAAGTGAATTTTGAAATGAAAAATTTAGAGGTTGACTGGTGTTTTCAGTTTTACTTCTGTGTCTATGCCAAGGCCAAAGTTTGTAAGAGGAGAAATTTATTTATAGGCTCCAAAACATCCACAGCTTTTGTGTGAGGGCTTAACAGAGATGAAAAGTGTCTCTGGGGCCTGAGGGACTCACTTTCATCCTCCCTGAGGACACTGTCCTCCGCACGCTCCCACTAATGGATGATGGGCAATGGTCCCATGACCAGCTTGCTTCTTCTTCCCATTTAGAGAGGGCGGTCCTGTTCTGGCCGCTTCCCAGTACTTCCTTCGGCGAAGGAAAATGCTGTGATTTCTTGTATTTCTAGGCTATGGTGCCTGCCATGTCCACCGACTGAACTGCCTCTCCCTGCTGTCGGCCTGGTGAACTCCCATTCCCCTGTACACGGCAGCCTCAGCTCTCCCCTATGGAGGGGCTCTTCTTTCTTTTTCCAGGTGGACTATGTTACTTTTTTTCTCTCCTCACCCTCACTGCCTTTTCTCCATACCTTCACATTGCCTGGTTTAAATTCTAGCTCCTCCACTTACTGAGGTCCTGAGCAATTTACTCTCTCTCTCTCTCTCTGCGCCTCCGGTTACTCCTCTGTAAAATGGGAATAATTATAGTACCTGTCTCCTAAAGTCATTGTTACATGAGGTAAAGTATGTAAAGCACTCAAGTTAGGACCTGGCACACTGTTAAATGTTATCTACTACTGCCCTGGCCGGTTTGGCTCAGTGGGTAGAGCATTAGCCTGCGAAGTGAAGGGTTGATTCCGGTCAAAGGCACATGCCCAGGTTGTGGGCTTGAGGCCCAGTGGGGGACTTGCGGAAGGCAGCTGATCAATGATTCTCTCTCATCATGGATGTTTCTCTCTCCCTCCCTCTTCCTTCCTCTCTGAAATCAATAAAAATATATTTTTAAAAAATGTTATCTACTACTGTAAAATACTATAAAATGTTCACGAGGTCTCATGTTATATGCACATACTATGTGCAAATGGCACATGTACTTTCTCAAAAGCCAGTGATTCTTAACAGGGAGTAATTCTGGCCCCAAGGGGACCTTTGGCAATGTCTGGAGACATTTTGTTTGCCACCACTTGGGGAGTGCCACCAGTACCTTATGGGTCAGGCCAGGGGTGCTGCTAAACACTTTATAAAGCATAGGAAACACACATACCGGGGAGAATGATCAGAACCCAAAATGTCAACAGTGCAGAGGTCGAGAAACCCTAACGTAAGCAGTGTATACTGAATCACATTCCATAGGGCACAGTCACAAGGTGTATGTCCGCGATCTACCTTCGTATGTCCAGGACGTGCTGTGACACAAATAGACATGATAGCATACTTAGAATAGCATCTGGTCATGTATGCACCAGACGCATCGATGGTGGCTCTCAGTATCTACCCATGTGCTACAGGCATACTGGAAAGAAGGCTGAATCTCAGAAAATCTGATGGACACCGAGCCACAGGCTCTGTCCACTTCACCTTCTGAATGAGGGTACTATTCCAATCTTATGCCAAACCTAGATCAAGGTCACACAACTACTGGTCAAGGGCGGCTGCATACGAAAAGGAGCTGGGTGTCTGTCTTTTTCACGGATGCCATGCCAGCAGTGCCCGCGGCTCTCCGCACACGTTTGCGAAGTGACGGGGCGGGGAGCGGGACCCAGATCCGCAGCCAGCCTTACCCTGGACAGAGGCGGCGTCCCTGCAATCGAGTCCCTGCTCCTCCCCCGGGCCCTCAGAGAAGTGGATTCCCCTGAGTCTCAGGACCCGTCCGGAAAGTGCGGCCGACACAAAGCCACCCTGCCTCAAGCTAGAGCTAGCGGTCAAACGGGGCAGAAAGGGGCAAGAGCTCTCCGCAGACCGCGGGTCCTCGGACGCTTCGGGACCTCGCGGAGCGGGAGCCCCCGCGCCATCAGCTGAGGGGGGCTGAAGGCCAGGCCTGTCGGGTAGGTG
>NW_006294609.1:4426971-4442219 GCF_000327345.1 Myotis davidii | reverse complement strand
CTCGCCGCCCCTCCGCCCCGCCGGCGCCTGGGCCCCGGGGGGGACTTGTCCTCCGCAAGGACGGGCCTGGGGAGGGTCCCGGGGAGTGCTGTTGCCTCAGGAAGAAGCTGAGGGTTGGGGGGCCTCCCCAGGTGGCTCCGGGAGGAGGCCCTGCCCGACCCTCCCTCCTGCCGCCGCCGCCCACGGGAACTCTGTTTACACCTGGCGCGTCGCTGCCCCGCCCTCGGTTACAGTCGAGTTTGTGAGTCGCTTTCCTCTCGGCTTTGTGAAGGCGGGGACTGAATTCCCAGCGATGCGGACGGTCCCTGGTTTAATTAAATCGTTCCTCTTTGGAAAAAAAAAAAAAAACTATTCATTTAGGCGCCGTGTAACACTGGCAGTTCCTGTAATGAACGTTGGTGCATTTCCTGTAGCCCACAACCCGACTGTGTGTATTTTGTCTTAACAACCCTGTCCGGTTTGATTGGTGGATGCCCCGGGTCACAAACTGGGACAGGAAAACCCAGTGATTAAGTGACTTGCCCGCGATTTATCCGGGAGACTGGGCTTCTACCTCGGAGACCCGGAGCCCTTCCTCACCGGCCCCAGGACCCCCCGAGGCTGTGAGAGCGGAGCGGCCGTGGCCGTTCCTTGGACCTCAGACCATTGCCGAACCGTAACATGCACCCCGAAACGCTTACCGAACGCACCCTGTCTGCTGAGCTGTAGTTTGTGTGCAGAACCAGACGTGGTCCACGCCGTAATGGAACCAGCAGATCCCGGGGGAGACGGGTGAATTAATTACAGAATAAAGAGAGAACCACCACTATGAAGGCGGAGAAGAAACAGTCTGGAAAACTATTGCAGGAGGCGCCATTTGGGGTGGGGCGGTGTGGGGGGGGGGGGGGGGGGGGGGCCGAGGCAGGTAGGGGTGGCAGCAGTGGGAGACGTCCCTGAGTACGTGAATGTTGGAGCTGCAGATTAAAGATAGAGTATTATTTTATGGGCGAGGAGCTATCTTTTTTTAAAAAATATATATATTATTGATTTTTCACAGAGAGGAAGGGAGAGAGAGAGTTAGAAACATCGATGAGAGAGAAACATCGATCAGCTGCCTCCTGCACATACCCCACTGGGGAAGTGCCCACAACCCAGGTACATGCCCCTGACCGGAATTGAACCTGGGACCCTTCAGTCCGCAGGCCGAAGCTCTATCCACTGAGCCAAACCGGTTTCGGCAAGTTTTCTTTATTAATGATAATGATTTGGTACTTTATTTTGGGTTCAGCACACAATTGTGCTTTACTAGGTATTACAAAAAGTTTGGTGCATCTGGGCATAATCACTGTCAAACCTCCTTGAAGGGATCGCTCTCATTAAATTGCTTTAGAAGTGAATTATTTCCCTGGAACAGCCCAGAGTTTCTGAATTTATTGCACTGGGTATTGACTGACTGTCTGCCGGGCACTGCAGGAGCCCCAGAAGTGAGTGAGATGGACACTGCAACGGCGTCGTCGGGAAAGCAGCAGAGAAAAGGGAAACCTATCGGTGGATACATTAAGAGTGGAAAAGAGCCTGTTTTATTATCAGGTATTAATCATTCATGTGTTCTTTAGCCGGGGAAATGTCCGATGAGGAGATCAAAGAGAAGACACTAGCTTCAGCTGTGGCCTGTTTAGAAGGGAAGTCACCAGGGGAGAAAGCAGCAATCATACATCAGCATCTTGGCCGTCGAGAAATGACAGACGTGATCATTGAGACCATGAAGTCCAACCCAGGTATGTTTTCTAAAACCCTAGACTCTTTTGTAACGTAAACCTCTGGTTGCCTGTTGACACATGTTGGTCAGTGAGCCCATGCTTTTTAGCATACTTTTATCTTTCACTGACTGTGTGCCTTACATGAGATTGCCAAGGCACATTTCAACTTCCCCAAATATTTCTTCTAAATTAATTCTAACAATCTGGGTCGACAACTCTGTACGGTGAGGAGAGCTACTTACCACCTAGGTCAGTGGCAGATCATGAATGAATCCAAATAAGCATGTTGTGTCTCTCCCTGCTCTGCCAGCTCACTCCAGCCAGGGGAGTGGATGAGTGGATGTATACTACATCTCCAGCATGGAGGTGCTTAGAACTGGTAGGGTTGGTTTTCAAACTTAATAGCTCTGAATGTTTGTCCTATTTAAAAGTGCATGATGTAAGACACCTGCTTTTATTATGATATTAACAAACTAGAGGCCCAGTACACGAATTCATGCACATCGAAAGGAAATTCATTAGTAGAAATATTTTAGAGGCTGGGGAGGGACTGTGGGAGGGCTACAGGGCATGTCTGGTCCCTCTCGCCCAGTTCTGATCAGGGACAGGCTGGACCCCAGCAGCAAGCTAACCTACCAGTCAGAGCATCTGCCCCGGTGGTCAGTGTGCATCATAGAGACTGGTCGAGCGGTTGACCGAACAGGCGGACACTTAGCATATTGGGCTTTTATATATATACTAGAGGTCCGATGCACAAAAATTTGTGCAAGAGTAGGCCTTCCTTCCCCCGGCTGCTGGCAGCAGCTTCCCTCTGGCACCTGGGACCTGATCTTCCCTCCTCTTGCCACCAGCAGGCAACCAGGACTCGGGCTGCTTCCCTCCGCCCCCGGCTTCATCAGGAAGGACATCCGGTCTATTTGGCATATTACCCTTTTATTATTATAGATAGATAGATGTAAGAGTCACCTTGAGGGCGATAATGGGATTTTTATGGAGGAAAGAGCACTTTCAAGTTGAGATGCCCCAAAATATGGCTGTTCTGTGAATGTAGTTCTTAATACATGACAATTTCTCTGTCAGAGTTCATTATTCTGACTCAAAATTTTAATCTAATTAGAATCCTTCAGCATATTTCCTATCATTTTATAATCTGCTAATTTTTGATTTGTGAAAGATGACCTGAAAGCTGCAATGGAAGAAAGAAAGTCTTCAGAAGCATCCCCCACTGCACAGAAAAGTAAAGATCAAAGTAAAGAAAGTGTAAATACTGCTCCCGATTCTCCATCCAAACAGCTTCCAGACCAGATTTCATTCTTCAGTGGAAATCCATCAGTTGAAATAGTTCATGGTATTATGCATCTATATAAGACAAAGTAAGAAAAACCTTTTTCCTTTTGAGTTGGTTTATTTTTTGCTTGAGAGAGGAGAAAAATCTTTTACCCTGAAGGGAAGTGTGTATTTTAAGCTTCAAAAACATAGTACTTTCATATATTGTGTGTGAGAGAATTCTTAAATGTTTTACATTTGGTTAATCTTGTAGATTGGGTCAGAGCTTCTCCTTATAAAAGAAATGTGTAAATAGCCTTCCTAGGAAAATATTCCCTGAGAAGGTAGGCATGCAAGATGATTGGTAAAGGGAAAGGAAAGAAGATTGCAAAGGAAAATTACAAATGATCCATAACATCATAGTAGTCTCATATCCCCACCAAATCTTTATGAAAGAAACTAAGAAATCAGATAATGGTAGCAATTTCATCACCTCTTTTTACCCTTTTCTGTGGTCCAAGCAGTAGGCTTGCAGGAGGCCAACAGAAAGGAAGCGTTTGACTAAATCTATAAGCTGGGCCATCAGCTTCTGGGATAATTAGTAATTGATTTCTTTAAAGGCTATCCTTATCCTAACTCGGATGCTAAGTTCCTACAGGGAAATAGTGAATACTCAGAATATTCAGGTATCCATGTGGAATCACAGCTGTTGAAGTGAGTTTGCACCATTTCAAAAAGGCTAGGGAGAATTCTCCCCACCCCCATTTTAGCTTACAACCCAGCAACACTTTCTGTAATCTTCAGAGTCACATCTTCATGGTTCAGAATTCTCTTTCTTATATTTAGAGTTCTTTTATCTTCTAGACCCTTAAGAGAAGTCCAGAGTTAGCATTGTGCTTCCAAGTTACACAATGAGAGATTTTTTTTAATATATATTTTTATTTATTTCAGAGAGGAAGGAGGAGGGAGAGAGATATGATGAGAGAGCATCATTGATTGGTTGCCCCCTGCATGCCTCACACTGGGGATCGAGCCAACAACTGGGGCAGGTGCCCTAACTGGGAGAACCCGTGACCTCCTGGTTCATACGTCAGTGCTCAATCACTGAGCCATGCCAGCTGAGTGAGAGATTATTATTTAAAAAACTAAACAAGAACAACTAACGAAAATAAAACAACAAACTGCAAATTTGCCTACTGCAGATTTGTAACCATAACAAGCTTTTCACTAAAGATTAAAAATTTCACTGGTGTGTGTAATGTAGAACATTACGAAGCTTACCTTAAACTCCATGGCAGATATATTTAAGGGATTCTGCATTTACCTATGTAGTATGGATTTTCAAATAAAATAATAAGCTGTTTAATTGATATGTGAAGTATTACATGTTTTATTTTTCCTATTGGACGTAAAAGTTGTCTAATTAGTGTTGTGTGAACTAACTATACGTCTATTCAAGACAGTCTAATTGTTGTCTTATTAGTAAGATGACCTCCTTAAAAGAAGATGTGAGGCGTAGTGCCATGCTGTGTATTCTCACAGTCCCTGCTACAATGACCAGTCATGACCTTATGAAGTTTGTCGCCCCATTTAATGAAGTAATTGAACAAATGAAAATCATCAGAGACTCTACTCCAAATCAATATATGGTGCTGATAAAGTTTAGTGCACAGGTAAAAGTTAAGATACTAAAAATCTCTTTGCCACAGAAACTGTGTTTTTGAAATTGTATAATACTAGCTGTGTGTGGTTTACAGCATTTTGCACTTAAGATTCATAACTTGTCTTCTCGGGTATTGTAATTCTAGAATTACTTCTAAATTAATTAGCAGACACTGAATTTCCTAATTCATACCCATACTTTTTTTATAAATCAGATTTGGTATGAAATCTAGGGTTGTATTTGTTTTTTTGTTTTTTTTATCAAATAGTAACTATTCCAGTAGAATAATAGTTTCCAAACTTTTAAAAGTTGACAGCAATTATCAGTTTGCCATTATAACACTTGTGCCCCTTCTTCTTTCATGCTCTTTTTAAAAGACCTTCTTTGGCACATTTTAGAAAATAAGATCGATCTCTCTTTTTTTTTTTAATTTTGGTGACGAGGGATTTTTGTGACATTCCTTGACGTATTAAAGATGCTCTATAATTCTGGTTGGAAATAGAGAATAGAGAAACAAACACTGAAAGAGTGGTGATATTTTCAGTTTTTAAAAGCACTTGTGCATTATAACTCATACTTTACGTGTCTCAGTTCTAAAGATGTTAGATATTCTTAGGAGTATGCATATGTCTTTATGCATATAAAAATGAAGTAAGCTTTAGGTGTTATCCAGGTTATTAAAGAGCTACCTTATCTGTAGGTTTCATTCAGTCTGTGTGTTTATTTTTAATAGCCTGTTATATTTGTCTATTCATTAGTTTTGAAATGCGGCTTTGTCAAAAATTACTTCAATCTCACCTCATTTGCAGATTGGCAAAGATGGGTGTTCCTGTGGGGTCATTTGCCTTTGTCTCTTGACTGGTCACTGAAATTGGTGGGTGAAAAGGAGCCCATGACGCAAGATCCACTAGGCATTTCCTTCTTCGTTATAGAAAATCCAATGTTGACAGCAGTAGCAGCCATTCATTGTTCATGGGAAGGAAGTTAAGAGAAGTGAGAGTTATATTATCTGTTCTATGGCCCACAGAAAGAGAACACTTAGAATGGAGTTCTGTGTACAAGAGGGTGCACAATTGTTATCTTTAACCTTTCAAAGCACCCTATCATTGAACGAAACATTTAAAAGAAATGTTTCAACTGTCCTACAAGTTGAGAATGGAAAAGCACTTAACTGCTTTCATTGTCAAGAGACCCGAAGTCACTGAAAAGTTTTACAATAAATGGGCAAGTGGTATGTTAAACCTTTTAAACCTGGTAAAAGTAATAATAAGATAGACTACTTGTTCTGTACCATTCACAGTGCTAAATGCTTAATGTGAGTTATCTCATTTCATCCTCACTAGAAACCCTGTGAGGCAGATAAGTACTGTTGTTATCCTTGTTTTACAAAATGAGGAAACTAGCTGCTGAGCGAGTTTGGGAATTTGCCAAGGGTTACAAAGCTAGATGTAAGTGACTGAGCTAGGGATTGACCCCTCACTTTTTTTTTTTTTCCAATATATTTCATTGATTTTTCACAGAGGGGAAGGGAGAGAGACAGAGAGCCAGAAACATCGATGAGAGCGAGACATCGATCAGCCGCCTCCCGCACATCTCCCACTGGGGATGTGCCCGCAACCCAGGCACATGCCCCCGACCGGAATCGAACCCGGGACCCTTCAGTCCGCAGGCCGACACTCCATCCACTGAGCCAAACCGGCTTCGGCTTGACCCCTCACTTTTAATCCCTAGGGCAGTGATGGCGAACCTTTTGAGCTCAGCGTGTTAGCATTTTGAAAAACCCTCACTTATCTCTGATGTCAAAGACTTATATTTTTGATATTTATTTTATATATTTAAATGCCATTTAACAAAGAAAAATCAACTAAAAAAATGAGTTCGCGTGTCACCTCTGACACGCATGTCATACGTTCGCCATCACTGCCCTAGGGTGTACCCCTCTTACCTTAAGGAGTGGTATGAAAGTGTGGGAAAGGGGAGACAGTCACTGTCTGCAAGAAATTGTGTAATGGCAGTAATTTAGTTACTGCTCCTACTTAACAAAGCCGATCAGAAAAAGGAAAAATCACAGAAACAGATTGGAGAAAATGTTTAGGAACGTATTAGATTTGTTAGTCTGAAGTCTAATAAACCCACAAATTTTCTTCTAACAAGTGCTTCATAGTGTGCAGATAATGCTGTGGGAATTTGCTATTACTGTTAATACATTTTCTTTGTACTCATGCATTGGCTCTGTACCTGTCTTTTGATCAAGTGCAGGTTGCTCAAGTTGATGAATGTTTTCTAAAACTTTGAAACAGCTTACCACATGCTCTTCCCCATGAGGACAGAACCCTTGACTTTGGTGTCATGAGTTGTATTATCGTTAATGCTGGATCTTAGGGTCAGAGGCTCATCCTATCAGGGACTTTCTAAGGCCTACAAGTATCCTCCTAGTATAAGACTTGGTGTTATTATTGAGCCCTAATGAAAATAATAGACTCAATAGTTACCACGTGTTGAACACTTGCTTAGATAGATGCCAGGCCTGTGCTAAGTGCTTTTCATGCATCAGCTCCTTGAATCCTCTCAATAATGCCATGAAGTAGATGTTTTTATGTTACTTATGTAATTGTGGAAACAAGGGTGAATAAGTCCCTTGCCCAAAGCTACACAGCTAATAGTTGTCAGAGCTGGGAATTGAAGCCCAGGCAGCCTGATTCCACAGCCTGGGCAGCTAACTATATTTTTTTTAATATGTTTTTATTGATTTCAGAGAGGAAGGAAAAGGAAAAGAGAGATAGAAACATCAATGATGAGAGAGAATCATTGATTGGCTGCCTCCTGCATGCCCCCATTGAGGATTGAGTCTGTGACCCGGGCATGTGCCCTGATCAGGAATTGAACCATGACCTCCTGGTTCATAGGTCCACACTAAACCACACCGGCCAGGCTATATTCTTATTCCTTTTTCTCACCAGAGAATTATTATTAAGAAATAATGGACCACCCTAGCTGGTTTGGCTCAATGGATAGAGTATTGGCCTGTGGACTGAAGGGTCCTGGGTTCAATTCTAGTCAAGGGCACATGCCTGGGTTGTGAGCTCAATCCCCAATGGGGAGCGTGCAGGAGGCAGCCAATCTATGATTCTGTCTCATCATTGATGTTTTTATCCCTCTCTCCCTCTTCTTTCCTCTCTGAAATCAATAAAAAAATAATAAAAAAAAAATAATGGACCTTCTCTTTATCTTTTATAACCTCATGAATTTCTTTTGGCCTTGGCTTTATGCTGGAGGTATTATAAAGAGACTAGAAACCTGTTGCACAAAATTTGTGCACTTGGGGGCGGTGGGTCCCTCAGCCTGGCCTGTGCCCTCTCACAGTCCAGGAGCCCTTGGGGGATGTCCAACTGGTGGCTTAGGCCCGCTCCCCATGGGTCAGACGTCCCTAACGCTGCCATGGAGGCGGGAGAGGCTCCTGCCACCGCCACTGTGCTCACCAGCCACGAGCCCGGCTTCTGGTGCACTCACCACCAGGAGGCAGCTCCTGCGTTGAGCATCTGTCCCCTGTCGGTCAGTGCACTTCATAGCGACCAGTCATTCTGCCGTTTGGTCTGTTTGCATATTAGCCTTTTATTATATAGGATGTGCTCACAAAGTTTACTGTGACCTTTAGGAAATTTACTCTTTAGTTAAAGAATTTGTAATTCATCAGGACACAGGAAGACAGGAGGTCAATTTCATATTTCTTGGGAACAAAACTTTTGAGAGGATAGTGTGTGTTGGCTCATTTTCACTTGCATGCTTAGGGCAACCTTAAAGACCCCTCTTTTTTTAAATATATTTTATTGAATTCAGAGAGGAAGGGAAAGGGAGAGAGAGAGATAGAAACATCAGTGATGAAAATCATTGATCGTCTGCCTTCAGACTGGGGATCAAGCCCACAACCCGGGCAGGTGCCCTGATCGAGGAATCCAACCGTGACTTCGTGGTTCATGGGTCTACGCTCAACCACTGAGCAACCGTGGCCCAGCAAGACCCTCTTTTGAGAAGTAAAAATATGTTCTCAATACTATAGTGATCTTCATGATAATAAAGAAACCTTGATCATGATGGATTTTTCTTTTTCTCAAATTTATCCTGAGACAGGAACAGTAGGAAGAAGGACTAAGGAAAAAACAAAAGCTGGTTTCTTTAAATTTTGGGCTCTATACAGTGCAAACATTTTAAATAAAAGAGTTGTTTATTTTGCGAATTTTGCAGTTAGCTTCATGCTTTTGTGTACTTCAGTGGTGGGTTGAAGTGGGAACCATGTGTATTTTGTTTTCTACTGACATATGCTAGGTACTCAGTAAATATTTGAAAAAGTGAAGCTACATTTCCAATACCAACATTTTAAAGAAGAGATCAGTGTGTTCAAAAAATATATTTCTTCGGTATAAACAACTCCCTCCAGAAAGGATTAATTTATCTGGTGCTGAATAGAATTCATCACATGCCCTGTGTCACACAAACCTTGTTCCTTCCTCTAAGGAGGCATAGTCGCTTAATGAGCATTTACAGAGCTGGAGGCCCAAGGAGGGGGTCTTCCTTTCCTCACTCAGCTGGCGCAGCTCCTGGTGCTTGGGACCCTGAAGAGCTGACCAGTGGCCCTCATTCCCAGCCCATCACTTTCCTCAGAACATGAATCCATTTGCTCACTGTGCTGCTTCCTCATCTATAAACATTTCAGGAAGAAGTCATTACTCTTTTTTTTTTAATATATTTTATTGATTTTTTACAGAGAGGAAGGGAGAGGGATAGAGAGTTAGAAACATCGATCAGCTGCTTCCTGCACACCCACTTCTGGGGATGTGCCCACAACCAAGGTACATGCCCTTCGCCGGAATCGAACCCGGAACCCTTGAGTCCGCAGGCCGACACTCTATCCACTGAGCCAAACCGGTCAGGGCAAGAAGTCATTACTCTTTAAAGAATGGGGGAAGCCATTAGATTGCCTCTTCTTAGTATTAAAATGTATTATCGAAGAACTAGCTTTTAACATTTTGATGTTAAAATCAATTGTAGTCTGTACACTAGGTTGTTTCCTGAAAGAAAACCTTCCTACCCCCCCACCTAAATATAACTGTTCAGAATTGGTTGTCCTTTCTCAGCTGGTTAGCTCCCTTGCTCATATTAAGAAAGCATAAATAATCAAGAATCCACACTTGATTACATCATTAGAATGACATTTAAAGCCGTGAAAAGCTCATTGTAAGCTTTTGCTGTTAAAGATTCAGAACCCCATGAAGGTAGACCTCCAGGGCAATTTTTGCCTGCTACAGTCTTGAATCTCTTCTTAGATGTTATTCACAAGTTTGAGCAACCATCACCACAACCTAATTCTAGAACATTTCTATCATCTTGAAAAGAAACCTCGTTTTCATCAGCAGTTACTCTCCTCTTACCCCGACCTCTGGCAATCATTCATCTACTTTCTGTCTCTATGGATTGGCCTATTTTGGACATTTCCGTAGATATCTTACTGTTCTGCAGATACTCTTCCTCCCCACAAGCAGCCTGTCTGCTTTGATAGGGCCAAAGCACACAACTTCCAATGTTTGGGCTAATGGCTGTGTGGGAGTGAAACCCAGACAAGACTTGGCCTCTAGCTGCCTCTAAAAATTACTGAGTTTAAAAACTGAAATCATCTCTTTGTTACTTTCTACTAAGGCTAGTCTAGGTTTGATTTACTTGTGTCCATATTCACAAATGCATTTATGCCTTTGCAAGGGACTTTTTCTTCTAATTCCATCTATCTTTCACTCCAAGGGAAGGAGGCTTAGTATTTCAAAGGCTCATTCATCTTGATTTTAGCCAAGAGCTTTGCTTTTGGTATTACACACTGGGTTGCTTAAATTTCCTTACGGGATCCTTATCATGTATCATTATTACTTGGTTTATTGAAGAGAGCTTTTCATTCCAGTTCCACATGTCCTTTATTTTTTTGAACATAGATGCTGACATATTTTGAAAATGACTATTCCCTAACAATCTTCCATTAGGATTTGGTTCCAAGCTTTGCAAATATAAGTGTTTTGCTTTCAGCTGCTATGAAAGTGCTGACTAGAGAAGAAAAAAAATACTGCTATTAAGGGAAGTGTTGACCATTGTGGTCAAATAATAAAATTATACTAGCTGTCAGCTTATTACACATTAGTAGCTGCTTCTGGTTCCAGTAAAACTATCATGTGTCAGGAAACATTGTAGAGATGTAGGATATTGAGCTGCAGAGTTCGATTAGCCTATGAACCTGCTTCCTGCTTCTGTAGATGTTACTTATGGCCGTTGATTTCTCTCTCAAGTATAAGTTTTAAAAGACAATGAAGAGAATAATTGAAGCTATGCATCTTGAATATAAAGCGCGTTTTCAGGCTCTCAATTTTTTTCTTTTCCCCATTGGTGTACCTAGGCTGATGCAGATAGTTTTTATATGGCATGCAATGGCCGCCAGTTCAACTCAATAGAAGATGATGTTTGCCAGCTGGTCTATGTGGAAAGGGCTGAAGTACTGAAATCTGAAGATGTAAGTATGAATAATCCTTATATTTGATATACATATCAGAATGGTATAAAGTTGAACAGTAAGATATCTACGGAAATGTCCAAAATAGGCCAATCCATAGAGACAGAAAGTAGATGAATGATTGCCAGAGGTCGGGGTAAGAGGAGAGTAACTGCTGATGAAAACGAGGTTTCTTTTCAAGATGATAGAAATGTTCTAGAATTAGGTTGTGGTGATGGTTGCTCAAACTTGTGAGTAACCAAAAAACAAAACAAAAAACACCCACTGAATTGTATACTTTGGTGAATTTTATGTCCGTTTTAAAAATTGTCCAAAAATGTAAATAAATAAATAAAAGGATATTATCTGTATCATTGAAAATTAGGTTCATCTATTCTAGATCAATGAAACATTGCCTAAAGCCTAAAAGAAGTGTTTGTATTTTAAATATCAACCCTTAATCCCCATCCTAATTTATTTTTTATGTTTTTATTTATTTTAGAGAGGATAGAGAGAAACATCAATGATGAGAGAATCATTGATTGGCTGCCTCCTGCACACCCCCTACTGGAGATAGAGCCGGCCACCTGGGCATGTGTCCTGACCTAAATTGAACTGTGACTTCCTGGTTCATAGGTTGACGCTCACATCTGCCAGCCAGACTCTGCTGCTTTTCTTCATTTGTATTCTGTTATAATCATAGACCCTTACACTTAGAGTTAGGAGTCTGTTGACATTTTAGATTCTCTGTTTTAAGGTTTTGGAGGCAGTCTCTCTTCCCAGAATGTCAGCTCTGTGAGGGCAGGGATCTTTGTCTGCTTTGTTCTCTGTATCCCCAGTGCCTAGCACAGTGCTGGGAAGATCAGAGGCGCTCAATCAGTATTTGTTGCTTGAATAAAAATTTTAAATTATTTGCACAGAGCAATAATGTTGAGAATATCCTTCCAGGAGTCAAAGGGCAATAGGAAAACTGTTGTTTTAAAAAATTAGAACTGGTGGATGAAGAGTGGGGCTTATGTGAGGTGTTTCATTCTAGGGTGCCAGTCTCCCTGTGATGGATCTGACCGAACTCCCCAAGTGCACAGTGTGTCTGGAGCGCATGGATGAGTCCGTGAATGGCATCCTCACCACGTTATGTAACCACAGCTTCCACAGCCAGTGTTTGCAGCGCTGGGATGACACGACGTGAGTACAGGAGCAAGCTCATCTCCCAACCCTATTAAAGCCCACTCTTAACCTTTCCCAGAATTAAAATAGCCACCACCAAAAGTGAACCAGTCCAAGTATTTGACTTTAAAATATATATGTTTTTATTGATTTCAAAGGAAGAGGGAGAGAGAGATTGAAACATCAGTGATAAGAGAGAATTATTGATTGGCTGCCTCCTGCACATCCGCTAATGGGAATCAAGCCTGAAACTGGGCTTGTGCCCTGACTGGGAATTGAACCATGAGCTCCTGGTTCATGTGTCAACGCTCAACCACTGAGCCACTCAGGCTGGGCTCCCTTTTTCCTTTTCATTCTCAGGGTCATACTTACAGTTCACAAAGGCCATTCTGACACTTAGATCTCAGAATTAGTTTGTTGTTTTCTTATCCAACCGCTACTACAGCTGCCACACAGACCACAGGGATGGCAGGGGGCTAGTTTCCAGCTTTGACAAGACGCCTGCTGCTTACCAGTGGCCATTTCGTTTTTTCTTCAAGTTGTCTTCTGTCTTTTCTGTTGATACTGAAGAAAGAGACAGACTGGATCCTTTAACTTTCTCTTAGGAACACAGACTTTTCTTTTATATATATATATTTTTATTGATTTCTGGGAGGTGGAGTGGGGAGGGAGAGGGAGAGAGAAACATCAATGATGAGAGAATCATTGATTGGCTGCCTCCTGTATGCCCCCTACTGGGGATCAAGCCTGCAACCTGGGCATGTATCCTTGACCAGAATCGACCCTGGGACCCTTCAGTCCACAGGCTGATGCTCTATCCACTGAGCCAAACCAGCTAGGGCAACACAGACTCCTTCTGTGACAAGAATCTCTAACATATTCTACATACTGATTTCCTTTTGTTGGTTTTATTTATGCAGTTGGGTAACAAATTGATACTAGTTGTTTCTTGAGCATTCTTTCTTCTTGTGCCAATTCAGTTAGCCTCAACAATAATTCACTTTGTATCATCTTTACCCATCTGACAAAAATATTAATGGCTAGTACTTAACTCAGTTACTTTGTCTTAAGTATAATTGAAAAGGGTTAATGGATTTTTTCATCGTCCCTTTTTTCGATTTTATTGAGGTATATTTGACAGTCAGAAATTACATATTTAAGATGTATGACTTGATGACCCAATCTACGTATACATTGTGAAATATTAAATATTCACCACAACCAAGCCAATTAACATAATCCATCATTCATACTTTTACCATTTCCCTTTTTCCTTTTTTTTTTTTTTGTGTGTGTGGTAAGAACACCCAAGATCTACCCTCTTAGCAGATTTCAAGTACACAGTATAATATTAACTGTAGTCACATTAATGTGCACCAATTCTAGGAACTTAGTCGTCTTACATAACTGAAACTTTGTATCCCTTGACATCTTCCTATTTTCCTATCCCCTGGGCCCTGGTCACCATCTTTCTACTCTATGTATCTATGAGTTTGGCTTCACTGTCGTTTTTTGTTTGTTTTTTTAAATATATTTTTATTGACTTCAGAGAGGAAGGGAGAGGGAGAGAGAGAGATAGAAACATCAATAATGAGAGAGAATCATTGATCAGCTGCCTCCTGTACACCCCACAATGGGAATCGAGCCTGCAACCCAGGCATGTGCTTTTGACCAGAGTCAAACCTGGGGACCTTTCAGTCCACAGGTCAACGCTGTATTCATTGAGCCAAACGAGCTAGGACTTCACTGCTGTTTTTATTGCATTTTGTAAATTGAAACTTGAGTACTCACAGAGCGCTGATATCTTCTTCCACATGATGTTTCTTATATGTGTCATGTGTATTTCAGGAAGTACATTGACTTACTTTATTTTTAATTTGGTGAAATTTACTAGAGTTTAGTTTCAACTCTTAGGAGCAACCTTGAGAGGACTGGATTCATTTTAAATAATTTAAACTTTTCAAAGTGGGTATAAGGTAGATTATTTAAAGTAAAAATACCTTATGGGTACCTAGACATGAAAAAATTAATAACTTGTCTCAAGTCCCTAATTCTAGCCCATTATGTAATCCTTTGATTATGTAAGCCTTAGACAGGAGAGTGGGAAAGGTATGAGGCAGATGAAGATTTCTCCCTTTCCTCTGCTTTATCAAGATTTTGGTGTGTGTTTTCATTTTGTTTGCAAATAGCTCAGAAGTATATTTTGAGTGCTATTTTTAGTTATGATAAAAGATATTAGAGGAGTATTTAAAATTAAGTTTTTTACTGTTGGGTTGTATAACAGCTGTTTTCTATTTAATCTGCATTATCTTTTGGTGTCTTGGATAGGTGCCCTGTTTGCCGGTACTGTCAAACTCCAGAGCCAGTAGAAGAAAATAAGTGTTTTGAATGTGGTGTTCAGGAAGTAAGTAATGCATGGTGGGAACGAATAATGAACACCGCTTTAATTGTCTGGGATTTTTTCTGCCTTGTGAGGCTTGAAATACTTTTGTGAGACTGATTTTTTTTCTTTTTGTCTAGTGTCAGGCAAGAAATATAACTATAAAAACTGACACCTAAGCAAAATACTTCATGGTTTTATTTTTTGTTCTTTGAAAAAGCCTATACTTTTATTGATAAGTTATGAATTTTTTCCTTGCTATTTGCATGGAGTTCCATTAAAGTCAGAATAAGAAAATGATTGACCCATAAAAGCATCCTTACTTTTGGGTTTTAAATACATATTTATTCAAAGCTCCTATAGAAACAACTCTAAATCTTATTCTCTGTCAGCCTCTTTCTACCATGAGTTGGGCAGGTCATGTATTTTTATTTTATTTTTTCATAGAAACATAGGTTTATTTTGATAGAGACATGCTGACTACAAAGGGCTGAAATAAATGAGTATCTC